>NC_057799.1:80633428-80987865 GCF_018294505.1 Triticum aestivum
CATGAACCCACACACTATATCTCTCTATGTTTGTATCTCTCTCACACAACCCCACGTAGGTGGTGTACGTATACAAGAAGAGAATAGGTGCACCGTGCACGTACTCACGCTTCATGCCCAGCCACACCCGCGCAGGTACACGGTGGAGCTCATTTCTGTATGAAATGGCAGCCCATGTGCTAATTTGAACGCGTGTAGTTGTTGTTTACCTACGGAGGTCGTGTACCACGCGTGCACGAAACAATGTTCGACTTGATGCATTGGCGCGTTATTTTTAAATAAAGTTATATCGCTCAATGGCACGTACACAGAATATAAAACGATTTTTATGGAGAAAAAGGTAGTCCGCTCCACTATATACAATCGAGCCTGCCTGCCTGGTTTGTCTCTCTTTAGAGTATCTCACACAAGGCTGTGGTGGCCTCTCTCTCTCTCTCACCGTTGGTCACTGATCCGGCTGCATCCCGTCCGCCGGCGGAAAGGGAGGACGTGCATCGTTTCTCCATTCGACGGCGCCGAGGCAGCACGTCCCGATCTGCGGTACACGCCGTTCTCTCTGACCAAGCTCCGGCGTGGTAGGGCCTACGCCACCTGCTCGCTGCTGCAGTATGGGCAGATTCCGCCCGCCACCGCTCACCTAGTTACATCCCGACGACCTCCAGGTATCTCCTCCGGCCTTGCTCCACTGCCCGTCTTCCCACGTCGCTGCATGTGGATCTTCCACAGTTCTTTGCCCAAAACGTAGCTCGTTCGGCGTACTTTCCATATTGCAATCTCGTCCTCACACCGGTTTAGACAAACACAACCGTGTTGTTATCTTCCCTTAGGACAAGGAATATGCTTCTTTTTTGTCGTCGCATGTGTCATCAACTGTTATTGGCCAGTAATTGTTTCCTTTCTACCTCTTTTTTGCAAACAGGGCTATCCATTTCACCTCGTTGCTATTGCGACCTTTTGGTGAACTGCACAAATCACTTTTTTCTTAAGAGTGTTTTGTGCAGTTCTACCAAAATGTCACACGAGCAACGTCTCTACATTTCAGTGCGACTGCACAAAGGGAGATTGGTTTTGCTCTATCCTCCTCATCCAACTCCGAGCCTAATCTTCTCCAACTAGTTAGTCTTAAGAGAGACCGCAAAGGTGACGGCTTCTATTTGTGTGTTTATTGTTTCATCAGCAATCCTCTATTATTGTAATCACACTTAATATCTTTGGAACAGGGACGCTCAGCTCTATTTTAGTGGAACTGCACAAAATGATCAGAATGTTGCATGCTCCAGACAGCTACTTTTTTCCCCAACATGCCTTGTTGATTTAGACAGAGCTGGGGGGACGTTGCTGTCAATGAAAGCATGGATCAATTTTAATTTAACACCTTCTCACAACTTTGTCTTTAGTTGTGATGTAAATATTAGCTCTGATTAGCAAGGAAGTTAGTTTTTTATTGTTTCCGAAAGAGCATCGATGGCAAGACACACGAAACAAAAGTTGAAAGCTCACACCATTGTACAATTTCATGTCGCTGGAAAATTATTTGTATAGTACGTCAATTATGTAAACAAATGCTGGAAGCTTGATAGCATTGCCAGAAGCCTCTTCGGCATCCGGGTCCATGTGCCATGCACAAAATTATACTCCTTCGTTCCTAAATATTTATCTTTTTACAAATTTCAAATGGGCATATTTTAGAGTGTAGATTCACTCATTTTGCTTCGTATGTGTACTCCATCCGTTCCTAAATATTTGTCTTTCTAGAGATTTCAACAAGTGACTACATACGGAGCAAAATGAGTGAATCTACACTCTAAAATATGTCTATATACATCGTATGTAGTAGTCCATTTGAATCTCTAAAAAGACAAATGTTTGAGTAGTCACTCGTTGAAATCTCTAGAAAGACAAATACTCCGGAGTATATTTAAGAACCGAGGGGGTAGTGCACAGCCGCATGGGAGACTCAGACCGGTCGTTGCACCGCGTTAATAGTGAGTAATGAGCAGTCAAATCATAAGCCCCACCTTTCCCACTATAAGTTGCTCGGAAGAAGCAACCATCAATACGCTCTTCTTTGAATCCGCTCATACTACTCCATCCGTCACTGTTTATAGAGCGCGCTTCAGAAAAAGATAAAATCTCTGGGACCAAGGCGACTAGCGATCGGCCTGAAAAATAGCATTGGTAGTTATAGCATGGCGTCTATTACTAGAGGAAATAATGTGTACACACATGCATGCAGTGCTTCCACCCCGGGTACACACATGCATGAACTTACTCCACTCCGTAGTACTACATTGAGAGAAAATTGCGGTTACCACGCCCTAATTAATTGAGCATTAAACCAAACGCGTCTAAAGTCTCTCTGGTGGTGGAAATGCATTGAGAGAAATGCATCATAATGAAGCGCGCCCTGAAAACTATGACGGAGGGAGGAGTAGTATGAAGGTGCAAAACCAAGTACGCGTATGGCCAGTCGGTCAACGCACCTCCTCTTGGCATATCACTAACATGTGGGACCGGAGTGTGAGCAAACCGATCTCAATTGACGGCAAAATGGCCAACCCGCCGTTCCTTGAGAGAGACGAGGAGCGAGAACACACAGACGGGCTCGCACGGAGGCCAAGATATATTCGAGCATGGTTGATCGATATCATCATTACATGTTGGGCTGCCGTTTTCCGCCCTTCTCCAGAATGAATGTGTACTTTATCAGAGATTAAAAAAAATAAGAGTACAGAGGCTCCACCATGCGGTTCTAGTAGTAGTACTACTCGTACTACTAAACCTTGCGCTTGGCTCTTCGCCTCTTCGAGAAGTCGAACAATGATGGTACTCCGCATGTTCGGTAATACAGTGTATGCCTCTGGCAATCTGACACCGAATGAACTGATGCATGTCCACCGCCTGGGCGAGGGTACGTTGCATTAGTCAAAAGGCATAAGCGAGCTTCACCTTGTCCTGCAAGCTTCTCCTTGTTCTGCGAGTTGACGGGACACACCAACAAGTAGTGCTAGTCCATACTCCCTCCTTTCCGGTTAATATGGCTTAATCTTTTTTTGCGGGTAAATGAGAGAGCTTTATTCATATATAAGCATTCTTAGGACGATCAGCCAAGACACTGGTCACTAGGAAGCGAGGTACCCCGCAAAAAAAGAAGTAGGAAGCGAGGTGTTTCATCAAGCCAGCTCTCGGGCACATTCAAAGTGCAGCAAGCACGGTTCGCACAAAGATGCGCCTCAAGGTTTGTTGACCTGTTTACATGCTGAATAACAAAAAAAGAGGAAATATTACCGAGCGCTCCTATTTGTAACAGGATATGAGCCAGAATTAAGTGATAATTGTGGCGAGTGTTCCATGCAATCAACTTCCATTATCACATGCGAGAACCCTCGAAGAAAACCAAATGTGTTGAAGATTGCTTTATCACATTTTAAAAATATAATAAGAGTGCAGACGCTCCTCCATCCGGTTCCTAGTACTAGTATAGTACCTCTATAGACTATAGTAGTAGTACTAGTACTAGTAAACTTTGCGCTTGGCTGTTCGCCTCTTCGGGAAGTGCAACAATAATAGTACTACTAGTATAGTGTATGCTTCTGGCAATCTGACACCAAATTAACTGTTGCCCGTCCACCGCCTGAGCGAAGGACAGCTTGCATTAGTCAAAAGTTTCTCCTTGTCCTGCGAGCCACCGTGCGCAAGCTTCTCCCGTCCTGCAAGCTTCCCCTCGTTCGGCAAGTTGACGGGACACAGCAAAGTAATGCTAGTCCATACTGCCTCCTCTCCGGTTAATATGGCTTAATTTCAAACAAGATAAATACACCGCCTGTCACTGTATATTTGTAAAAATACGGTCAGTGGACTTCATAATACGCTCATTGCGCTCAATATATACATTTTCCGGTGTTTATACGGTCACTAGCTCACCCTGGCTAAGTATGTGTGTGCATGCACGTGTAGGTTGAGCACTTGAGCGTGACCGTGTGTGTTCCGTCGTGTGCTCGGACATGCATGCATTAGGGCGTCGCGCGCGTTTTTGCGTCCATGTGTACGTGTGACTGTTGCATACACGTAGGGGGGTACGTGTAGGGGCCACTAAAGGAGCAGTCAAATCACACAGTAAGTTAGTCGGAAGAAGCAACCATCATTTCACTCTTCAATGACACGTACGCAATATAAAATGGTTGATATGGAGAGAAAAAGAAAACCACTATATATACACTAGCAGGAGCCTAAGCTACGAGCCTGCTTGCTTGGGTTGCTCTCTTCACAAGCATAGAACAACGGTGGCCACACCGCTGGTCACATATCCGGCCTGATCCCGCAGCTGGGGGAAGGGAACAATGTTCTGCATAGACGCGGTCGACATCGGCGAGGGAGAAAATCCACAGTCGGTGCGTCCTAATCGGGGGTCACCGCAGTATGGGCCGATGCCGCGTTCCAACCGCCCTTCTAGCTACAGCCCGACGTCCCAGGTAGTCCATCTTCCTTTTGGAGCCGGCTTGCTCCACTGCCGCAGCTCCCCATGTAGCTCCATCTCCATGTCGATCTTTCTCTACTTATACCGGCTTCTACTTGTGATGATTTTATGTCTCATGAACTAGTGACAGTACTATTATTCTAATCACACTTCTTCAATATCTTTGCCATCAGGGATGCTCAGCTCGATTTTAGTGGAACTGCACAAAAGCATCGTATGGTCCGAGGGTGCCAGCCGTCTTTCCTTCGATAGGTTCTACCTGGCCAGGAAATTAAATCATGTTTAGGGTTTAGGGTTTAAGTCATAGTAACCCCATCAGTAGTTTTTGTTTCGTACACGCTCTCACAACTTTTGTCTTTAGTTGTGAAGTAAATATTGGCTATGATCTGTGAATCATTGAGATGCATCAGCATGCGTGTTAGTTTTCCTTTGTATTTGATGGAATGTTGTAACGGGGCAGCCTTGGAGTAGGAATGAAAATAGAGTGGAAAGTTTCCGTTTTTCCAGAGAAAAAATGGAAACGGAGAGAAACCAACGTTTCGTTTCGTTGGATCGCGCCATCAAGCAAAACCAACGTTTAAATCACGTCTGTCACGTTCGTGTCTCACCCTCCTCCACGGCTCGACCCCACACGATCGCTCGGCATGCCACTCACCGCAAACCGAGTATATGATAACTTTCTCGCCTGCTTGTCGATGGATCGCGCCATGGAGTACTAGTACTACTGGAAGAGATTGACGAGTTGGGGGAGGACAGCTAGCTGTAGCACGGACTCCCAAGAACTTTTTACATGCATGTTGTGGCCGGCTATTTCGACATTTGAACGCGGAGCAGTCGCGTGCACCAGGAAGCGGTGCGGGCGACGCTCTCTCGGCCGGCGCGCCGCTTCAATGCCGGGGCCAGTGAGAGGTCGTGTCCGCTCTGGCCGGGCATGAATGCGGCACTGACCGTTTCGGGCGGGAAGCACGCGCGGGTGATGAAGAGGGTTCGGGTTGGTCAGGAGCGGCCGTGGCAGCGGTCCGGACACCCGCAAACAAGAGATGTTGTACGTTAATATTTCCGCGTATATAATTAACAACGTAAATAATGTGCCAGTTGGACAAATATGATTGGAGATGGAGATGGAAATGGAAATGGAATTTTCCGTAAACACGGATATGCATGTCTATGTCTATGTGTGTGTGCGCCACGACTCTCGCGACCTGGAAGCGGGGGCGTGTTTTTGATCGAGTTTTCTTTCTTGGTCGTTAAAAAATTATCCGCCAGTTTTCGTTTCTTTTTTCTGGGAACGCGTGTATTCTATTTAAAGCCACTGCTATGAAGAGATTGTTTTACTCCATTATAGCCTCTTGCTTGATAGAGTTTCTCGCGTCTCGCTCTCTCACCCTCTCCATATCAAAACAAGATGACAGTGTCCACACTATCTCTCTCCTCACCGGTGGTCATAGATCCGGCCGAATCCCGTCCGCTGCGGGAGGTGAGGAGGTGCAGTGTTGACGTTGTCGCCGTCGGCGACGGAGGAAGCCGATGCGGACCGTCCTCTCGGAGCCGGCGCTGGCGCGGACAAAGGTCCTCCGTGCCCTTCTTCGCTGCCGTCGTGTGGGCAGATCCCAACCGCCTGCCTAAGCGACATCTCGCCCACCTGAGGTATAACTTCTTGTACTGGTCCAGCTCCCTAGGTCGCTGCATGCGGGTTTTCTTCTATGCGACTACTCCCCAGCTCCCCATGTATAGTAGCTAGGGTTCGTCGGTTGGTCCAACATCACCTACTATTATAGAGGAAATGCCACTTGTTGAGGATATAACCATTAGAGTCACCCGCCCAGGAGGGGCCGGGTTACGTCGTAATGGTCATCACGCGAAGCCCAGTACCAAGCTTGAAGACGGCAGGTTAGATAATGGGCTTAAGACCCGGAGGAGGCTTAAGGCCCGTAGTGATAAACCGCCGTATGGCAAGACTTGTAGTGTAAGGCAAGAATAGTTGAGAGTCCGAGCCGGACACTCTTATGAGCCGGCCGGGACTCTCAGAGCTGTTGGGCGTCAACCTCTCTATATAAAGGGACGACCCGGCGGCGGTTTAGGGACAAGTAAGATCTCGTCGAGAACCAGGCATAGCAATTAAGCTCCCTGGTCATCGAAACCATAATCAATACCACCTCAACTGGACGTAGGATTTTACCTTCACCGTAAGGGGCCGAACCAGTATAACCCCCGTGTTCCTTGTCCCGTTTAACCCCTTTAAGCTTCCTAGCTGCGATGGCTCCACGACTAAGTCCTAGCTCGAGGACATCTGCCGTGACAATTCCACGACAGTTGGTGCCCACCGTGGGGCCAGCGCACGGTGGATTTGAGTTCTTGAAGGGCAGCTTCGAAGGGCTCAAGGGATACGCTGTGGGCCGGATGACCAAGAGTCGTCGCGGCAAGATCTACATCGACGATGCAAACTGGGGCCCCGACACCGGCTCAATTCAGTACGGGTACCGAGTCCCCTTCGGTGGAATTCATGTCTTCATTGGCAAGATCGGTGAGCCGGGCCCTGAGCCGGATCTCTGCGCCGATCTCATCGAGACGGCTCAGCGCGCACTACCCGCCCGGGCTCTACCTGCCTTGAAGCATGCTTTTGTGGGATGTGTTCATGGAGGAATCTCTGAAGGATCTGGATCTGGTGATGAGATGGCCGCCGGCTCTGACGGTGAGTCATCTACGGTTGAGTCAAACTCGTTGTATCAACTTCAAGATGGCAGGCTCAGGGGTTGTTCCGATGGCGACAGCATTCCGAACCCCTTTGAACCGTCGAGCCGGGTTGGAATCTTCATGGCCGGCGCGCAACCTGTTCAAAACGCCGCCTCCGGGTCAGGAAGCCCGGTGCCTTCGCCGGCTCAGGTGCTGGTGGATCTCACAGATAAGATGACAGTCCTGTTGACCGCTACGGTAGCTCCGGCGGATCAAGTTCAACATGACGCGGAGGTGGCACAGTTAAAGTTGGATCTAGCAAAGGCCAAGGAGGATCTGGCGGCGGAGGGGATCAGGATGGCTGCAGAGAGGGCGGCTCTCGACGCCCAGACTCAGCTGATTCAGGCACAGTCCTTCCGGCTCACGATGGATCAAAACGCATCCAATGAGGTCATGAGAAGGAGGCATCAAAAGGCCCAATCTTGACTCCCTCCGGTTTACGATCCTCGAAACCTCTTCAACACGCCAGGTGCAGGGTCTAGTAACCCGCCGGAGATCATAGTGCCCGGGGCTGGGACACCAATTCAGCCCCAAGTGATGGGACCGCCCGGGTGAACCCTGCCCCGCCTCAGTACGTGCCAATACCACCGGGTCATTATGCCAACCCATTGGAAAACATGGTCTCCGCGGCGGCACGGCTGGCGGCTCTCCCAATTGATGGCGACTCTCCAACGGCGGTTGAAACCCGCCGGGTTAGAGAACTCCTTCAGACAGCTCTGGCGCAGCAAGAGGCGTACTCTTATAGCCGGGACAGGATCCATTCAACCCCTCTTCCAGGCCGGAGCCCGAGTTATAGCAGACACATGGTCTCAGCGACCGGCTCAAGTAATGTCCGACGCCATGACTTGCCACCCGGCCACGGCCCGGCTCATAACGGGGCCTTTCACGCAGCAGACCAAGACAGAGCACGGCAAGAGGCGGAGCAGGTGTCTCAGTTGGCGGCTTACCAGACACCCCCGGCTTATCCGACGGCTTCCGCCGATGTGGGTATCCCTACGAGGGCTGGAGGTGTCCCTTGTTTAGTGCCGGCTCTCCGCAATGTCTACCCAAGGACTTTAAAGGGCCTAGGAAGGTGCCTAATTACACGGCTGATTTACAACTTGGAGCCTGGATCGAGAGTTACGAGATGGCCATGGAATTGCTGGAGGTCAGCGAAGCGGCGATGGCCAAGTACTTCACCATGATGTTAGATGGGACTGCCCGCACTTGGTTGAAAGGGCTGCCGCCGAATTCTATCGGGTCTTGGGCTGAGCTGAAAGCCCGGTTCATCCAAAACTTCAAAGATACATGTAGGCAGTCAATGTCAATTGTGGATTTGACTAACTGTAAACAGCAGGAGGGTGAGTCTACGACACATTGGGTTCGCTGGGTCAAAGAGATAATACATTCATCTGATAAGATGGATGCCGGCTCTGTAGTCTTAATGTTGGAGCAGAATTGTCGTTTCCTGCCCCTGAAGATGAAACTCGGGCAGCTCAAGTGTGACTGCAATGATATGGGTACGCTGATGGCGCCTCTCGTCAAGTACGTCGACTCTGATAGTACCAAGGACCCCGCGTCGGATGATGAAAGGACAGGGAAGGGAAAGAAGAACAGCAATGGCAAGGGTCCTCAGCATAACCCGGCGAACCAAGGAGGTAACAAGCGTAAGGCTGATGGCAGCATGGAGTTTGTGGCCAATGCTAGCTCGCAGGGTAACAACCAGCGACGTAAAGGGAGGCCACCTCCCCGAGCCGGCGGTTCAGGCCCAACGCTTGAGCAGTTGTTGAATGAGCCTTGTCCAAGGCATGGCTCTAGGGAGAAGCCAGCTACTCATCTATGGAAAGACTGCGCAATCATGAAGGCCTTTAAGAACTCCAACGCCTTTAATGGCAATAATGGCCCGGGCGGCGGCTCAGGCGCCGGCGGTTTTCATGGCCCGGGCGGCGGCTCAAATTCCAATCCTCAGAATGTTCAAGGGGGCTTTAATCAGCAGTCCGGCCAAGGGCATCAACAGCAACAGGGGGGATACCAGACCAATCCAAAGCAGCTCAATGGTGGACAGTATCATGTGTTTACCACCAGTCTGTGTAAGCGAGATCAGAAGCTTCATAAGAGGGCTGTGAATGCTGTTGAGCCGGCGGTTCCACGCTATTTAAGATGGTCTGAGCAGCCCATTGTGTGGAGTAGGGAGGATCACCCCCCCCGGTTGATAATCCAGGTCACCTGGCTCTGGTGGTGGCTCCTCAGGTGGGAGGATATAAGTTCACTAAGGTGCTCATGGATGGAGGCAGCAGCATCAACATCCTCTATTATGAGACCTTCCGTCGTATGGGGTTGATTGATAAGAACCTCAGCCAGTCCAATACTGTTTTCCATGGTGTGGTGCCTGGTAAGTCGGCTTATCCAGTCGGTAAGATCGAACTGGAAGTGGCCTTTGGAGATGAGTACAACTACAGGGTGGAAAAATTGACCTTTGAGGTGGTCAAGATAAGAAGTCCGTACCATGCCATCTTTGGGCGGCCGGCTTACGCCAAGTTCATGGCACGGCCGTGTTACGTATACTTACAACTCAAGATGTCGGGTCACAATGGGACCATTACGGTTCATGGCAGCCGAAAGATAGCCTTGGAGTGTGAGGAAGGTGACGCGGCTTATGCAGAATCTGTTTGTGCAACGGAGGAGCTGAAATTTTACAAAGACAATGTTGACCCAACGGATATGACATCTCTGAAAAAGCCGACTACGGAGCATGAGCCGGCAATGAAATTTAAGTCAGCTGATGAGACTAAACTTGTTGATTTCGCTCCAGGTGACTCATCTCAACAGTTTAGCATCAGCGCCAATCTGGATCCAAAATAGGAAAGCGCGCTCATCGAGTTCATCCGTGAGAATAGGGACATTTTTGCATGGAAACCTTCTGACATGCCAGGTGTACCTAGAGAACTCGCTGAGCACACTCTCAATATTGATCCGAAATTTAAGCCGGTCAGGCAGTTCCTTCGGCGGTTTAATGAGGAGAGGCAGAAAGCCATTGGTGAGGAGGTGGCACGGCTCTTGGTGGCCGGGTTTATTGTCGAAGTCTTTCATCCAGAATGGTTAGCTAACCCGGTGCTCGTGCTCAAGAAGAATGGC
This sequence comes from Triticum aestivum, assembly GCF_018294505.1. NCBI lineage: Eukaryota > Viridiplantae > Streptophyta > Magnoliopsida > Poales > Poaceae > Triticum > Triticum aestivum. The sequence goes on from NC_057799.1 coordinate 80,643,753, forward strand.
ACCTGGCGGATGTGTGTGGACTACACGGACTTAAACAAGGCGTGTCCGGCTGATCCTTTTGCTCTCCCCCGTATTGATCAAATCATTGATGCCACGGCGGGTTGTGAGCGTTTAAGTTTCTTGGATGCGTATCCCGGATACCATCAGATTAAAATGGCAGTTAAGGACCAGGAGAAGACGGCGTTCATCACTCCCTTTGGAGCCTTCTGTTATGTGTCTATGCCTTTTGGACTCAAGAGTGCACAGGCGACTTACCAGCGTTGTGTGCAGAATTGTCTTCATAACCATATTGGGCGCAATGTTCATGTTTATGTGGATGATATCGTGGTTAAGTCCAGGGAGAAGGAGACCCTGGTAGAGGACCTTAGAGAAACCTTTGATAATCTTCGGGTTTACAAGATGATGCTTAACCCGGCCAAGTGTGTTTTCGGTGTTCCTGCAGGCAAGCTCTTGGGTTTCCTGGTTTCTAACAGAGGCATTGAAGCTAACCCGGAAAAAATCAAGGCAATTACCTCTCTGGCTAAGCCGGCGTGTATAAACGACGTCGAGCGCCTAGCAGGCCGCATTGCTGCTTTGAGCCGGTTTATAAGCCGCTTGGGTGAAAAGGCCATGCCACTGTACCAGTTGATGAAGAAAACTGATGACTTTATCTGGAATGATGCTGCTTTTGAGGATTTAAAGAGGCAGCTGGCTGAGCCCCCAGTCCTTGCTGCTCCAGTTGACAAGGAGCCCTTATTACTGTATGTAGCTGCTAACACACGAGCCGTCAGTGTGGCTGTGGTGGTGGAGCGCAAGGAAGAGGGTAAGGAGTACCCGGTTCAGCGGCCGGTTTACTACGTCAGTGAAGTGCTCATTGAGTCCAAACAGCGGTATCCACAGTGGCACAAGCTTGTTTATGGGGTGTTCATGGCAAGCCGGAAGCTTAAGCATTATTTCCAGGGTCACCCTATCACTGTGGTTAGTTCTGCTCCCCTTGGAGATATCATCCAAAACAGAGAAGCCACAGGAAGAGTGGCTAAGTGGGCTATAGAGCTCGGGCCTCATGGTCTGAAATACGTACCGCGCACTGATGTTAAATCTCAAGCTTTGGTGGATTTCATCAACGATTGGACAGAGCTACAAGTGCCTGAAGAAAAGCCGGCTAATACATATTGGACTATTCACTTCGATGGGTCTAGGCAATTGGAGGGCTCGGGGGCTGGAGTCGTGTTGACTTCCCCTAAAGGTGACAAGTTCCGTTATGTGCTACGGTTGATGTTTCCATGCACTAACAATGCGGCTGAGTACGAGGCTTTGCTCCATGGTCTTCGGGTGGCTAAGGAGATGAGCTTGAGCAGAGTAAGATGTTTGGGCGACTCAGATCTAGTGGCTCAACAAGTATCAGGCAAGTGGGATTCCAAGGACCCTCTCATGGCGGCTTATCGCCATGAAGTTGATGCCGTTGCTGGACACTTTCAGGGTTACCAGGTAGAGCACATCGATCGCAGGAAGAACGAGGCGGCTGATGCATTAAGCCGGCTGGGCTCTCAGCGAAAACCGGTGCCGCCTAATACTTTCTTGGACATCTTGCATAACCCTTCTGTTAAGTTACCTACATAGGAAGACTTGGCTGTCCCAGACCCAGAAGCACAGTTGGTGGCGGCTCTCCACATCACCCCAGACTGGACGGTACCATACTTGGCTTACATGACCCGGGGAGATTTGCCTGAGGATGAAACTTTGGCCAGACAAATAACCCGGCGGTCTAACTCAATGGTTGTTATCAATGGTGAGCTGCATCGCCGCAGTGTTACGGGAGCGTTCCAGCATTGTGTTTCCCCTGAGGAGGGTCAAGAAATCTTACGTGAGATTCACGAAGGGGATTGTGGCCATCATGCCGGCTCAAAATACCTTGTGGCCAAGGCTTTTCGTCATGGTTTTTATTGGCTGATGGCTCATGCTGATGCGGAGGACTTGGTCAGTAAATGTGACGGTTGTTAGAGGTTCTCGCGACGGGCTCACGTGCCGGCTCAGGAGCTGAGGATGATTCCAATTACTTGGCCATTTGCGGTTTGGGGGCTTGATATGGTTGGGCCTTTTAAGAGATCCAAGGATAAGAAGACCCACCTCTTGGTGGCAGTTGACAAGTTCACAAAGTGGGTTGAGGCAGAGCCCGTTAGCAAGTGTGACGCAGCCACGGCGGTTCAGTTCATGAAAAGGGTGATTTTTCGCTTTGGTTTTCCGCACAGCATTATAACTGATAATGGGACTAATCTGTCTAAAGGCGCCATGGAGGAGTTTTGTCAACGTGAGCATATTCGACTTGACGTTTCCTCAGTGGCTCACCCTCAATCCAATGGTCAAGCTGAGAGGGCTAATCAGGAGATCTTGAAGGGCATCAAGCCCCGGCTTTTGGTCCCTTTGCAACGGACGCCGGGTTGTTGGGTGGAGGAGTTACCCTCCGTGTTATGGAGCATCAATACTACTCCTAACAGGTCTACGGGTTACACGCCTTTCTTCATGGTTTATGGAGCGGAAGCAGTCCTCCCCAGTGACATCCGTCATGACTCGCCTCGAGTGGCGGCTTATGTTGAGGCGGATAATGAACAGGCGCGCCAAGATGCTTTTGACTTGTTGGATGAACAGCGTGACGTGGCAGCAGCTCGCTCGGCGATTTACCAACAAGACCTGCGTCGTTATCACAGCCGCCGGGTTAAGTCCCGGGTCTTCCAGGAAGGTGATCTGGTGCTCCGGCTCATCCAAGATCAAACAGATGCACACAAGTTATCCCTGCCTTGGGAAGGGCCCTTTGTGATCAGCAAGAACTTGCACAACCGGTCATACTGCCTTATTGACGTTCGGGAGCATAAAGATTCACGCAAGTCGGAGGAAGAAACCCGTCGGCCGTGGAACATATATAGCTCAGCTTCGGCCTTATTACACTTGAGCCACCGGCTCTCATAATGTACATATTTCTATAGCCATGTATATATTATGTTAAATAATAAAGCAAGACCTCTGTCCTTTTCTCCTCCAAAGGTAAATGTGTTATTTCCATTACAACATCACATAGTCACTTGGAGGTGGATCCGGCTTATGATCGTATTCGAATCTAGCCGTAAGCAATATAATCACCTGGGGGCTTCCTGTTCAAACATAGGTCGTATTCGAACCAAAGAGAACATAGCTGTCGATACCCACTTGATTGGCAAAGTGCCGAGCTCATTGGGGAGTTTTCTTTGATCATATTTGAATCATAGCTCAACCCCCTTTGGGAACCGACGTGGATCGTATTCGAATCAGCGTCGTTAAACAACTCTTAAGGTCATTTGGGGGCTTCCTGTTCAAACATGGGTCGTATTCGAACCAAAGAGAACATAGCTGTCGGTACCCTCTTGATTGGCATCGCCAAAGCCACTGGGGGCTATATGATCGCATTCGAATCTTAGCTTAACCCCTTTGGGACGGTTCTCTGGTCGTATTCGAACCAGAAGCCCCTACGTTTTTGATCTTCTGACTTATAACAAGTTCTGTTGGTCATATCAATAGTGTGCAAGGGCGGCTTTTACTTTGCTGACTTAATTTTGATTCACAACGTTGATAAACACATAGTAAGTATTCTTGAAGCTGGTAAACCGGAATTGAGATCTTCATTTCATTATTCGGGTTACATAAACCGGAAGCATACTTGAAGGCTTGTAAGTATGCAATCATGGTTACATCAAGGACATAATTGAGAGCCAGTCTTTAGTGACTTTGGTTCATATTCTGGGTTATATATATAAGGTCTATGATTCTCAGTGCGGTAAGCCGCCTAGAGACTTGTGACTTGTTTTCTATGCAGGATGGTTAAAGACAGCTATTCGCGCTTAAGGAAAATAACTGATCAATTATAACCCGGAGGAATAAGAAGAAGCAGCTTCAATGGAGTTAAGCATTCAACACGTGCACGATGGCACGACAAAATTAAGTGTTTATCCTACTCTATGACAAGACTCCCCGAGTCCAAAAGGTGAGGCATTGCTCTAAGGTGCAACCATGAGCCGTCTAAAGATCAAGATGCTTGTGGAGTCGAAGCTTCCGGCTCATCCCTCTCCGCTCCTCCGGCTGATTCCATGACCTGGAAGGTTGATGATTTCCAGTCAATGCCGCTCAAAGCCTCGAATTGAGCCTCGTCATCAATTAACCCGGCCGGGTCAACTTCTGGGGCAAAGGTGTGCTTACGAGTCGGCGGGATCAAGCTGATGGCTTCATAACGCGGAGTGGGGATCCTCTGATTTTCTGCGTCGTAGCCCGGCTGGTACTTGGTAAGGTCGGTGTCATTCCCAATCAGGGTGGCCACCGGGCGCACGATCTTCACACAGGTAGCAAAGTCTTTTTGGTCGAAGGGGGTGCCGTCTTCCTTCAGGCTGGGGTATCCAAGTGCGATGTCAGCCGGGTCTAGCTTCAGAAGAAAAGCCTTGGCCCGGCTCAGAGCAGCTATGGCTCTGGCTCTTGCAGAGGCCCGTCGCAGCTCTTGGAAACGCTGAGGAAGAACGGCAAGCCGCCGAAGTACGTCCGCCAGGTGAGTCGGAACCTCATTGGACAGGGCCACAACGGCCAAGGCGCGCTGTGACCCGGTGTAGAGTTGCTCCACCAGAGTGTACACGGCCTTCAGCTTGGTCAGCACATTTTGATTGAGGTTGGCGCTTCTGGGACCTGTTTTACAGCGTCAGGTAAGCCGCTAGCAATGATGGGACTTATGAGACATAAAGAAGGTACACTTGTTGAAAGCTCGCAGAATGACTTACCGAAGATTGCGGCGACCATCTGTGACACATGGCGTTTTAAGCCGGAGAGTTCGGCGGTTCTCTCCGTCAGAGCAGCCTCCGCCTGTTCGGCCCGGCTGACCAAAGCAGTTTTCTCCTCGGTCCAAGTCTTCCTTTCGGTTTCAAACTTCTTCTTCAGCTTCTCTTGTGCAGCAACACCGGTTTATTCTTCTTCGCTCTCTTGCTGAGCTTTGCTTGAGCACTGAAAGGACAAAAGGTTAGTACAAAAGCATGAGTAAAGATAAGCACAACACAAGATGATCATCGTTACCCGGGTGCGGTCTTGAAAGCCGGCAGGTTAGATTGCATAGAATCACCAGAGGAAGGTGAAGTTTCCTGATAATTTGAATCATAAGAATTAAGCGGTTGACGAGTAACGCCCGCCAAAGGATGAAAAGGATATAAGTTGGAGATAACCTTGGTCCGGCGCTTCCTTGATGCTTCAGGCAAGCCGGAGGAGAGGTCTGCATCCTTGTTGGTCCGGGTGTGCCGCCGGCTCTCATGACTCTGTTGCTTCAAAAGAAATTGAGGATCTTGATAAGCTAAAGGATGTGAAAATCTTACTTTCCGGGTTACTCTTCGGACTTTCAGCCTTGGCAAGGGCTCCGAGTCGGAGGAAAGTGTCGTTACCTCTTCAGTCACCGGGTTACTTGCTCCGGTGTCATCCTGCTGATGATCAGTATCGATAAGGTGGATAGGAATAAACAAGAAACAAAACAAGAGCCTACAGATTCAGGGGTTACCTCTGACTCGGAGCTGTCGCTTAGCTGAAGCAGCTCTGAGGCAGTAGGCCTGCTTCCCTTCTTGCAGGGAGCGGCTCTCCTGGCGGCTTTCTTAGCCTTCCTGGATTTTTTTGGCCGCCTCATGGTCATATTTGACCTTCCAGAACTTGTCATTAGCCTGAAACATACAACAAAGATTTCTTAAGGTTCAGATGAAAGCTATTAAAAGGAAAACCAAGGTGTTCAGGTCAGTGGCTTACCGCCGGAGCCGGGTTAGTTCGGCAGAAGGGGTTTAAGCCGGTTTTCCCACAGTCGGCTAAGCTCTCATTCAGGAGAGACTTGGTCATGTCGTCCACGACGTCCTCAGGGAGATCGTTGGGGCTGTGCCGCAGAGGGTCATCTTTCCGGCCTGTGTAATCGCACATTAAGCCGGGGCGGCGGCTCAAGGGGATCACCCGCCAAGAGATCCAGACCCGGACCAGATCAATGCCGTTGAGGCCGTTTCCCAAGAGAGCCTTGATCTTATTGATGGTGGGGATCAGAGGTTGACGCTCCGCTTGAGATAGTTTGTCTGGCAGAGGGTGATTTGGCTCCAGACGCAGGGCACGAAAGCCGGGCAGAGGGCTCTCGTCAGCCGGAGAGGTGTCCTGGCAGTAGAACCACGTCTGGTTCCAGTCCTTTAGATGGCTTGGCGGTTCAGCGTAAGGAAAAAGGCAGTCTCTCCATCGTTGAATGGAGATTCCACCAAGTTCCAAGCTCGGCCCGTTGGCGCACTCGTTCTGACGGTTCAGATAAAACAACTCCCTAAAAAGCAGTAGGCTGGGCTCTTCTCCAAGATAGACTTTGCAGAATACTTGGAAGTTGCAAATATTTGACACGGAATTGGGTCCTATGTCTTGCGGCCGCAGATCAAAGAAGTTCAGAACCTCTCTAAAGAATTTTGAGCCGGGCGGTGCGAAGCCCTGGCTCATGTGATCAGCAAATATCACCACCTCACCATCTCTTGGTTGAGGTCTTTCCTCCGACGGGTCAGGGGCACGATAAGACATGATCTCCTTCTTGGGCAAGTAACCCGTCTTTACGAAATCAGCTAAAGTGTCGTCGGTGACATTGGACCTCATCCAGTTGCACGTGATGGGTGCCTTGGGAGCTTTGGGTGGCATTGTGAAAGATGAAGCCCATGACAAAAGGAAAATGTCCGGTTCAATTATAAGCCGGCAGACGTCTACAGTTCAATACTCAAATGGCGGCTTATGAAGGGGCCTAATGGCATATGGTTAAGTGCATCGGGTTATCTAAGCCGCTGAAGGTATCGTGAGTAATTCAAATTGTCTACAGCTTTATCATAAATGAGCCGGAAATTTTACAGCGCGTGGCTTCTTTTAAGCCGGAAATGTGAGCCGCCATAGCTAAACAAGATGCAATTTTTGACTAAGTGTGGCGAAAACAAGTTCCATAGACCGCAGTAATTATTTTGGATCAAACGGTCGGTTAAAAAGAAAAATTTCTAGACCTAGAACTGACGCAGAAGAAGTTCATGGATTCAGAATGAGATCTTATTTCAAACAAAGGGGATCTACTAGTGTAAAAATGGATGCGCAACAACTACCGCAGGAGCTCTGTACTACTATTGGATCAAACATGACTATAGTGGAAGAACTACAGAAAACTCGAGAAGAACAGCGAAGAACAGAGGAAGAACAGTGGAACCCTAATGTGGATCTACGGTGGAGAGGTGCAGGGACTTACAGATGTGGAGTTACTGCGGAGGTTCGTCGCGTTTCTCTGGTCACGTCAGGTTGATGCAGCGGCCTGAGTTGGTGAAGCCGAGGAAACCCGCGGCGGCGGCGGCGGAGCTCGGGCGGCAGCACAGTGGCGAGAGGAGGAAGAAGATGGAGGCGACGAGTAACTGGAGGCTCATGGGCCGGGCTATTTATAAGGTGAGGCTCATAAGTGGGCGCGAGAAACGAGGAGGCCACGGCGTGATTATCTCGCCACGAAAGCGCCTCGATTTTTGGGATAGCCATTAAAGATAAGATACGTTGGAGTATAACAGAATAAAAAATGGACTTCATGGAAGATGACGTCATGGCGGGTTACCAGGAATCCGGAAGATGACGTCACGGCGGGTTATAACCTTCGCCCGACCATAAGCCGGAAGATTTTTTCTCTCAAAGGAATTGAAGATTGACATGAACCGGTTCAAATCAATCTGGGGCCTAATGTTGAGGATATAACCATTAGAGTCACCCACCCAGGAGGGGCCGGGTTACGTCGTAATGGTCATCACGCGAAGCCTAGTACCAAGCTTGAAGACGGCAGGTTAGATAATGGGCTTAAGACCCGGAGGAGGCTTAAGGCCCGTAGTGATAAACCGCCGTATGGCAAGACTTGTAGTGTAAGGCAAGAATAGTTGAGAGTCCGAGCCGGACACTCTTATGAGCCGGCCGGGACTCTTAGAGCCGTTGGGCGTCAACCTCTCTATATAAAGGGACGACCCGGCGGCGGTTTAGGGACAAGTAAGATCTCGTCGAGAACCAGGCATAGCAATTAAGCTCCCTGGTCATCGAAACCATAATCAATACCACCTCAACTGGACGTAGGCTTTTACCTTCACCGTAAGGGGCCGAACCAGTATAACCCCCGTGTTCCTTGTCCCGTTTAACCCCTTTAAGCTTCCTAGCTGCGATGGCTCCACGACTAAGTCCTAGCTCGAGGACATCTGCCGTGACAATTCCACGACACCACTCGAAAAGTTGTCCTGATTTATGCCTCGGTGGAGGTATACATGTTGTTTCGACAAAAAGTACATGGTGGTTGTGCGGTCATTGTCCATATGCTCCTATCGCTACTGCTAATCTAATACTATCACTGGTTAAATGAAGAAATGCTTTTTTCTCTGGTATCCTGGTTTAGTTCCCATCAAGATAATCATGATGCTTTTGTTTGTTGATGTACTTTTCATAATTCTTATTGACAATTGAGATGTCGTTGTTAATCTTGTAAAGCAAAGTAACAACACTATATCCCTTTTTTGTATTTTTGGAAACAGTGATGCGTATCTCCATACCCGGGCATGTCTTCCTCAATTTTAGTGGAACTACCCAAAATTGGATGGCCATTGTTGTTCCGCCTCACTGTCCTCTGCCACGTGGTTCTTCCTTCCTCGAGCTTGACTACTGAGAAGAAACAGACCACAGTGAGGATTTGTCGAACTTCATAGGTGCCTCACCCAAACTTGATGCCAAATGGATGATGCATCACCACGATGACCTATCGATGCTCATGGTTGCGCCTCATGGTTGCGTCGGCTGGTGAAGCTGATCGATTTTCAATGAAAAACAAGTTGTCTTCCATCAGTGCTCTTTGCTTGTTACCCACAAAGATGACATCCTTCGTCAGTTCACCTTGGTTGCGTTGGAGACGCAGTCGTCTTTCACGTTGGTGCAATTTTATCACACAATTGGCTATGAACCAAATGTTTCCTCGAAGAAGGATCGATGTTGGTACTAAGAGCATAAGTTTTGTATTGATTTCTAAGCCTTCTCACAACTTTGTCTCCAGCTCCCCTGTAATTTTATTTGTCCAGCTATTAACTTTGATTAAAAAATGGTGTGGACTAAAAACCCGGATGGACGTAGTAGCCCTCCATTTTTATTTACTCCGCATATTAGATTTGACTGAAGTCAAACTTTGTAAAGTTTGACCAAGTTTAGGCCGAACACAACAAACCATAATTATTAGAGAGGGCAAACTGTACATACTCTCAAACCTTTCCGATACTTGAAATTAAAATTCTTTATTTGTACACACTCTCACACGTTTCTGATAATTTGGCGCATGTGTGGTTGTTCACTTAAGGGAGGGTAGTGTACCGCACGTGAAGGACAGGAAGTGCGACCAGGATGCGTGGATCGCTAGTTCATCGGAAGTACTCCCTCCATTCCTAAATATTTGTCTTTCAAGTGGTTTGCAATGGACTACCACATACGGATGTATATAGACATTTTTTACAGTGTAGATTCACTCATTTTGCTCCGTATGTAGTCATTTGTTGAAATCTCTAGAAAGACAAATATTTAGGAACAGAGGGAGTAGTAGTTTTCTTCACTGGTACGTTAAATAAAGAGTTTCATTTCGTACTTACACAATTTAAAACGATTGTTATGGAGAGAATAAGAAAACCACTCCACTATATATTAGTCGTATACACGAGTACTATATGGACGCAGCTTCATTGACTTTAGTGCACCTACCTTTGGGTTTATGACAGGTGGGCCCAAAATGTGGCTGGCCCACCTGTCATACAGCCAACAGCAGGTGCAGTTAAGGCACCGGAGCTCAGTCCGTACTAAAGTGTATATATATAAGCTGGAGCCTCAACGCTTGTTCGCTAGGGTTTGCACTCTCGCCGCACTACATATATATATACACGCTGGAGGCTCAGCGTTCCTTTGCTAGGGTTTCTATATTCACTGTCTCTCACCCTCTTCACCAGATCTAAACAAGACTGCGTTGTGGCCTCTGTCTCTCTCACCCCCCTCACAACTAGCGAAGGAGGTGTCCGGATCCCGTCGCACCGGGAAGGGGAGGAGGTGCAGCGTTCACTCTATTGCCTTCGAGGGAGGCAATCCACTGCCGGCTGCGCTTTTCTCTTTCACCCAGCGCCTGTGCGGGAGGGCCACCGACCCCTTCTTCCTCACTGTCGTACGTAGTGTGGGCAGATCCGACCTCCCGCCGCACGCCTTGCGACATCCCGACGACCCTAAGGTATAAGTTTCTTTGAAATCGTCATTGGTCTAGCTGCATGCTGATCTTTTTCGACTATGTAGTCGAATCTAGGTCTTGGTTCAAAGAGGAAAGAAGGGTGCGGTGGGGTGGAGCATGAATCTAGGACGTGGTTCAATGAGGAAAGGAGGGAGGGAAAGTAGTATAGACTAGCTATCCAGCCGCTTTGTTGGTCGAAAAGGGAAAAAGGGGGTAACCCAGTACACACATCTGTAAGGAACCGAACTCTTTACTGAAAAGGGAAAGAAACTGGGGGGTCGGGTAGTTTGTGCGGGACTAGATTTGTTGCCCTCACATCGGAAAAAGTTTCAAAGAGAACAAATATGGGACCAACGCAGATATGCTGCTTGGCTACATACTCTGCATCACCCATTTATACATGTGGACGCACATGGTGCTGGCATGTCCCATGTCCCATCCACATGATCGTGCAGTGTGTTCTGAGATGTTGTGCTACTTGTATTGGTACTGTTTTAAATAAATGTTGAATTGAAGCTATTGTATTTTAAGCAATGCCACTCTCAGAATTAACTACTGAACTATTTTAAGAGAATTTCTCTGTTAATATGAATCAATGCAACCGTTTTAGAAATGCTACTGTCCTATACTTTGTTTTCCATCAAGATAAGGTAGATGCTTCTTTTTGTGGCCGCATGTTTCATCCTCCTTTACTGGCAGTAATTGTTTCCTTTTTTGCCTCTGTTAAATCAGGGATATCTATTCAACTTGTTGCTATAGCAAACTTAAATGTCACACCGGCGACTTTACTTGATTTCAGAGTAACTGCACAAAACGAGATTGGATTTCCTATTCGTGTTGGTAGATTCGTACGTGATCTTGTGTGCGTCATGACAGGTTGGTACTTGCCTTCATCCACATGATCGTGCAGTGTGTTTTGAGATGCTGTTTTTTTGACCAGAAACAGTAGGAAAGGCTCCTACTGTGTAATTATATTTAATAAAAGGATCTGTACAAGGTGAGTATTTACATTATGGGGGGAGGGGGAGAGGGCAGACCACTTTGGGTCCCACCCAGAAGAACTAGGGAAAGAGAGAGGGGGGGCCTAGTGCAAAGAGTTTATAAAATTCCGAACTAGAGACCTATTTGTCTCTTTGACCCTATGCTGCAGAAGTTCAAAGTCTTTCTTGAATCTATCTAGCCACGATCGGAAGGAAGGATCTATTGATCTGAAGTGTTTGTTGTTGCGTTCCTTCCAAAGGCTCCACGATGCCACAACAAATTTTTCAAACAGCATGGGCGTGGGGTGGTTTGTTTGTTGGTCTTCAATAGCTTGCACCCTATCCCCAAAACATTCCCAGTTGATGTCCAGGGCTTGCCAACATTGCTTACTAAACAAGCACGTGAAAATCATGTGCTCCACTGTTTCCTCGATGTTGCGCCCACACAGTAGACAGTTGTGGTCATCACCGATGTTGTAGTGGCGTCTTTTCAGCATATTCCGGGTGTTCAGCCTGTCGTGGAGGAGAAGCCATGCAAAGACTTTCAACTTCATAGTACATTTAGATCTCCACAGCCAGTGAAAAATTTTATGAGCGTGGACCTCCCGAAAGTAGAAACGGTAGTAGTCCGTTTTGACATGTTGTGCTACTTGTATTGGTACTGTTTTAAATAAATGTTGAATTGAAGCTATTGTATTGCTGTCTTTTCCCATTAAGTAGTGAACAAAAATGGGACCAACCCAGACATTATGCTTGTTGCTTTGTTACAACAAACTCTGCATCACCCCCCTTTATAAGTAGATGGAAGCACATGTTGTTGTTGCGCCCACTCTCCCCTGGAACTGTTTATGCTTTTTGTTAATCTAATGCCGCTGGTAAAATTAAGCAATGCCACTCTCAGAATTAACTACTGAATCTTATTTCAAAACTGCAACACTTGTTAGGGATTGGCAGGATTACCATTTTGTGGCCGCATGTTTCATCCTCCTTTATTGGCCAGTAATTGATTCCTTTTTTCCTCTGTTAAAACAGGGATATCTATTCAACTTGTTGCTATTGCGACATTTTGCTTCGCTTAATTTTCGTGGAACTGCACAAAATGAGACTGGATTTCCATATATGTGTTGAGATCTCTCTGAGGTCTTCCTCACGAGTTATTTCAAATCTTGGTCTTGAAAGGTCAGTACCGACTTTCCTCAGAATTAACTACTGAATCTTAGTTCAAAACTGCAACACTTGTTAGGGATCGGCGGGAGTACCATTTCTGTTAGGGATCGGCCGGAGTACATGTTTAAGAAATGTATTGTTCAGATAATGTCTCTGTTATTATATATCAGTTACAGTGTTTTACAAATGGTACTATCCTTCTTTGTAGTTCTTTCTACATGTTTAACCAAGGTATTGTTAAGATAATGTCTCTGTTAAAATGAATCAGTCGCATTATTTTAGGAATGATACTTTTCTGCTTTGTCGTTCTTTATACATGTTGAAACAAGGCATTGTTAAGATAATGTCTCATTTAATATGAATGAATCACACTGATTGAGAATTGCTACTCTCCTGCTTTGTTTCCCATTAAGATAAGGTAGATCAGTAGATGTTTTTCTTCTGGGAGTACAAGTCATCAACCGTTATTTCTCAGTAATTGTTTCCCTTATACCTTTTGTTGCTTACAGGGATATCAAAATTAAAGCTCGGTTTTATTCCGACTTTGATTTTAGTTGAACTGCACAAAAGGAGCCAATGTGTCTAAGGCAAACTGCTGCATTAGTGGGTCCAGTTGGTCTTACCACTTTGTAGAAAGAAGCAGTCACTGTTTGTGCTACATTACACAAGGAATGATCGAGAAGCTTTACAGAGTATTAGTAGACGCTGGTGACATGACTAGTCTGCAGAGAGCATAGGAAACTCTACAACACGTGGAGTGCACTGGGCAAAATTGCCCAAACAAGTACAGGAAGCCAGGACAGGACTCCAAATCTGTCAATGCCATTCTAAGCAACAATGATGGGGCATCTGGGTATGGTAATCTGTTTAGCGTACTTTCAGTTTGTTAGTCCACCGATTGGTGGGTTGACACTGGGGCCAATATTCATGTGTGTGCTGTTGTGTCTTTGTTTTCTAGCAGCATATAAATACGATATCCATAGGGATGCTCAGCTTGATTTTAGTTGAACTGCACAAAATGTCCAGATGGTTTGTGTCCTCCATAATACTTCATCATGCACAATACATCGAATGGTTCTCTAATCATTCATCGTCACCTTGAGCCACCGGACTATATGTTTGAATGGTGCTGCCAGCGTCGGCCATTAAGAAGGGTAAGAAGAAAGACAAAAAGAGAGATGGTTGCTTTACTTGTGGTTCGGAGGAACACTGGGCAAACAAGTGCCAAAACAAGTACCAAGAAGCCAGGACAGGACTCCAAGTCTATCAATGTCACTCTAAGCAACAATGATGGGGCATCTGGGTATGGTAATCTATTTACCATACTTTCAGTTTGTTAGTCCACCGATTGGTGGGTTGACACTGGGGCTAATATTCATGTGTATGCTGATGTGTCTTTGTTTTATGGCAGCATATAAATACGAAATCCACAGGGATGCTCAGCTTGATTTTAGTGGAACTGCACAAAATGTTTAGATGGTTCGTGTCCTCCATAATAATACTTCATCATGCACAATACATCGAATGGTTCTCAAATCATTCGTCGTCACCTTGAGCCACCGGACTATCAGATGACAAACTGATTACAAACCCTGCTCGTTCCACAGTCATAGGCATTACATATTTTGAATGGGAAAAGCTTGTCAAAGTTGACATTAGTTTAATATATTGGAATTGGAAAACCTTGTCAATTTTTGCTCATTGATGTTAGCCAGAAGACATGCATTTGATATTTTTGAGTGGGACACCCTTTGCTGTGAGCAACGTCGATCATTTTTTCCTATTCCTGTCTTCAGTTCAGAAGTAAATATTTACTCTGCTGAGATGCATAGTCACTTGAATGTTGACTTATGTAAGATATTTTAAGAGTTTGTTCTGAATATTGTCTATGTAATGTCAGGCCTTGTGTTTGATTGCAAAGTTGAGCTTGGAATGTTGTGGCATGCGACATCATGAGCTGTTCACCGTGCCTCCTGAGAATAATGCTTCGTATTGTTTTGCATGTCGATCTAATGCCAGTGATTTGCTTGTTAGGAAGATCATCCTCTTCTGTTGTTTTTGTGCTTAAGAAGTTCATCGTCTTATGTTTCATTCATAGCCTGTACGACAAGTCGGGTAGGTTAGACGTGAAACCATATGATCTTCCGACCAACTCATCATCTTAGGTCGTGATTGGATCGTCGTTTTCCAACCAAAACCGCTTGTAAAACTGACGCTTGTAAATAAAAGCAGATGGTCTCGGGCGAAGCGCTTGGTTGGTCGATTTCGACTAGTAAAATATACACCGGTCTCTCAAATTACACGCGTAACCTGCCGGTTTTACTTACAGACCTCGGGCCCTCGGTTTCATTACGCCTGTATTTTACGCGATGTTTCCGATGAGGAGTAAATTACACTTGTATCTTAATACAGGTGTGAAATAAACCAGAGCTCCCAAGCGCGGCCTTACCGTTTCATGCCGTCTCAGTCTCTCGAAGGTGCTCATAGGTGTCCGATGATCCTGGCTTCCTGAATGAGCAGCGGGCGCTGTATCAGACCATCCGTAGGGCCCGTGAGGCCCTCTCCGCCGTCCTTCAAGTTGTTGCGCTCGCCGTGGCGCCAAGCATTGTTAACATGGTCAATGAACATGAGGATTCAGGAGATGACTTTATTTTGACTGGTCGACAGTAGGGACCCACTAGGGCCATAGCCGTACGTACGCAACTGCCTCCTTATTATGTACAACTATATTTTTTTTTGCTTCCTCCTGGTTTCCTGACATCACGGTCTCACACCATTGTCAACCTATGTAGTCAATATAAACGAGAGAATTGCACAAGGTGCGGCCGACAGCTGGAACCAAGCAGCTCGAGCAGTATTTGTGTTTTTGAGGCGTGAGCACTGCAGAGTTTTTCTTGGCGATGTTTTCGTTGTTGTTCAGAGGAGAGCAGGGTATTAACTAGGCGGGCTATGGCCCGTCTAGCCCAGGACAGATATCTAGCCTAGATATTTTTTTTCAAGATGAAAATGGCTAGCCCAGCTATACATTTTTTTGAGGAATACCCAGGCAAGGTCAACTTGTTATTCAACGCCACGCTGGGCTGCAAATCTTTCCTAGGAGGGATGCATTAGGCTTAACAGGAAAATGGGCTTTACAAAATAATAAATGGGATGTAATTATAAAAATTGGGCAGTAACTATAAAAAAATGCACCAAGCACGAAATTAGTTTATAAAATATTATTTGTGGATTTTGAAAATCTTAATTTTTAATTGTTGCGCGCGCAATGTTTCGTTAGATTTTTACGTAATAAAAATTTATATTTAATCTGACTAGAAATTTCGGGATAGAAATATTTCGGATCCCATCAAAATGTGGGAAATTTTATTGAATTCTGTCTTGAATGGTTGGTTGAAATTATTAATCGTTGTCCTAGCTAGAAAATGGGTTGTACTTTTAACAAACTGTAAAATGAGCCCAGTTTATTTTTTCTGAAGAATACCCAATCCAGGCCTATTTATTTTTCTACCCCCTGATGGGCTGCAACTCTTTCAAGACGCCTGCAAATCTTGAAAGTAATATGAAATTGGTTGTAAATATAAAAACAGATGACAAATTGGCAATTACTTCATAGTTTCTGAATTTTTTCACATTTTTAGATTCCTATTTCACTGGGCATTAACCTAATTTAAATATATCTTCAAAGTACTTTAAATTTGGCTTGACATTTCGGTATTAAAAATAGTTTGGTACCCACAAAAATATGCTAAATTGGCCCTGGCCAACCAAAAAAACGGACTGCAATAAATTGCATAAGAAGTCGCAATGAGCTATATATAAATTATTAAAAAAAGAGGGAATGGTCTGACTTATGGGCCTATTAAGTTGACGCGTATGCAAGATTTTTTTAGTTATTATATACGTCAACAAACGATTCTAGCAGACGTAACCGTTGGATGTCAATCCAACGGCCGTCGTGTTTCTTCAATCTCTGATCTTCTTGCTCTGGCTGCCAAATCCAGCGCCGGCGGGACCGCCTGCTCCCGCCTCCCGTGCAGGCCTCACCGCCCCCTACTACTCCCACAGCTAGCCAGGGCATCCCTCTACTCACCCACACCCCCTGTTATTCTGCGGCGACGGCAGCCTCACACCGCAGCCGAACCAGTGAACCCTCGTACTCCTCTCCGCGTGGGCATCCACTGCCGCGTCTTCCCTGGCTCCGCGTCGTCCCCTTCCTAGGCCTCACCGTCGTCCACCGCCCTGGTGCTCTCGGCACGGCATGGTCAACGTGGTCAAGGAACGACTTCCATCGGAAGAGTACTGTCGTGGAGAGGCTGACAGCTGGGTCCACGGCAGCCGCAAGGAAGTGCCTCCTTATTACACGGAAAATAATTATACCTCCACCTGACAGCAGGGACCCACTGGACGGGCCACCGTATTTGGCGAAAAAATGTTTCCCCCTGACTGTTGGGACCCATCCGACGGGCCACCGTATTTCGTGAAAAAAAAACGTTCCCCCCACTGTCAGCTCGGACCCACCGGAAGTGCCTCCTTATTACGCACAAAAAATGAATACTCCCCCTGCTAGCTGGGACCCAGTATAGTGGGAGGCTGACTTGTGGGCCTACTAAGTTGCTGAGGACGGAGGGCTTTGTCAACTTAGTCAATATGCACGATTGTAGCTCCATTGGCCGTACGATGTCCATCCAACGACCGTAGTGCTTCTTCAACCTCTGGTCTTCTTCCTCCAGCCGCCCAAACCAGCGCCGGTCGTGCCTCGTGCTCCTGCCTCCCGTGGCCGGCTGCGATGTGGCGGAGGCCTCGCCGCCCCCTACTACTCCCACCGCTGGCCAGGCCATCCGCCCATCCCTCTACTCACCCACACCCCCTGTTATTCTGCGGTGATGGCAGCCTCACACCGCAGTGAACCAGTGAAGCCTCATACTCCTCTACGCGTGGGCATCCACTGCTGCGTCTTCCCCGGCTCCACGTCGTCCCCTTCCTAGGCCTCGTCGTCGTCCACCGCCCTGGTGCTCTCGGCGCGGCGTGGTCAACGTGGTCAAGGAACGACTTCCATCGGACGTGGACTGTACGTGGAGAGGCTGACAGCTGGGTCCACGGCCGCAGCAAGGAAGTGCCTCCTTATTACGCGCAAAATAATTATTCCTCCACCTAACAGGAAATATGCCCTAGAGGCAATAATAAATTGGTTATTATTATATTTCCTTGTTCATGATAATCGTTTATTATCCATGCTAGAATTGTACTGATAGGAAACTCAGATACATGTGTGGATACATAGACAACACCATGTCCCTAGTAAGCCTCTAGTTGACTAGCTCGTTGATCAATAGATGGTTACGGTTTCCTGACCATGGACATTGGATGTCGTTGATAACGGGATCACATCATTAGGAGAATGATGTGATGGACAAGACCCAATCCTAAGCATAGCACAAGATCGTGTAGTTCGTTTTGCTAGAGCTTTTCTAATGTCAAGTATCATTTCCCTAGACCATGAGATTGTGCAACTCTCGGATACCGTAGGAATGCTTTGGGTGTACCAAACGTCACAACGTAACTGGGTGGCTATAAAGGTGCACTACAGGTATCTCCGAAAGTGTCTGTTGGGTTGGCACGAATCGAGACTGGGATTTGTCACTCCGTGTAAACGGAGAGGTATCTCTGGGCCCACTCGGTAGGACATCATCATAATGTGCACAGTGTGACCAAGGAGTTGATCACGGGATGATGTGAGTTACGGAACGAGTAAAGAGACTTGCCGGTAACGAGATTGAACAAGGTATAGGGATACCAATGATCGAATCTCGGGCAAGTAACATACCGATAGACAAAGGGAATTGTATACGGGATTGATTGAATCCTCAACATCGTGGTTCATCCGATGAGATCATCGAGGAGCATGTGGGAGCCAACATGGGTATCCAGATCCCGCTGTTGGTTATTGACCGGAGAGTCGTCTCGGTCATGTCTGCGTGTCTCCCGAACCCGTAAGGTCTACACACTTAAGGTTCGGTGACGCTAGGGTTATAGAGATATTAGTATGCGGTAACCCGAAAGTTGTTCGGAGTCCCGGATGAGATCCCGGATGTCACGAGGAGTTCCGAAATGGTCCGGAGGTAAGGATTTAAATATGGGAAGTCTTATTTTGGTCGCCGGAAAAGTTTCGCACTTTATCGGTATTGTACCGGGAGTGCCGAAAGGGGTCCGGGGGTCCACCAGCCCCGGGGGGCCACATGGGCTGTAGGGGGTGCGCCTTGGCCTATATGGGCCAAGGGCACCAGCCCCAAGAGGCCCATGCGCCAAGAGATAAGAAAAAAAGGGAGAGTCCTAAAGGGGGAAGGCACCTCCGAGGTGCCTTGGGGAGGAAGGACTCCTCCCTGGCCGCACCCTTCCTTGGAGGAAGGGCCAAGGCTGTGCCCCCCCCCCCTCTCCCTTGGCCCTATATATAGTGGGGGGGAGGGAGGGCAGCAGCAACCCAAGCCCTGGCGCCTCCCTCTCCGTCCCGTGACACCTCTTCCTCCCCGCTTGCGCTTGGCGAAGCCCTGCCGGGATCCCGCTACTTCCACCACCACGCCGTCGTGCTGTTGGATCTCCATCAACCTCTCCTCCCCCCTTGCTGGATCAAGAAGGAGGAGACGTTGCTGCTCCGTACGTGTGTTGAACGCGGAGGTGCCGTCCGTTCGGCGCTAGGATCATCGGTGATTTGGATCACGACGAGTACGACTCCATCAACCCCGTTCTCTTGAACGCTTCCGCTCGCGATCTACAAGGGTATGTAGATGCACTCCCCTTCCCCTCGTTGCTAGATTACTCCATAGATTGATCTTGGTGATGCGTAGAAAATTTTGAATTTCTGCTACGTTACCCAACAGTGGCATCATGAGCTAAGTCTATGCGTAGTTTCTATGCACGAGTAGAACACAAAGCAGTTGTGGGCGTAGATGTTGCCAATTCTTCTTGCCGCTACTAGTCTTATCTTGTTTCGGCGGCATTGTGGGATGAAGCGGCCCGGACCGACCTTACACGTACGCTTACGTGAGACAGGTTCCACCGACTGACATGCACTAGTTGCATAAGGTGGCTAGCGGGTGTCTGTCTCTCCCACTTTAGTCGGGACGGATTCGATGAAAAGGGTCCTTATGAAGGGTAAATAGAAATTGGCATATCACGTTGTGGTTTTACGTAGGTAAGAAACGTTCTTGCTAGAAACCTATACAAGCCACGTAAAAACTTGCAACAACAATTAGAGGACGTCTAACTTGTTTTTGCAGCATGTGCTATGTGATGTGATATGGCCAGAAGATGTGATGAATGATATATGTGATGTATGAGATTGATCATATTCTTGTAATAGGAATCACGACTTGCATGTCGATGAGTATGACAACCGGCAGGAGCCATAGGAGTTGTCTTTATTTTTTGTATGACCTGCGTGTCATTGAATAACGCCATGTAAATTACTTTACTTTATTGCTAAGCGCGTTAGCCATAGAAGTAGAAGTAATCGTTGGCGTGACAACTTCATAAAGACACAATTATGGAGATCATGATGACGGAGATCATGGTGTCATGCCGGTGACGAAGATGATCATGGTGCCCCGAAGATGGAGATCAAAGGAGCAAAATGATATTGGCCATATCATGTCACTATTTGATTGCATGTGATGTTTATCATGTTATGCATCTTATTTGCTTAGAACGACGGCATTAAGTAAGATGATCCCTCACAAAAATTTCAAGAGACGTGTTCCCCCTAACTGTGCACCGTTGCGAAGGTTCGTTGTTTCGAAGCACCACGTGATGATCGGGTGTGATAGATTCTAACGTTCGAATACAATGGGTGTTGACGAGCCTAGCATGTACAGACATGGCCTCGGAACACAAGAGACCGAAAGGTCGAACATGAGTCGTATAGCAGATACGATCAACATGGAGATGTTCACCGATGATGACTAGTCCGTCTCACGTGATGATCGGACACGGCCTAGTTTGACTCGGATCATGTATCACTTAGATGACTAGAGGGATGTCTATCTGAGTGGGAGTTCATTAATTAGATGAACTTCATTATCATGAACATAGTCAAAAGGTCTTTGCAAATTATGTCATACGCTTTAGTTCTACTGTTTAAGATATGTTCCTAGAGAAAATTTTGTTGAAAGTTGGTAGTAGCAATTATGCGGACTGGGTCCGTAAACTGAGGATTGTCCTCATTGCTGCACAGAAGGCTTATGTCCTTAATGCACCGCTCGGTGCGCTGAACCTCAGCGTTGTCTGTAGATGTTGCGAAACATCTGACATACACGTTTTGATAACTACGTGATAGTTCAGTGCGTAATGCTAACGGTTTAGAATTGTGGCACCAAAGACGGTTTTGAAACGTCGCAGAACATATGAGATGTTCTGAAGACTGAAATTGGGATTTCAGACAAGTGCCCACGTCAAGAGGTATGAGACCTCTGACAAGTTTCTTAAGCCTGCAGACTAAGGGAGAAAAGCTCAATCGTTGAGCATGTGCTCAAATTGTCTGAGTACCACAATCGCTTGAATCGAGTGGGAGTTAATCTCCCAGATGAGATAGTGATAGTTCTCCATAGTCACTGCCACCAAGCTAGTAGAGCTTCGTGATGAACTATAACATATCAGGGATAGTTATGATGATCCTTGAGCGATTCGCGATGTTTGACACCGCGAAAGTAGAAGTCAAGAAGGAGCATCAATTGTTGATGGTTAATAAAACCACTAGTTTCTAGAAGGGCAAGGGAAAAAGGGATACTTCATGAAACAGCAAATCGTTTGCTGCTCTAGTGAAGAATCCCAAGATTGAACCCAAACCCGAGACTAAGTGCTTCTGTAATGAGAGGAACGGTCACTGAAGCAGTACTACCCTAGATACTTGGTAGATGAGAAGGCAGGCAAGGTCGACAGAAGTATATTGGATATACATTATATGAATGTGTACTTTACTAGTTCTCCTAGCAGCACCAGGGTATTAGATACCGGTTCGGTTGCTAAGTGTTAGTAACTCGAAATAAAAGCTGCGGAATAAACGCAGACTAGCTAAAGGTGAGATGACGATATGTGTTGGAAGTGTTTCCAAGGTTGATGTGATCAAGCATCACATGCTCCCTCTACCATCGAGATTTGGTGTTTGCGTTGAGCATGATTGGATTATGTTTATCGCAATACGATTATTCATTTAAGGATAATAATGGTTACTCTATTTATTTGAATAATACCTTCAATGGTCTTGCACCTAAAATGAATCTCGATCGTAGTGATACACATGTTTGTGCCAAAAGATATAAAATAGTAATGATAGTACCACATATTTGTGGCACTGCAATTTGAGTCATATTGGTATAGAACGCATGCAGAAGCTCCATGTAGATGGATCTTTGGACTCAGTCATTTTTGAAAAGATTGAGACATGCGAACCATGTCTATTGGTATATATGCATGAAGAAACTCCATGCAGATGGATCGTTTGGACTCACTTGATTTCGAATCACTTGAGACATGCAAATCACACCACATGGGCAAGATGACTGAAAGTCCTCGTTTTCAGTAAGATGGAACAAGAGAGCAACTTATTGGAAGTAATACATTTTGATGTATGCAGTCCAATGAGTGCTGAGGCATGCAGTGGATATCGTTATGTTCTTACTTCACAGATGGTTTGAGTAGATGCTGAGTGTATTTACTTGATGAAACACAAGTCTGAATTATTGAAAGGTTCAAGTAACAAAGTGAAGTTGAAGATCGTCGTGACAAGAGGATAAAATGTCTATGATATGATCATAGAGATATCTGAGTTACGAGTTTGGCATACAATTAAGACATTGTGGAAAGTATTTCACAATTAATACCGCCTGGAACACCATAGTGTGATGGTGTGTCCGAACATCATAACTGCACCCTATTGGATATGGTGCATACCATGATGTCTCTTATCGAATTACCACTATCGTTTATGGGTTAGGCATTAGAGACAATCGCATTCACTTTAAAAGTGGGCACCACGCAATTGCGTTGAGACGACACCGTTTAGAGAAACCTGAGTTGTCGTTTCTTAAAAGTTTGGGGCTGCGATGCTTATGTGAAAAAGTTTCAGGCTGATAAGCTCGAACCCAAAGCGGATAAATGCGTCTTCATAGAATACCCAAAAACAGTTGGGTATACCTCCTATTTCAGATCTGGAAGCAAAAGTAATTGCTTCTAGAAACGGGTCCTTTCTCGAGGAAAAGTTTCTCTCAAAAGAATTGAGTGGGAGGATGGTGGAGACTTGATAAGGTTATTGAACCGTCACTTCAACTAGTGTGTAGCAGGGCATAGGAAGTTGTTCCTGTGGCACCTACACCAATTGAAGTGGAAGCTTATGATAGTGATCATGAAACTTCGGATCAAGTCACTACGAAACCTTGTAGGACGACGAGGATGCATGCTACTTCAGAGTGGTACGTGATCCTGTCTTGGAAGTCATGTTGCTAGACAACAATGAACCTACGAGCTATGGAGAAGCGATGGTGGGCCCATATTCCGACAAATGGTTAGAAGCCATGAAATCCGAGATAAATGGATCTTTGAGAAGAAGACGGACGTGGACGGTAATGTTACCGTCTATGAAGCTCGACTTGTGGCAAAGAGTATTTCCACAAGTTCAAGGAGTTGACTACGATGAGATTTTCTCATCCGTAGCGATGCTTAAGTCCGTCGGAATCATGTTAGCATTAGCTGCATTTATGAAATCTGGCAGATGGATGTCAAAACAAGTTTCCTTACCAGTTTTCGTAAGGAAAGGTTGTATGTGATACAATCAGAAAGGTTTTGTCGATCCTAAGGATGCTAAAAGGTATGCTAGCTCCAGCGATCCTTCCATGGACTAGAGCAAGCATCTCGGAGTCAGAATATACACTTTGATGGAGTGATCAAAGTTTTTGGGTTTATACAAAGTTTGTTAGAAACTTGTATTTACAATAAAGTGAGTGGGAGCGCCACAACATTTCTGATAAGTATATGTGAATGACATATTGTTGATCCGAAATGATGTAAAATTTCTGGAAAGCATAAAGGGTTGTTTGAAAGGAGTTTTTCAAAGGAAGACCTGGATAAAGCTGCTTACATATTGGGCATCAAGATCCATAGAGATAGATCAAGACGCCCGATGATACTTTCAAAGAACGCACACCTTGACATGTTTTTGAAAGAGTTCAAAATAGATCAGCAAAGAAGGAGTTCTTGGCTGTGTTACAAGCTGTGAGTATTGAGTAAGACTCAAGACCTGACCACAGCAGAAGAGAGAGAAAGGACGAAGGTCGTCCCCTATGCTTTAGACGTGGGCTCTACAGTATGCTATGCTGTGTACCGCACATGAAGTGTGCCTTGCCATGAGTTGGTCAAGGGGTACAATAGTGATCCGGGAATGGATCACATGACAGCAGTCGAACTTATCCTTAGTATCTAGTGGACTAAGGAATTTTCTCGATTATGGAGGTGAAAAGGGGTTCGTCGTAAAGGGTTACGTCGATGCGAACTTTGACACTAATCCGGATGACTCTGAGTAGTAAACCGGATTCGTATAGTAGAGCAGTTATTTGAAATGGCTCCAAGTAGCGCGTGGTAGCATCCACAAGATGACATAGATATTCGTAAAGCACACACGGATCTGAAAGGTTCAGACCCGTTGACTAATAACCTCTCTCACAAGCATAACATGATCAAACCAGAACTCATTGAGTGTTAATCACATAGAGATGTGAACTAGATTGTTGACTCTAGTAAACACTTTGGATGTTGGTCACATGGTGATGTGACCTGTGAGTGTTAATCACATGGTGATGTGAACTAGATTATTGACTCTAGTGCAAGTGGGAGACTGTTGGAAATATGCCCTAGAGGCAATAATAAATTGGTTATTATTATATTTCCTTGTTCATGATAATCGTTTATTATCCATGCTAGAATTGTACTGATAGGAAACTCAGATACATGTGTGGATACATAGACAACACCATGTCCCTAGTAAGCCTCTAGTTGACTAGCTCGTTGATCAATAGATGGTTACAGTTTCCTGACCATGGACATTGGATGTCGTTGATAACGGGATCACATCATTAGGAGAATGATGTGATGGACAAGACCCAATCCTAAGCATAGCACAAGATCGTGTAGTTCGTTTTGCTAGAGCTTTTCTAATGTCAAGTATCATTTCCTTAGACCATGAGATTGTGCAACTCCCGGATACTGTAGGAATGCTTTGGGTGTACCAAACGTCACAACGTAACTGGGTGGCTATAAAGGTGCACTACAGGTATCTCCGAAAGTGTCTGTTGGGTTGGCACGAATCGAGACTGGGATTTGTCACTCCGTGTAAACGGAGAGGTATCTCTGGGCCCACTCGGTAGGACATCATCATAATGTGCACAGTGTGACCAAGGAGTTGATCACGGGATGATGTGAGTTACGGAACGAGTAAAGAGACTTGCCGGTAACGAGATTGAACAAGGTATAGGGATACCAACGATCGAATCTCGGGCAAGTAACATACCGATAGACAAAGGGAATTGTATACGGGATTGATTGAATCCTCAACATCGTGGTTCATCCGATGAGATCATCGAGGAGCATGTGGGAGCCAACATGGGTATCGAGATCCCGCTGTTGGTTATTGACCGGAGAGTCGTCTCGGTCATGTCTGCGTGTCTCCCGAACCCGTAGGGTCTACACACTTAAGGTTCGGTGACACTAGGGTTATAGAGATATTAGTATGCGGTAACCTGAAAGTTGTTCGGAGTCCCGGATGAGATCCCGGATGTCACGAGGAGTTCCAGAATGGTCCGGAGGTAAAGATTTATATATGGGAAGTCTTATTTTGGTCGCCGGAAAAGTTTCGCACTTTATCGGTATTGTACCGGGAGTGCCGAAAGGGGTCCAGGGGTCCACCAGCCCCGGGGGGGGCACATGGGCTGTAGGGGGTGCGCCTTGGCCTATATGGGCCAAGGGCACCAGCCCCAAGAGGCCCATGCGCCAAGAGATAAGAAAAAAAGGGAGAGTCCTAAAGGGGGAAGGCACCTCCGAGGTGCCTTGGGGAGGAAGGACTCCTCCCTGGTCGCACCCTTCCTTGGAGGAAGGGCCAAGGCTGCGCCCCCCCTCTCCCTTGGCCCTATATATAGTGGGGGGAGGGAGGGCAGCAGCAACCCAAGCCCTGGCGCCTCCCTCTCCCTCCCGTGACACCTCTTCCTCCCCGCTTGCGCTTGGCGAAGCCCTGCCGGGATCCCGCTACTTCTACCACCACGCCGTCGTGCTGCTGGATCTCCATCAACCTCTCCTCCCCCCTTGCTGGATCAAGAAGGAGGAGACTTCGCTGCTCCGTACGTGTGTTGAACGCGGAGGTGCCGTCCGTTCGGCGCTAGGATCATCGGTGATTTGGATCACGACGAGTACGACTCCATCAACCCCGTTCTCTTGAACGCTTCCGCTCGCGATCTACAAGGGTATGTAGATGCACTCCCCTTCCCCTCGTTGCTAGATTACTCCATAGATTGATCTTGGTGATGCGTAGAAAATTTTGAATTTCTGCTACGTTACCCAACACGGGGACCCACCGGACGGGCCACCGTATTTCGCGAAAAAAATGTTTCCCCTGACTACTGGGACCCACCAGCTACATCTTCACACGCAAGGAAGTGCGTCCGGGCAAAAAAAACGATTCGCCCCCCTGACTGCTGGGACCCACCAGCTACATCTTCGCAGGCAAGGAAGTGTCTGACAGTCGGGACCCACCTGGTCGAAGCGTACGTAGCGTTGTCATTCTGGTCGCGAACGTGTACGTACATACTGGTCGATGTAGAGGCGCGCACGTGTCGTAGTAGACGCGCGCACGTAGCATGTGCACGTACGTACAGCGGCAAGTGTGCAAGAAAGAAAATATGGCCACGTACGTACATACGGGCAGGGTCTCGAACGCCTACTCGCGCATACGTACGGCCAGGGCTCGTGTACATGGCTGGGTCGGAACGGAGAAACTGCGTCGTCGTGTTCATGGGGAGCCAACCGGCTGGGTCGGAACCGAATGCGTCGTCGTGTTCATCGCGAGGGCTTGGACGGAACAGCCGATGGAAACGAAGCCTGGCGTACCGCGGAACGGAGGAAACGGCCTTGTGTTTGACCGGCCACGTTCGAAACGGGATCCTGTTCATCGGGAGGGGTCTGGCGTACCGCAAAACGGAGGAAACTGACCTCCTACGGTTGAAACGGGGGTCCTGTTGATCGGGAGGGGTGTGGCGTACCGCAAAACGGAGGAAACAGACTTGTGTTGGAGCGCTACGGTCGAAACGGGGGTCCTGTTCACCGGGAGGGGTGTGGCGTACCGCAAAACGGGACTCCACAGGTTACTGTTCATCTCCACCGTCGACCCCATCCAGCCTCCACGGGCTACTGTTCATCCACCGTCGACCTCCTCCAGCCTCCACCTGCGACTGTTCATCCACGGGCTCCTGTTCATCCAGCCTCCACCGTGCGCTACTCCACCAGCTACTGTTCAACCAGCCCTCTCCACGGGCTCCTGTTCAACCACCCCTCCACGTGCTACTGTTCATCCAGCCCTCCACCATCTACTGTTCATCCTGCCCTCCACAGGGTGGTCCTGTTCATCCTGCCCTCCACGGGGTCCTGTTCATCCAGCCCCAACCGGCTCGATCGATCGGGGTCCTGTTCATCCAGAGGCAACACCACGGGGTCCTGTTCATCCACCACCACCGGGAACTGTTCATCCAAACCCCCCCCCCCCCAGCAACGCTCACTGTTCATCCAGAGGCAACACCACGGGGTCCCGTTCATCCACCCCCACCGGGAACTGTTCATCCAAACCCCCCAGCAACGCTCACTGTTCATCCAGAGGCAGCATCGATCGGCTTCAGTTAGCAGCAGTAGCGAAGGAATCGCTCGATCGGGTTCAGTTAACAGCCATCGATCGATCGCTCGGGTTCAGTAACGCGTAGCCTGCAGTGCAATCGCTCGGGTTCAGTTAGAGCCCAACGCCTCGCACCCACGCGCGTGCGTGTACGAGAGAAACACGCATCGCTCGGCCCCGACCACCCACCGTAACCGGAAACACCCCGATATTTTCCTCGCCCTCGCTTCTACCACGGTTTTTTCATCCTGGACGACCCAAAGAATGTCATGCAGCTGCGTCTCCGGCCCGCCCAGGACGAAAAGCCCATTTTCTGTCATGATTTTTTGTCATAGAAGTAGGACCCACCACATCTATGATGATACAGGGTTTTGTCACAATTATCGTCATAGAAGTGTCATAAGTATGACAGAAAAAAATTTGTTCGACCCAAAATGTCGCGGATGTGTCTTTTTTTTGTAGTGTTGTCTTCCTTGTCAAACATCAACTTTTTAGCATGTCATATTTTAATGAGTGCTCACAATCATAAAAGATGCCAAGGTAGTATATTTATATGTGAAAACCTCTCTTTCTTAATTACTTCCTATTAATTGCAACGTTGATCAAAACTATGTTTGTCAACTCTCAACACCTTTTATTCATCATACTCTTTTATATGTGAAGTCATTATTCTCCATAAGATCAATATGATCTCTTTAATTCTTTTTACTCTTTCTCTTCTCTTTTATTTTTATTCCCTCAAGATCATAGCAAGATAATCAAGCCCTTGACTCAAAACTAATCTTTATTATATATAGCTCACGGACTCGATTACATAGAAGGATCATAAAGCAAAACTCAAAACTAGATCATACTTAAACTTTATTCTACTAGATCAAGATATTATCAAAAGGATCAAACTAAGAAAAACGGTAAAGATAGGAGTGTGATGGTGATACGATACCGGGGCATCTCCCCCAAGCTTGGTAGTTGCCAAGGGGAGTGCCCATACCCATGTGTTTATGTCTCCTTCCTCGGAGGTGGTGATGTGATATTCTTGGTGATGATGCCCCTCAGGATACGATTCTCTTCCTCGAGCTTATTGACTTGCTGCTTGAGGTTCATTATTTCCTTACGGAGCTTACCCGTGACGGCTAAAGCTCCTTTCACCCATGGATGTTGCATAACTGCGGGAGAACAAGTAACACTCTTTTTCATATTTTCGTAAGAAAGAAATCTAACATTGGAAGGGGTGACCGAGTTTGGAATAGCTGAGCTCTGTAGTTCCCCCATCGTGAATCCGGCTCGGAAACTAGAAGTAACTTCTTGATCCTCCTCCATGGCATGTATCCTTTTCAAGTCGGCCTCCATCTCTTCCTCCGTTGATGGCCCAAAGTGGTCAGCATCACTGTTTGCTCCTGGTTCCGGTGTCGGATGAGACACACGACTCTCCCTGACTGACTCTTGAAAAGACATCTTGCTCTAATCTGCGGTAGAAACAACTCAAAACAAAAACAGAGGATATTTGCGTGGTACGGTGGTCAAAACCTTCGGGAGATTATATAATGATTTTTTACCGACCATAAGAAGTATCGTGCAAGAAACGGAGTCCGGAGGGCACGCGAGGTGCCCACGAGGCAGGGGCGCGCCCAGGGGGGTATGGGGCGCCCTCCACCCTCATGGATGCCTCGTGTCCTTCCCGGACTACTTCTTATTTTCCTATTTTCTTAAATATTCTAAAATGGAGAAAAATTGCTATTAGTACTATTCTGGAGTCGGTTT
This sequence comes from Triticum aestivum, assembly GCF_018294505.1. NCBI lineage: Eukaryota > Viridiplantae > Streptophyta > Magnoliopsida > Poales > Poaceae > Triticum > Triticum aestivum. Next base: position 80,672,851 of record NC_057799.1, read on the forward strand.
ACTTACCGTACCACATACCTATTCCTTTTCGGAGTCTGAAACATTCTGGAAAGTGTCCCTTATGTAGTCCTCCGGGGTTACGGTATCAATAACATTGGTTTCAACATTTATGGGATTACCTGAGATATAATGTTTGATTCTTTGACCGTTCACCACCTTCGGATTTGTGCCTTCGAAGTTGTTGATTTTTATGGCACCAGAACGATAGACCTCCTCGATAACATAAGGACCTTCCCATTTAGAGAGGAGTTTTCCTGCAAAAAATCTTAAACGAGAGTTGTATAGCAAACATAATCACCTACATTAAACTCACGCTTTTGTATCCTTTTGTCATGCCATCTTTTAACTTTTCTTTAAACAGTTTGGCATTCTCATAGGCTAGGGTTCTCCACTCATCAAGTGAGCTAATGTCAAATAGCCTCTTCTCACCGGCAAGTTTGAAATCATAATTGAGCTCTTTAATGGCCCAATATGCCTTATGTTCTAGTTCGAGCGGTAAGTGACATGCTTTTCCATAAACCATTTTATACGGAGACATACCCATAGGATTTTTATATGCAGTTCTATAGGCCCATAATGCATCATCAAGTTTCTTGGACCAATTCTTTCTAGATCTATTAACAGTCTTTTGCAAAATTAATTTAATCTCTCTATTACTCAGTTCTACTTGACCACTAGACTGTGGGTGGTATGGAGATGCAATTCTATGATTAACGTCATACTTAGCAAGCATTTTACGAAAAGCACCATGAATAAAATGTGAACCACCATCAGTCATTAAGTATCTAGGGACTCCAAACCTCAGAAAAATAACTTCTTTAAGCATCTTAATAGAGGTGTTATGATCAGCACTACTAGTTGGAATAGCTTCTACCCACTTAGTAACGTAATCAACAGCAACTAAAATATGTGTATACCCATTAGAGGAAGGAAACGGTCCCATATAATCAAAGCCCCAAACATCAAATGGTTCAATAACAAGTGAATAGTTCATAGGCATTTCTTGACGTCTACTAATATTACCAATTCTTTGACATTCATCACAAGACAAGACAAACTTACGGGCATCTTTGAAGAGAGTAGGCCAATAAAAACCGGATTGCAATACCTTATGTGCAGTTCTATCTCCAGCGTGGTGTCCTCCATAAGCCTCAGAGTGACACTTGCGTAGGATCTGTTCCTGTTCATGCTCAGGTACACAACGTCTAATAACACCATCTACTCCTCTTTATAAAGGTGTGGGTCATCCCAGAAGTAATGTCTTAAATCATAGAAAAACTTTTTCTTTTGCTGATATGTGAAACTAGGTGGTATAAATTTAGCAACAATGTAATTAGCATAATCAGCATACCATGGAGCAGCACGAGAAGCATTTATGACAGCTAATTGTTCATCAGGAAAGCTATCATCAATAGGTAGTGGGTCATCAAGAACATTCTCTAACCTAGATAAATTGTCTCCAACGGGGTTCTCAGCTCCCTTTCTAGCAATAATATGCAAATCAAATTCTTGTAGTAGGAGAACCCATCTAATGAGTCTAGGTTTAGCATCTTTCTTTTCCATAAGATATTTAATATCAGCATGATCGGTGTGAACAGTTACTTTAGAATCAACAATGTAAGGTCTGAACTTATCACAAGCAAATACAACGGCTATTTTTTCAGTAGTAGCATAATTTCTCTGGGCACTGTCTAGAGTTTTACTAGCATATTGAATAACATTAAATTTCTTATCAACTCTTTGTCCTAGAACAGCACCTACAACATAATCACTAGCATCACACATAATTTCAAAGGGTAAATTCCAATCAGGTGGCTGAACAATAGGTGCAGAAATCAAGGCTTTCTTAAGTATTTCAAATGCTTCTACACAATCATCATCAAAGACAAAAGGAACATCTTTTTGTAAAAGATTAGTCAGAGGCCTAGAAATTTTTGAGAAGTCTTTAATGAACCTCCTATAAAAACCGGCATGACCAAGGAAACTTCTTATACCTTTAATGTCCTTAGGACACGACATCTTTTCAATAGCATCAACTTTAGCTTTATCAACTTCAATACCTCTTTCAGAAATTTTATGCCCCAAGACAATACCTTCATTAACCATAAAGTGGCACTTCTCCCAATTCAAGACAAGATTAGTTTCTTCACATCTCTGCAAAACTCGATCAAGGTTTCTTAAGCAATCATCAAAAGAAGTTCCATATACGGAGAAATCATCCATGAAAACCTCAACAATCTTTTCACAAAAGTCAGAGAATATAGCAGTCATACATCTTTGAAAGGTAGCAGGTGCATTGCATAAACCAAAAGGCATACATCTATAAGCAAAGGTACCGAAAGGGCAAGTAAAAGTGGTCTTTTCTTGATCCTCTTTTGACACAGGTATTTGAGAGAAACCAGAATAACCGTCTAGGAAGCAAAAATGTGTATGTTTGGATAATCTTTCTAGCATTTGATCAATAAAAGGTAAAGGGTGATGATCCTTTTTAGTAGCTTTATTTAGTTTGCGGAAATCAATTACCATTCTATAACCTGTAACAATTCTTTGTGGGATCAATTCATCTTTATCATTAGGAACAACAGTAATACCTCCCTTCTTAGGGACACAATGAATAGGACTTACCCACTGACTATCAGCCATGGGATAAATTATACCTGCCTCCAGAAGCTTTAGTATTTCTTTCCTTACCACTTCTTTCATCATAGGATTTAACCTTCGTTGGTGATCAACAACCGGTTTAGCATCTTTCTCCAATTTTATTTTGTGCTGGCATAAGGTGGGACTAATGCCCTTAAGATCATCAAGAGTATATCCAATAGCAGCACGGTGCTTCTTCAGAGTTTTCAATAATTTCTCTTCTTCCTGCTCTGAAAGGTTAGCACTAATAATAACAGGATATATCTTCTTCTCATCAAGATAAGCATATTTAAGAGTATCAGGTAATGGTTTAAGCTCAAACACGGGATCACCCTTGGGTGGAGGAGGATCCCCTAGAATTTCAATAGGCAAGTTGTGTTTCAAAATATGCCCCTGTTTAAAGAATACTTCATCTATTTCCCTTCTTTCATTCATAAACATATCATTTTCATGGTCTAGCAAATATTGTTCTAAAGGATCATTAGGAGGCACGGCAATAGAAGCAAGACCAGTAATTTCATCTTTACTAGGCAATTCTTTATCATGGGGCTGTCTACGAAATTTAGCAAAATTAAAATCATGAGACATATCCCCAAAACCAGTAGTAACAACATCCTTTTTGCAATCTATCTTAGCATTAACAGTATTCAAGAAGGGTCTACCAAATATAATGGGACAAACGCTATCTTGTGGGGAAGCAAGAACAAGAAAATCAGTAGGATATTTAATTTTCCCACACAAGACTTCAATATCTCTAACAATCCCAACTAGTGAAATAGTATCTCTATTGGCAAGCTTAATTGTAACATCAATACGTTCTAACTCAGAAGGTGCAATATCATGCATAATTTCTTCGTATAAAGAATGAGGTATTGCACTCGCACTAGCACCCATATCACATAAGCCATGATAACAATGATCTCCTATTTTAACAGAAATAAGAGGCATGCCTACAACCGGTCTATGTTTATTTTTAGTATCGGGTCGAGCAATTCTAGCAGCTTCATCACAGAAGTAAATAACATGCCCATCAATATTATCGACCAAGAGATCTTTAATCATAGAAATACTAGGTTCAACTTTAATTTGCTCAAGAGGTGTAGGTGTTCTAGTATTACTCTTACGAACCACATTTGAAGCTTTAGCATGATCCTTTATTCTGACAGGGAAAGGTGGTTTCTCAATATAAGCGGTAGGAACAATAGGATCAACATTATAGGTGATAGTCCTTTCTTCAACTTTAATAGGTTCAAATACTTTTACTTCAATGGGAGAATGATATTTAAACCACTTCTCCTTAGGGAGATCAACATGAGTAGCAAAGGATTCACAGAAAGAAGCTACTATCTCAGAGTCAAGTCCATATTTAGTGCTAAATTCACGGAAAGCATCGGTATCCATAAAAGATTTAACACAATTAAACTTAGGTGTATACCTGACTCCTTACCTTCGTCGAGTTCCCAATCTTCACAGTTGCATTTAATTCTTTCCAATAAGTCCCATCTGAATTCAATAGTCTTCATCATAAAAGAACCAGTACAAGAAGTATCGAACATGGAGCGATTATTGAGAGAAAGCCGAGCATAATTTTTTTTAATAATAATTTCTCTTGAGAGCTCATGATTGGGGCATGAATATAACATTGACTTAAGCCTCCCCCAAGCTTGAGCGATGCTTTCTCCTTCGTGAGGCCAAAAATTATGTATATAATTACGATCACGATGAACAAGATGCATAGGATAAAACTTCTGATGAAATTCCAATTTCAATCGGTTGTAGTTCCATGATCCGATATCATCACATAGCCTAAACCATGTCAATGCCTTTCCCTTCAAAGATAAAGGGAAGACCTTCTTCTTGATAACATCCTCGGGCATACCTGCAAGCTTAAATAATCCACAAACTTCATCCACATAGATTAGGTGCAAATCGGGATGCAATGTTCCATCTCTTGTAAAAGGATTAGCTAGCAGTTTCTCTATCATACCCGAAGGAATTTCAAAGTAAACATTTTCAGTAGGTTCAGTAGGTTGAGGAGTAGCTCTTTGCTCTACTGGTTGGGGTGAAGATACCCCGAACAAGCCCCTCAAAGGATTACTTTCCATAGTAACAAGTGACAGTAAATTTTAGCACACTATATAAATTTTTCCTTACCAAATTCCACTTACCAAAGGCGCTTAACTCCCCGATAACGGCGCCAGAAAAGAATCTTGATGACCCACAAGTATAGGGGATCTATCATAGTCCTTTCGATAAGTAAGAGTGTCTAACCCAACGAGGAGCAGAAGGAAATGACAAGCGGTTTTCAGTAAGGTATTCTCTGCAAGCACTGAAATTATCGGTAACAGATAGTTTTGTGATAAGGTAATTTGTAACGGGTAACAAGTAAAAAAAGTAAAAAAGGTGTAGCAAGGTGGCTCAATACTTTTTGTAGCAAAGGACAAGCCTGGACAAACTCTTATATAAAGGAAAACGCTCCCGAGGACACATGGGAATTATCGTCAATCTAGTTTTCATCATGCTCATATGATTCGCGTTCGTTACTTTGATAATTTGATATGTGGGTGGACCGGTGCTTGGGTACTGCCCTTCCTTGGACAAGCATCCCACTTATGATTAACCCCTCTTGCAAGCATCCACAACTACAAAAGAAGTATTAAGGTAAACCTAACCATAGCATGAAACATATGGATCCAAATCAGCCCCTTACGAAGCAACGCATAAACTAGGGTTTAAGCTTCTGTCACTCTAGCAACCCATCATCCACTTATTACTTCCCAATGCCTTCCTCTAGGCCCAAATAATGGTGAAATTTCATGTAGTCAACATTCACATAACACCACTAGAGGAAAGACAACATACATCTCATCAAAATATCGAACGAATACCAAATTCACATGACTACTTATAGCAAGACTTCTCCCATGTCCTCGGGAACAAACGTAACTACTCACAAATCATATTCATGTTCATAATCAGAGGGGTATTAATATGCATAAAGGATCTGAACATATGATCTTCCACCAAATAAACCAACTAGCATCAACTACAAGGAGTAATCAACACTACTAGCAACCCACAGGTACCAATCTGAGGTTTTGAGACAAAGATTGGATACAAGAGATGAACTAGGGTTTGAGATGAGATGGTGCTAGTGAAGATGTTGATGGAGATTGACCCCCTCCCGATGAGAGGATCGATGGTGATGACGATGGTGATGATTTCCCCCTCCTGGAGGGATGTTTCCCCATCAGAACAGCTCCGCCGGAGCCCTAGGTTGGTTTCGCCAGGTTCCGCCTCGAGACGGCGGCGCTTCGTCCCGAAAACTTCCTTTTGATTTTTTCCAGGGCGAAAGACTTCATATAGCAAAAGATGGGCACCGTAGGCCTGCCAGGGGGCCCATGAGGCAGGGGGCGCGCCCCCCACCCTCGTGGACTGGGTGTGGCCCCCCTCTGGTGCTGTCTTCGCCCAATATTTTTTATATATTCTAAAACTGAGTTCCGTGGAGTTTCAGGACTTTTGGAGTTGTGCAGAATAGGTCTCTAATATTTGCTCCTTTTCCAGCCCAGAGTTCCAGCTACCGGCATTCTCCCTCTTCGTGTAAACCTTGTAAAATAAGAGAGAATAGGCATAATTATTGAGACATAATGTGTAATAACAGCCCATAATGCAATAAATATCGATATAAAATCATGATGCAAAATGGACGTATCAACTCCCCCAAGCTTAGACCTCGCTTGTCCTCAAGCGGAAGCCGATATCGAAAAATATGTCCACATGTTTAGAGATAGAGGTGTCGATAAAATAAAATACGTACATGAGGGCATCATGATCATTCTTATAACAGCAACATATATATATATATATTGTCATATGATTTCTTATGCTAAAGTAACAATCTATTCACAATGTCAAGTATGAATCAGAAACTTCATTGAAAACTAACAAACTATGATCTCGATCATTGAAGCAATTGCAATTTATCATAACATCGGAAAGAGTCAATATAAGAGCTTTTCAGCAAGTCCACATACTCAACTATCATTTAGTCTTTCACAATTGCTAACACTCACGCAATACTTATGGGTATGGAGTTTTAATCAGACACAGAGAAAGATAGGGGCTTATAGTGTTGCCTCCCAACCTTTTGCCTCAAGGGTAATGTCAACAATAATAGTTTATGATAACTTACATCCAATTGGATATATATATCAGGATCTTTCCAACACAATGTGCTTGCCAAAGGATAAAGTGTAAAAAGGAAAGGTGAAGATCACCACGACTCTTGCATAAGACATAAGACAAAAATAAAAGATAGGCCCTTCGCAGAGGGAAGCAGAGGTTGTCATGTGCTTTAATGGTTGGATGCACAAAATCTTAATGCAAAAGAACGTCACTTTATATTGCCACATGTGATAGGGACCTTTATTATGCAGTCTGTCGCTTTTATTTCTTCCATATCACAAGATCGTATAAAGCTTATTTTCTCCACACTAATAGATCATACATATTTAGAGAGCAATTTTTATTGCATGCAAGAATGACAACTTACTTGAAGGATCTTACTCAATCCATAGGTAGGTATGGTGGACACTCATGGCAAAACTGGGTTTAAGAATATTTGGAAGCACAAGTAGTATCTCTACTTGGTGCAGAGAATTTGGCTAGCATGAGGGGGAAAGGCAAGCCCAACATGTTGGATGATCCATGAAAATATACTTTATTTCGGATATAAGAAAACATAACCCATTACGTTGTCTTCCTTGTCCAACATCAACTTTTTAGCATGTCATATTTTAATGAGTGCTCACAATCATAAAAGATATCCAAGATAGTATATTTATATGTGAAAACCTCTCTTTCTTTATTACTTCCTATTAATTGCAACGATGACCAAAACTATGTTTGTCAACTCTCAACACCTTTTATTCATCATACTCTTTTATATGTGAAGTCATTGCTCTCCATAAGATCAATATGATCTCTTTAATTCTTTTTACTCTTTCTCTTCTCTTTTATTTTTATTCCCTCAAGATCATAGCAAGATAATCAAGCCCTTGACTCAAAACTAATCTTTATTATATATAGCTCACAGACTCGATTACATAGAAGGATCATAAAGCAAAACTCAAAACTAGATCATACTTAAACTGTATTCTACTAGATCAAGATATTATCAAAAGGATCGAACTAAGAAAAATGGTAAAGATAGGAGTGTGATGATGATACGATACCGGGGCATCTCCCCCAAGCTTGGCAGTTGCCAAGGGGAGTGCCCATACCCATGTGTTTATGTCTCCTTCCTCGGAGGTGGTGATGTGATATTCTTGGCGATGATGCCCCTCGAGATACGATTCTCTTTCTCGAGCTTATTGACTTGCTGCTTGAGGTTCATTATTTCCTTACGGATCTTACCCGTGACGGCTAAAGCTCCTTTCACCCATGGATGTTGCATAGCTGCGGGAGAACAAGTAACACTCTTTTTCATATTTTCAGAAGAAAGAAATCTAACAATGGAAGGGATGACCGAGTTTGGAATAGCTGAGCTCTGTAGTTCCCCCATCGTGAATCCGGCTCGGAAACGAGAAGTAACTTCTTGATCCTCCTCCATGGCATCTATCCTTTTCAAGTCGGCCTCCATCTCTTCCTCCGTTGATGGCCCAAAGTGGTCAGCATCACTATTTTCTGCTGGTTCCAGTGTCGGATGAGACACCCGACTCTCCCCGGCTGACTCTTGAAAAGACATCTTGCTCTAATCTGCGGTAGAAACAACTCAAAACAAAAACAGAGGATATTTGCATGGTATAGTGGTCAAAACCTTCGGGAGATTATATAATGATTTTTTACCGACCATAAGAAGTATCATGCAAGAAAATGGAGTCCGGAGGGCACACGAGGTGCCCACGAGGCAGGGGGGCGCCCAGGGGGGTAGGGCGCACCCTCCACCCTCGTGGATGCCTCGTGTCCTTCCCGGACTACTACCCTCATGGATACTGGAGCTACGAATCACATGTCTTCCAACCCCGATAACCTTCTCACCGCTCACCCTGTCCATACCTCCACTCATATCACCGTTGGTGACAGTTCATCTCTTCCTATTACACATATTGGTCATGCTGATTTTCCGTCCAATTCCATGCCATTATCGTTATCTAACATACTTGTCTCTCCTGACCTTATTAAAATTCTTGTTTCCGTTCGTTCTTTTACACGTGAAAATCCCGTCATCGTTGAATTTGACATGTTTGGCTTTTCTGTTAAGGATGCCCGTACCCAAATGGTGCTCCACCAATGTGACAGCCTCGACGAGCTCTACCCGGTCCACTCGCCCGCCTCCACCGCCGCCGCACCCATGGCGCTCTCCACCGGAGTGGACCTCTTGCATGCTCGCTTAGGACATCCCAACCCTGCCACCCTTCGTCCTATTCTTCGGAGTTTTTCTTTCACGTGTAATAAGATCGATGATCACAATTGTCATGCTTGTCGTCTTGGCAAACATGTTCGTCTTCCATTTAGCACTTCATCGCATGTCGCATCATACCCGTTTGAATTAATTCATAGTGATGTTTGGACTTCTCCAGTTGCAAGCAATACGGGCTATCTTTACTATCTTGTTATCCTTGATGATTTCTCGCACTACGTGTGGACCTTCCTGTTGCGGCAAAAGTCAGATGTTATCTCCACTCTCACCGCATTTTACTCTTATGTCTTCACGCACTTTGGACGTCCTATCCATGCGGTGCAAATAGACAACAGGAAGGAGTTTGATAAACTTGCTATTCGCAACCTTCTTACCACACACGGCACGATATTTTGTCTCACTTGCCCGTATACTTCGCAATAGAACAGGCGCGCCGAGCGCGTCCTCCGGACTCTTAATGACTGTGTTTGCACACTTCTATTTCACGCCAACGTGCCACCACGTTTCCGGCCAGACGTGCTCGCCACCACATCACTTCTCCTTAACATTCACCCTTGTCGCACTCGCGGGAATTTTGCACCTCATCATCTTCTGTTCGGCATGCCACCGACTTACGATGAGCTACGCATCTTCGACTTCCTTTGCTACGCTAGCACTGCTTCCAATACTCCTCATAATCTGGCTCCTCGCTCATTGGCATGCATCTTCCTCGGCTACCCACCCAATACCAAAGGCTATCGCTGCTATGATCCTATCTCACATCGCGTGATCACATCACGACACGTTTGCTTTGATGAGAAGGTCTTTCCATTTCAGCAGGTACCTTCGGATGTTGCATCGTCGCCAGCTCCTAGCGGTCCTTCGGCGAGCCCCTCTGGTGATGGCTACTCAGGAGCATCTCTCAGGACGCCTCCTGGCTTTGAGGCTCCACCTCGCGCCGCGGGTCGAGTCCCTCCCCGCCCGGCTGCCTCGGTGGATTCGCCCCTCCTTGGGTCGGTCACACCGACCTCGACGCCCGTGGTGTCACCAGCGCCCTCGGCGCCCCTCGCTTCGACGGCGCCCTGAAGGAAATATGCCCTAGAGGCAATAATAAAGTTGTTATTTATATTTCTTTATATCATGATAAATGTTTATTATTAATGCTAGAATTGTATTAACCGGAAACTTGATACATGTGTGAATACATAGACAAAACACAGTGTCCCTAGTAAGCCTCTACTAGACTAGCTCGTTAATCAAAGATGGTTAAGTTTCCTAATCATAGACATGTGTTGTCATTTGATGAACGGGATCACATCATTAGGAGAATGATGTTATGGACAAGACCCATCCGTTAGCTTAGCATAATGATTGTTAAGTTTTATTGCTATTGCTTTCTTCATGTCATATACATATTCCTTCGACTATGCGATTATTCAACTCCCGGATACCGAAGGAATACCTTGTGTGCTATAAAATGTCACAACGTAACTGGGTGATTATAAAAATGCTCTACAGGTATCTCCGAAGGTGTTTGTTGGATTGGCATAGATCGAGATTAGTATTTGTCACTCCGAGTATCGGAGAGGTATCTCTGGGCCCACTCGGTAATCCACATCATAATAAGCCTTGCAATCAATGTGACTAATGAGTTAGTTGCGGGATGATGTATTACGGAACGAGTAAAGAGACTTGCCGGTAACGAGATTGAACAAGGTATGAAGATACCGACGATCGAATCTCGGGCAAGTAACATACCGATGACAAAGGGAATTACGTATGTTGTCATTACGGTACGACCGATAAAGATCTTCGTAGAATATGTAGGAACCAATATGAGCATCCAGGTTCCGCTATTGGTTATTGACCAAAGAGGTGTCTCGGTCATGCCTACATAGTTCTCGAACCCGTAGGGTCCGCACGCTTAACGTTCGATGACGATTTTGTATTATATGAGTTATGTGATTTGGTGACCGAATGTTGTTCGGAGTCCCGGATGAGATCACGGACATGACGAGGAGTCTCGAAATGGTCGAGAGGTAAATATTCATATATATGACGGTAGTATTCGGACACCGGAAGTGTTCCGGGTGTACCGGGTACGTATCGGGGCACCGGAAGGGGTTCCGGGCATCCCCCCGGCAACTACATGGGCCTAATGGGCCAAGAAGGGGACAGACCAGCCCCTATGGGGCTGGTGCGCCCCATGTAGGCCGAAATAAGGGGGAGGAAAGAGGATAAGAGGGAAAGGAAGGGGAGGGATTCGGCCTCCCCCTTCCTTCTCTCCTCCCTCCTCCTTCCTTCCCCCTCCGGATAAATATGGAAGGGGGAGGCCGAATTGGGAGGTGCCCAAGTAGGATTCCTCCTACTTGGGGTGCCCCCTTGGCTGCCTCTCCTCCCCTCCAACCTATATATATGAGGGGGGGCACCGCTAGAACATACAACATTGATTCCTAGCCGTGTGCGGTGCTCCCCTCCATAGTTTACGCCTCCGGTCATATTCACGTAGTGCTTAGGTGAAGCCCTGTGCGGATCACTTCACCATCACCGTCACCATGCCCTCGTGCTGACGGAACTCTCCCTCGACACTTTGCTAGATCAAGAGTTCGAGGGACGTCAACGAGCTGAACGTGTGCAGAACTCGGAGGTGTCGTATGTTCGGTGCTTGATCGGTCGGAATGAGAAGAAGTTCGACTACATCAACCGCGTTGTCAAACTCTTCCGCTTTCGGTCTATGAGGGTACGTGGACACACTCTTCCCCTCCCGTTGATATGCATCTCCTAGATAGATCTTGCGTGAGCGTAGGAATTTTTTTGAAATTGCATGCTACGTTTCCCAACAGTGTCATCCGAGCCAGGTCTATGCGTAGATGATATGCACGAGTAGAACACAAAGAGTTGTGGGCGGTGATCGTCATACTGCTTACCACCAATGTCTTATTTTTATTCGGCGGTATTGTTGGATGAAGCGTCCCAGACCAACCTTACATGACCACGTTCATGAGACCGGTTCCACCGACAGACATGCAACTAGTTTTGCATAAAGGTGGCTGGCGGGTGTCTGTTTCTCCAACTTTAGTTGAATCGAATTTGACTGCGGCGGTCCTTGTTGAAGGTTAAAACAACAAACTTGATAAATCATCATTGTGGTTTTGATGCGTAGGTAAGAACAGTTCTTGCTAGAAGCCCATAGCAGCCACGTAAAAACTTGCAACAACAAAGTAGAGGACGTCTAACTTGTTTTTGCAGGGCATGTTGTGATGTGATATGGTCAAGACATGATGTGATATACGTTGTTGTATGAGATGATCATGTTTTGTAAAAGTTATCGGCAACTGGCAGGAGCCTTATCGTTGTCGCTTTATTGTATGAAATGCAAACGCCATGTAATTGTTTTACTTTATCACTATGCGTTAGCGATAGTTGTAGAAGCAATACTTGGCGAGACGACCACGACGCTACGATGGAGATCAAGGTGTCAAGCCGGTGACGATGGAGATCATGACGGTGCTATGGATATGGAGATCAAAGGCACAAGATGATGATGGCCATATCATGTCACATATTTTTGATTGCATGTGATGTTTATCTTTTATGCATCTTATTTTTCTTAGTACGGCGGTAGCATTATAAGATGATCCCTTACTAAATTTCAAGGTATAAGTGTTCTCCCTGAGTATGCACCGTTGCGACAGTTCATTGTGCTAAGACACCACGTGATGATCGGGTGTGATAAACTCTATGTTCACATACAACGGGTGCAAGACAGTTTTGCACATGCGGAATACTCAGGTTAAACTTGATTAGCCTAGCATGTACAGACATGGCCTCGGAACACTGGAGACCAAAAGTTCGAACGTGAATCATATAGTAGATATGATCAACATAGAGATGTTCACCATTGAAGACTACTCCATCTCACGTGATGATCGGACATGGTTTAGTTGATATGGATCACGTGATCATTTAGATGATTCGAGGGATGTCTATCTAAGTGGGAGTTCTTAAGTAATATGATTAATTGAACTTAATTTATCATGAACTTAGTGCTTCCGTTCCCTTGAATTTGAATGCGTTCCTAGAGAAAGCTAAGTTGAAAGATGATGGTAGCAACTACACGGACTGGGTCCGTAACTTGAGGATTATCCTCATTGCTGCACAGAAGAATTATGTCCTTGATGCACCGCTAAGTGAAAGCCCTGCTGCAGGAGCAGATGCTGATGTTATGAACATCTGGCAAGCTCGATCTGATGACTACTCGATAGTTCAGTGTGACATGCTTTACATCTTAGAATCGGGACTTCAAAGACGGTTTGAACGTCATGGACCATATGAGATGTTCCAGGAGTTGAAGTTAATATTTCAAGCAAATGCCCGAGTTGAGAGATATGAAGTCTCCAACAAGTTCTATAGCTGCAAGATGGAGGAGAATAGTTCTGTCAGTGAACACATACTCAGAATGTCTGGGTATCATAACCACTTGACTCAGCTAGGAGTTAATCTTCCAGATGATAGTGTTATTGACAGAGTTCTTCAATCACTGCCACCAAGCTACAAAGGCTTCGTGATGAACTATAATATGCAAGGGATGGAAAAGACAATTCCCGAGCTCTTCGCAATGCTCAAAGCTGCGGAGGTAGAAATCAAGAAGGAGCATCAAGTGTTGATGGTTAACAAGACCACTAGTTTCAAGAAAAAGGGCAAAGGAAATAAGGGTAACTTCAAGAAGAATGGCGAGCAAGTTGCCACTCCCGGGAAGAAGCCCAAGTCTGGACCTAAGCCTGAAACCGAGTGCTTCTACTGCAAAGGGATTGGTCACTGGAAGCGGAACTGCCCCAAGTATTTGGCGGATAAGAAGGATGGCAAAGTGAACAAAGGTATATTTGATATACATGTTATTGATGTGTACCTTACTAATGCTCGTAATAGTGCCTGGGTATTTGATACCGGTTTGGTTGCTCATATCTGTAACTTGAAATAGGGGCTACTGATTAAACGAAGATTGGCTAAGGACGAGGTGACGATGCGCGTCGGGAATGGTTCCAAGGTCGATGCGATCGCCATCGGCACGCTACCTCTACATCTACCTTCGGGATTAGTTTTAGACCTGAATAATTGTTATTTGGTGTCAAGCGCATGAACATTATATCTGGATCTTGTTTAATGCGAGACGGTTATTCATTTAAATCGGAGAAAAATGGTTGTTCTATTTATATGAGTAATATCTTTTATGGTCATGCACCCTTGAAGAGTGGTCTCTTTTTGTTGAATCTCAATCCTGGTGATGCACATATTCATAATATTGATGCCAAAAGATGCAAAGTTGATAATGATAGTGCAACATATTTGTGGCACTGCCGTTTAGGTCATATTGGTGTAAAGCGCATGAAGAAACTCCATGCAGATGGACTTTTGGAATCACTTGATTATGAATCATTTGATGCTTGCGAACCATGCCTCATGGGCAAGATGACTAAAACTCCGTTCTCCGAAACAATGGAGCGAGCTACTGACTTATTGGAAATAATACATGCCGATGTATGTGGTCCAATGAGTGTTGAGGCTCGCGGCGGGTATCATTATTTTCTGACCTTCACAGATGATTTGAGCAGATATGGGTATATCTACTTAATGAAACACAAGTCTGAAACATTTGAAAAGTTCAAAGAATTTCAGAGTGAAGTGGAGAATCATTGTAACAAGAAAATAAAGTTTCTATGATCTGATCGCGGAGGTGAATATTTGAGTTACGAGTTTGGCCTTCATTTAAAACAATGTGGAATAGTTTCACAACTCACGCCACCTGGAACACCATAGCGTAATGGTGTGTCTGAACGTCATAACCGTACTTTATTAGATATGGTGCGATCTATGATGTCTCTTACCGATTTACCACTATCGTTTTGGGGTTATGCATTAGAGACAGCTGCATTCACTTTAAATAGGGCACCGTCTAAGTCCGTTGAGACGACACCATATGAACTGTGGTTTGGCAAGAAACCTAAGCCGTCGTTTCTTAAAGTTTGGGGTTGCGATGCTTATGTGAAAAAGCTTCAACCTGATAAGCTCGAACCCAAATCGGAGAAGTGCGTCTTCATAGGATACCCAAAAGAGACTGTTGGGTATACCTTCTATCACAGATCCGAAGGCAAGATCTTTGTTGCTAAGAATGGATCCTTTCTAGAGAAGGAGTTTCTCTCGAAAGAAGTGAGTGGGATGAAAGTAGAACTTGATGAGGTAATTGTACCATCTCTCAAATTGGAAAGTAGCTCATCACAGGAAACCGTTCCCGTGATGCCTACACCAACTAGAGAGGAAGCTAATGATATTGATCATGAAACTTCAGATCAAGTTACTACCGAACCTCGTAGGTCAACCAAAGCACGTTCCGCACCAGAGTGGTACGATAATCCTGTTCTGGAAGTCATGTTACTAGACCCATGACGAACCTACGAACTATGAGGAAGCGACGATGAGCCCAGATTCCGCAAAATGGCTTGAGGCCATGAAATCTAAGATAGGATCCATGTATGAGAACAAAGTATGGACTTTGGTTGACTTGCCCGATGATCGGCAAGCCATAGAGAACAAATGGATCTTTAAGAAGAAGACTGACGCTGATGGTAATGTTACTGTCAACAAAGCTCGACTTGTTGCGAAAGGTTTTCGACAAGTTCAAGGAGTTGACTACGATGACACCTTCTCACCCGTAGCGATTCTTAAGTCTGTCCGAATCATGTTAGCAATTGCCGCATTTTATGATTATGAAATTTGGCAAATGGACGTCAAAACTGCATTCCTTCATGGATTTCTTAAAGAAGAGTTGTATATGATGCAACCAGAAGGTTTTGTCGATCCTAAAGGTGCTAACAAAGTGTGCAAGCTCTAGCGATCCATGTATGGACTGGTGCAAGCATCTCGGAGTTCGAATATACGCTTTGATGAGGTGATCAAAGCATATGGTTTTATACAGACTTTCGGAGAAACCTGTACTTACAAGAAAGTGAGTGGGAGCTCTGTAGCATTTCTAGTATTATATGTGGATGACATATTTTTGATTGGAAATGATATAGAATTTCTGGATAGCATAAAAGGATACTTGAATAAGAGTTTTTCAATGAAAGACCTCGATGAAGCTGCTTATATATTGGGCATCAAGATCTATAGAGATAGATCAAGACGCTTAATTGGACTTTCACAAAGCACATATCTTGATAAAGTTTTGAAGAAGTTCAAAATGGATCAGTCAAAGAAAGGGTTCTTGCCTGTGTTACAAGGTGTGAAGTTGAGTCAGACTCAATGCCCGACCACTGCAGAAGCTAGAGAGAAAATGAAAGTCATTCCCTATGCCTCGGTCATAGGTTCTATCATGTATGCTATGCTGTGTACCAGACCTGATGTGTGCCTTGCTATAAGTCTAGCAGGGAGGTGCCAAAGTAATCGGGCAGTGGATCACTAGACAGTGATCAAGAACATCCTGAAGTACCTGAAAAGGACTAAGGATATGCTTCTCATTTATGGAAGTGACAAAGAGCTTGTCGTAAATGGTTACGTCGATGCTAGCTTTGACACTCATCCAGATGACTCTAAGTCACAAACCGGACACGTATTTATATTGAGTGGTGGAGATGTCAGTTGGTGCAGTTCCAAGCAAAGCATCGTGGTGGGATCTACGTGTGAAGCGGAGTACATAGCTGCTTCAGAAGCAACGAATGAAGGAGACTGGATGAAGGAGTTCATATCCGATCTAGGTGTAATACCTAGTGCATCGGGTCCAATGAAAATCTTTTGTGACAATACTGGAGCAATTGCCTTGGCGAAGGAATCCAGATTTCACAAAAGAACCAAACACATCAAGAGACGCTTCAACTCCATCAGTGATCAAGTCAATGAGGGAGATATAGATATTTACAAAATACATACAGATCTGAATGTGGCAGACCCGTTGACTAATCCTCTTCCACGAGCAAAACAGGATCAACACCAAGACTCCATGGGTGTTAGAATCATTACAATGTAATCTAGATTATTGACTCTAGTGCAAGTGGGAGACTGAAGGAAATATGCCCTAGAGGCAATAATAAAGTTGTTATTTATATTTCCTTATATCATGATAAATGTTTATTATTCATGCTAGAATTGTCTTAACTGGAAACTTGATACATGTGTGAATATATAGACAAAACACAGTGTCCCTAGTAAGCCCCTACTAGACTAGCTCGTTAATCAAAGATGGTTAAGTTTCCTAACCATAGACATGTGTTGTCATTTGATGAATGGGATAACATCATTAGGAGAATAATGTGATGGACAAGACCCATCCATTAGCTTAGCATAATGATCGTTAAGTTTTATTGCTATTGCTTTCTTCATGTCATATACATATTCCTTCGACTATGAGATTATGCAACTCCCAGATACCAGAGGAATACCTTGTGTGCTGTCAAATGTCACAACGTAATTGGGTGATTATAAAGATGCTCTACAGGTATCTCTGAAGGTGTTTGTTGGGTTGGCATAGATCGAGATTAGGATTTGTCACTTCAAGTATCGGAGAGGTATCTCTGGGCCCTCTCGAAATGCACATCATAATAAGCCTTGCAAGCAATGTGACTAATGAGTTAGTTTCGGGATGATGTATTACGAAACGAGTAAAGAGACTTGCCGGTAACGAGATTAAACTAGGTATGAAGATATCGACGATCGAATCTCGGGCAAGTAACATACCGATGACAAAGGGAATTACGTATGTTGTCATTACGGTACGACCGATAAAGATCTTCGTAGAATATGTAGGAACCAATATGAGCATCCAGGTTCCGCTGTTGGTTATTGACTGGAGAGGTGTCTCGTTCATGTCTACATAGTTCTCGAACCCGTAGGGTCTGCACGCTTAACGTTCGATGGCGATTTTGTATTATATAAGTTATGTGATTTGGTGACCGAATGTTGTTCGGAGTCCCGGATGAGATCACGGACATGACGAGGAGTCTCGAAATGGTCGAGAGGTAAGTATTCATATATAGGATGATAGTATTCGGACACCGGAAGTGTTCCGGGGGTACCGGGTAAGTATCGGGTCACCGGAAGGGGTTCTGGGCATCCCCCCGGAAACTACATGGGCCTAATGGGCCAAGAAGGGGACAGACCAGCCCCTAGGGGGCTGGTGCGCCCCATGTAGGCTGAAATATGGGGGAAGGAAAGAGGAGAAGAGGTAAAGGAAGGGGAGGGATTCGGCCTCCCCCTTCCTTCTCTCCTCCCTCCTCCTTCCTTCCTCCTCCGGAAAAATATGGAAGGGGGAGGCCGAATTGGGAGGCGCCCAAGTAGGATTCCTCCTACTTGGGGCGCCCCCTTGGCTGTCTCTCCTCCCCTCCAACCTATATATATGAGGGGGGCACCGCTAGAACATACAACATTGATTCCTAGCCGTGTGCGGCGCCCCCCTCCATAGTTTACGCCTCCGGTCATATTCACGTAGTGCTTAGGCGAAGCCCTGCACAGATCACTTCACCATCACCGTCACCATGCCGTCGTGCTGACGGAACTCTCCCTCGACACTTTGCTGGATCAAGAGTTTGAGGGACGTCATCGAGCTGAACGTGTGCAGAACTCGGAGGTGTCGTACGTTCGGTGCTTGATCGGTCGGAACAAGAAGAAGTTCGACTACATCAACTGCGTTGTCAAACGCTTCCACTTTCGGTCTAATAGGGTACATGGACACACTCTCCCCCTCTTGTTGCTATGCATCTCCTAGATAGATCTTGCATGAGCGTAGGAATTTTTTTGAAATTGCATGCTACGTTTCCCAACACGCCCTCCACGCTGGCTTCTCCGGCGCCCTCTATGTCGGCGCCCATGGCGTCCACCTCCGCCGGTGCGGCCTCGCCCGGCATCTCGGGGGCGACGGGTTCTTCATCAGCATCACCCGTTGCTGCCCCTGACCCGCTGCCCCACCCCATGACTTGGTCTCGGGCTGGCATCCACCGCCCGAGCGTGCGGTAATAATAGCGATGAGTATCTTCTCGCTGCCTCCACCTCCGATCGTCCCCTCTCCCAACGTCAGCTCGAGCCGCCCTCCGGGATCCTCATTGGCTCGTTGTGATGCAGGAAGAGTTCGATGCTCTCCAGCGGAACCGCACTTGGCAGCTCGTCCCTCGGCCGCCACATGCCAATATTATCACTGGCAAATGGGTCTTCCGCCACAAGGCTCGTCCGGACGGCACTCTTGAGCTCTACAAGGCTCGTTGGGTAGTCCGTGGATTTCGGCAACGTGCGGGCGTGGACTTCACCAACACCTTTGCCCCGGTTGTCAAACTGGGCACGATCCGCACAATGCTCCAGTTGGCCGTCTCTCGTGCCTGGCCAGTGCATCAGTTGGACGTTTCCAACGCCTTTTTGCATGGCCACCTTGCCGAGCAGGTGTTCTGTCAGCAGCCCACTGGATTTGTCAGGGCCGAGCATCCCGACCACGTGTGCTTGCTCTCCTGTTCTCTTTACGGGTTGAAGCAGGCGCCACGGGCGTAGTACCAGCATATCGCTGCCTTCCTGCAGTCGCTTGGATTCCGGTCCACTCGCTCCAATGCTTCCCTCTTTGTATATAATCAGGGAGCCGCCACTGCATATTTACTGCTCTACGTTGATGACATCATCCTGACATCATCCGCTACTGAGCTCCTTCAGCGGCTTACAGCTCGTCTTCATGATGAGTTTGCCCTTAAGGACTTGGGGCCCCTGCACTAGTTCCTCGGCATCGAGGTGGTCCGACGGTCCGATGGGTTCTTTCTGCATCAGCAGAAGTATGCTCACGAGCTTCTCGAGCGTGCTGGCATGCTTAACTACACGCCCGCCGCCACACCCATCGACACGAAGGCCAAGGTCTCCGCCCTGGAGGGCTCTCATGCGTCCGATGCAGCGTTCTATCACTCTATTGTTGGTGCCCTGCAGTACCTGACACTGACGCGTCCGGACCTGCAGTACGCTGTTCAGCAGGTGTGCCTCCACATGCACTCCCCGCGTGACTCTCATTGGGCCTTGGTGAAGCGTATCCTCTGTTACATACGCGGCACCACGTCCTTGGGATTCACACTGACGGCAACCGCCTCCACTAACCTCGTCGCCTACTCTGATGCGGACTGGGCCGGCTGCCCCGACACACGTCGCTCCACCTCAAGCTACTGTGTCTACCTTGGGCCCTCGTTGATCTCTCGGTCGTCCAAGCGACAGCCCATGGTTTCCCGCTCGAGTGCCGAGGCAGAGTATCGGGCAGTGGCTAACGCCGTTGCCGAATGCTCCTGGCTTCGTCAGCTGCTCCAGGAGTTGTTTTGTGATGTTCACAAGGCCACGCTTGTGTACTGCAACAACGTCTCCGCTGTCTACCTCTCCGCCAAACCGGTTCATCATCGCCGCACGAAGCATATTGAGCTCGATATTCACTTCGTTCGCGAGCAGGTGGCCCTTGGGCGCTTTCGGGTTCTCCATGTTCCGACGGCGCAACAGTTTGCTGATGTGATGACTAAGGGATTGCCTACTCCCGTCTTTGAGGAGTTCAGGTCCAGTCTATGCGTCTCCGGCGACGTTTCGACTGCGGGGGGTGTTGAATATATGGTTTTGCATGTATATTGTATATCCTGGCCCACCTCCTAGTCTTTCTATAGTAGAGGTTGAGGCCCACATTGTACACCATATATACATGCATATGCACCCGATCAATACTAACGTGAGTTGCATTGCCAAACCTATCTCTCTACAATACAGTTTTGTTAAAGTACATCTAGATATGCCATAAGTATTGCACATCTAAGTCCTGTATCATTGATCTTACGTGAAGATTCGTGTGGATTTTTTTCATTTTATATTTCTTACTCTATCGACTTTCATTGGCTTTCCATTCATTTTTTATTTATGTTTTTTCTTAATATTTCCTTCTTTCATATTTAATTTTACAAAATACATGTCGATGCTTTTATACATGTCAAACATTTTTAAGTAGGTCGTAAATACATGTGAGCAATTTTTATCCGAATACATGTACTCTGAATAACATTAAAACAAACAGTAAACATCTTTAAACATGCATTGAACATTTCGTAAACTGTTTGAGCAGAAAATTCTATGCATATATTTTCAAAATGTCCTGAATCATATTTTTAAATGCCATGAACAATTTTTAAAATGCTACAACTTTTTTAATAAAGTACGTGAAATAATATTTATATTTTCATGAACACTTCTAAACATATGATGAACATGCGTTTAATTGTGTGCAAAAAATGTCATGAACATTTCTTGAATGGTACAAACATTTTATATTGTATGAATTATCTTTCACACGTCATAAACATATTTTTAAGTGCTGAACATTTTAAGATGCAATGATTTTTTTTCTGACATGAACATTTTTTACAAATTAGACGAACATCTTTTAGCGCGCAATTAACTTTTTCAAAATTAAGTAACCTTAATTTTTGTGGAATATAAGCAAAAAATAGAAAAATCATACAATAATAAACGGAATTGATCAGATTTGTATTCATATTTCTTCAGCGAATAACCATAAAAGCAGTCGACCACATGAGCATCAGAGTTTGTCTTGCTTGCGTTGTGCAGTATTCACAAGCTGAGTCTTATATAGACCTCACATATACTATGCACCAGTTCAGTAAGCGAGGATGATACGAAAATTGCTACCATAATTTGTTTCCCATGTTAATAGGTTTCGACGATCTTTTTTTCCTTGAAAACCCCCAGGAAAAACAAACCGGAGAGAAAGCGTAGTTCTTTTTCCTTTCCGAAGAATCACAACTGTGCTTCTCATGGAAGCAAAAAAGTCACATTTTTTTCTGTTTTCCAAGTAGCACAGTTCGCGGAAGCAAATATCTGCCTCCTCTAGAAGCAAATATGTGCTTCTCGTGAAAGAAAGAAAAAATATCATAATTTTCCCTCCTTTTTCGGAGAAGCAGGAGCAAATTTGTACCTGCATGAAAAGCAAAACATGTGCTTCTCATAAGCACACAAAAAATTGCACAATTATTTTTTCATGATTTCCCGACTCCAAAACCTAGGGATAACCAGGTGTAAACCGAAAACCCATATAAAACCCGAAAACAAGTGAAAATGCAATCCAGAGGGATCGCCCAACACGCGACACGTGGAAGCGGCTAGACGCACCATTTGACACACTCTCAACCCACAAAAATGACCCTTGCAAGTCTCCCGCAAGGGATACCCCTTGACTAGTTGTTCTCGTGAGACCACGACGCTCCCACTGCCCAGCTCCCATTTGGGTGGACACGCTTGGCAATTTTTTCGTTGGGTTGCTTGCTTCGCACACCAACAGACCGGCGAAGATGATTCCCTAGCGTCAAATAGAAAGCAAAACACACAAGCGCGTGCTGATGGGCAGGTTGTCTCATGGAGCACTGAAGGAAACCCTATGTACTTGTAAATTACACAAAGTCGTCAATCTTTTTCAGCAAAGGAGTTCCAGATAACATCCGCAATGATATAGAAGGCATTCCAAATGTACCCAGTGAGACCCTTGATAAGAAATATTTGGGCATGCCGTCTGACATTGGAAACTTAAAGAACGGGGCATTCAAATACCTTAAAGATAGACCGTGGAGGATAATTCAAGGATGGATAGAGATAAGTCTTTCTTCTGCGGGGAAAGAGGTTTTGGTCAAATACGTCACCGAGGCGGTGCCAGTTTATTCCATGTCATGTTTCAGGTTACCTAGGGGCTTGTGTGAACACCTAAACAAACTCATCAAGAAGTTGTGATGGCGTAGTAAGAATGGTCAAAGAAAACCACACTAGGTGTTGTGGAAGGATATGACACAGTCAAAAAGTATGGGAGGCCTTGGTTTCAAAGATATTGAGCTTTTTAATCTCGCTTTGTTGGCAAGGCAGACACGGCGTTTGTTGCAAAATCCTGAATCCTTGAGTGCAAGAGTACTTAAAGGTGTTTACTTTCTAGACACAACAATTCTTCAAGCTACCCTTGGCAACCACCCGAGCCAGGTTTGGAGATCTGTCATCGAGGGGCGCGATGTGTTGAAACAAGGCCTGGTCCAAAGAATTGGCAATGGCAAGTCAACAAGAATTTGGTCCGAGAACTAGCTACTGAGAGACGAGATGTTGCCGCCCTACGGGTGCACAGTTCAGAACCCCCCAATGTTCGTTTCAGAGCTCATCAATCCACAATCAGCGACTTGGGGTGTTCAGCGGATCAGAGAGGACTTGTTGCCTTTTGATGCTTCAATTATCTATGGGATCCCTTTATGTACGAGGAATATGCCCGTTTTTTGGTGTTGGCACTTTGAGAGGAACGGGTTGTTCTCGGTTCAACCAGCATACCACATGTTGGTTGCTACACGACAGCGCAGGGAAGCATGGTTAGAGGGTTCGGCTGAGCCCTCAACCACTACTAGCGATGCATCAGGATGGAAATCACTGTGGAAAGCTGAGGTGCCTAGCAAAGTACGCATGTTTCTGTGGCGTCTATCTAAACATTCACTTCCTACAGAAGACGTGAGGGAGCACCAAAATATGGCTACATCTGCGGCAAGCGGCCTTTGTGGTGATCCGGACTCGTGGCATCACTCTTTATTCGAGTGCACTATGGCTCATTGCGCATGGGCACTAGTGGATGAAGAGCCGGGGAAGAGCTCAGTTGCAAGCACGGAGCCGAATTCAAAACAAAGGTTGCTATCCCCACTGGCATCATTATCGCAGTTTGGCTGCCACGCTATGGGCTATATGGTCAGAGAGGAGAAAGGCTATCCATGAAGGTGTCTTCCAGAGTCCACAATTTGTGCATTCATTTGTTACGAGGTGCATATCTGAGCTTGAAATGATAAAGGAGACTAAACCATCAAGCAACACCGATATCCAAGTCCGGGGCGGAGGTAATCTCAGGAGGCGATAGGAGCTCCATCGCAAGACTTTGCAAAAATTCATGTGGATGCAGATATTCGCTGAGGAAGAGGGGTTTGGCGGTCGCGGTCTGTCGTGATCACAACGGTACGTACCTCGGGAGTTCGGCTCTCGTCATGGCGGGTGTCGACGATCTGGCCACAGTTGAGGCAATAGCCTACTGGGAAGCACTTTGCTTAGCGGAGGATCTCCATCTCCAACAATTTATTGTGGCCTCCGATTCTAGATATGTTAGATGAGATATTGAGAAAGGATCTCAAGGTAGATATGGAGCGATAATCTCTGAGATTAAAGATCGACCTTCTCTTTTCAACTGTAAATTTATCTTCAAAGGTCGCGCTAGTAATTATGAAGCACATAGTTTAGCTAGATTTGCTATTTTCCTAGCTCCTGGGCGTCATGTGTGGTTTGGGCTACCACATGACGTGAACTCTATACCACAAGCTGTGGTTTTTGATGAATAAAGTTAGGTTTTTCCCCTAAAAAACTCGTAGGGCGCATTACTGCAGTACCTTCTATATGCCGCTCGTTGTGGCAAAAGGTCGCCGTTTTGCACAAGCGTGGCTAATCTGGGCCGGCCCATTTACTGATTTGATTTACCGTAGCACGCGGTGGCATGGTGTTCGTGAGATTAAAAAAGGCAAAAAAAATAGGAGCCCCTGGGCGTCATGTGTGGTTTGGCCTACCACATGACGTGAACTCTATATCACAAGTCGTGGTTTTTGATGAATAAAGTTAGGCTCCCCCCCCCCTAAAAAAACTTGTAGGGCGCATCATAGCGGGACCTTCTATATGCCGTTCGTTGCGGCAAAAGGTCGGCGTTTCACACAGGCGCGGCTAACCTGGGCCGGCCCATTTACAATAGCACGCGGTGGCATCGCGTTCGCGAGATTAAAAAGGGTAAACAATATGAGTGTCACATGACGTGAACTCTATACCACAAGTTGTGTTTGTTGATGAATAAAGTGAGGCTTCTACCCTAAAAAAACTTGTAGGTCGCGTCATTGCGGGACCTTCTATATGCCGCTCGTTGCGGCAAAAGGTCGGCGTTTCGCACAAGCGCGGCTACCCTGGGCCTGCGCTGTGATTCGATCCAACGACCTCATAGCAAGTCGTGCATTTTGCTAACCGATGTGATGAACAAACACTGGTGCAAGTTTTGCAGTGCCACACTTAAAGAACCAAACTGCACCGGCAAAACAAAACAACAATTCCTTCAAATTCCCAATCGGCGACCTATTGCACGTGATCAACGTCACTAGCCGCTGTAATTCCTAAATATTTGGTGTCCAAAATGGCAGCCCGGTATATATGAACTTATTTTTAAATTTCGGACGTGATTTCCTTTTTTAAAGCTCTAACATTTTTTGAAAACACAACATTTTTCGGAAATCTCAAACTGTTTTTTTAAGGAACAAATTTGAAAACACGAATATGTTTCAAAATTACGAAGATTCTTTTTTAAATAATAGGAACAAAAATTGGAAACAATTTTTTATGAATTTACGAACAATATTTTCAAAACGTGAACACAATTTTAATTAGCACACAAATTTTGAAAATATGAACATTTATTGAATTCGTGAACAAATTTGGAAAGTACGAACATTTTTTAAAATTCACGAACATTTTTTCAATTTTGGAACAAAAAATAAGAAATGGAAATTTTTTTCGAAATTCCCCTAAAAAATCTAAATCTTGAAAACCAAAACATTTCCGAATATGTGGACAAATTTTCAATGTCGGACCATTTTCTCAAAATCCCGAACATTTTTTATTTTTTCAACAAATTTTGAAATATATATTGTTTTGGAATTTGTGACCAAATTTAAAAGTCAAAACATTTTTTGAAATTCCAAAGGAATTTTTTAATTTTCAAATAAATTAAAAAATGAACATTTTTCGAATTTTGAACCAATTTTAAAAGTGGGGATTTTTTTTAAATTCACGAATATTATGAATTTGTAAAAAAATCTGTTAATATTTTTAAAATTTCAATCCTACACTGATAATGATAAACACAATTTTTTTCCAAAAAAATTCAAACAATATTTTGAACAGAAGGAAGCAAAATTTCTAATTCTTGAGCATTTTTTAATAGAATGATACAAAATTTGAAATCCTGAACATGATTTGGAGAGTTGAACATTTAAAAAAATAAATATTCTAAATATTGAGAAAGAAGCGAGAACGAAAAAGGAATGCAGAAAAAAGAAACAGATAACAAAAAACTAAGTAAAAAAAGAAAAAGGAAATAAAAAATAAAGAAGGTAGTGAAAAATTGAAGAAACCCATAAAAAAAAGCAGAAAAAAACCAAAAAACCAGACCTGGACTGGTTGGGAGCCTTCTAGAAGGTTCCGAAAACCGAGATCGGTGAAACGCGCATTTAATCATTCGCGTCGCGGTGCCTGTTCGTTTGCACAACTTGACGCGCTAAGCGTTGTATAAGGTTTTCCCCTCAGTGTGGCCGTCTGACGTACTGTGGTGACTGGCGAACCAGCGTAAGGCAGCAAACCAGTGTAATGTAGGGAATAATTTTTTTAAATTGAAATTATGTTTTTGGAATTGTTAATTTTTTAGATGTTAAATTATTTTAAATTTATGAATATTTTCTGAAATTACAATTTTAAAAATTCCGATCATTTTTCGAAAAAACACAAACAAGTTTAAAATTTGTGATTTTTTATTAAAATTATTTTTTACAAAACAATCATTTTTTATAAATTCCAACATTTTAAAAAATATGATCACTTTTCAGAATTTTGAGACAATTTTCAAAAAAAGCGCACAATTTTTGAATTTTTGTATATTTTTCAGAAAATACGATCATTTTTTGAAAATAAAACAAAATAGAGAAGAAAAATAAGAAAACAAAGAGAAAACCGAAAACCCATTAAAGGAGAAACAATAGAAAAGAGAAGATTGGTTCAAGAACCTTCTACAAAGTTTCAAAAACATGTAGAATTTTTCTTTAGGGCAAATTGGTAGAAAAAATGTGCACTAAGCTAAGCTAAATGAGCCGGCTCGTCCAGAGCGCTCGCCACGCTTGTGTGTGCATTTCGCTGATAGTGTGGGCACCTGAGCGGTGAATAGGATTCGCC
This sequence comes from Triticum aestivum, assembly GCF_018294505.1. NCBI lineage: Eukaryota > Viridiplantae > Streptophyta > Magnoliopsida > Poales > Poaceae > Triticum > Triticum aestivum. Next base: position 80,699,927 of record NC_057799.1, read on the forward strand.
TTCTATAGAAGAGATGATGATTTCCCTCACACTTTTCATAATACTTTTCCGAAGAGCATCTCCAACAATACGAAAATCCAATTCGGTGCCCAGGCTCATCTGCACGTGGTGAGAAAAAAAATCAAAATAAATACTAAAAAATTCAAAAAAATCCAATTTTTTTGTGTGATAGAAATTTGTATGCGAGAGGTTCGCTCCAAATTTCAACTTATTTGGACATCTGGGCAGCTCTCTGCAAAAAAAAATCAAATCAGAACAGTGTCTGAACAGTAAACTTTTTTACAAACCTTGAATTTGTCTTTTTTACTGAGAGTTGCTCAGATGTCCAAATGAGTTGAAATTTGGAGCGTGCCTCACGCATAAACTTACCACAAAAAAATATTGGAATTTTTTGAATTTTGTTTGTATTTGTTTTGATTTTTTTCGTCAGGGGGTGCAGATGAGCTCGGGAGCAGAAACGCCACACTCCCAACAATAGCCCTATTTTAGGGTATAACCGTTTTATAGGTCTTTTGGACCCAAAAAACCATTCCCAACATCAGCCCTATTTTAGGCATAACCGTTTTCTAGGGCTTTTGGACCCATAAAACATCTCCAACAATTGCCCTTATTGGAAACCCCCATCCCCCAGCCGCACCGCCTCTACTCACGACCACCGCCACCGTAATTTCGCCCGCCGTTGACACCGTCGCCAATCCGCAACCCTCCCGCGGCTTCGCCCTGACTATTTCGCCCGTCCCGTCGCTTTGGACACCCATCAAAGCCCAGTCGCGTCACTGAATCAAGATCCATGCCGCGCCCTTTGCCGCCCGTTTCTAGTTGGTTGCCGGCCACCGCCTCCAGTAATGGTCGTCGCCGCTCCTCTATGGGGCATAGCGTTCGCCGAAGCTCCAGTGTTGGCCACGCGACCGAGCGCAGCTTCTGTTGCTTCGGATGGCGACGTCGATGTCATCGCCTTTTTTTGGCTGCAAAGTCAACCTCTCGGCGTCAAGGAGACCCTCTGAGACCATTTCTATCTGGCGCGACGACCTCTTTGGCTCCGTCGAACAGCCAGTCGACCGTCTTCTACTCGCATTGTAGCTGTTCGACCAATTGCCTACAAGGTAAAAAGAATTGCTTCACTCAATTTTTTTGCACAAATGAGTAGCTTGTGATGGAGATTTTGTTATTATAGGTGAGTTCAATTGATTCATCCTCTATGGGGGGGATTCCTTGTCTGGCGAGGATTTTAACATGACCGAAGAGGAGGACATTATGTTGATATTGACGATGCGCGCGAACAAAAAGGTTGAAGCATGGTGGTTATGTTTTCGGCCGTGACTACTACTTGCAGATGCACCGACAAGAGGATCACAATAGATTGATGCACATCTAGTTTTGTCCAAAATCGGTGCATTCGGCCGGGGCGATACTTTCGATGCTGGTTTAGGATGTCTACGGATTTGTTTCTTCACATTGCCAATTGTGTGAAGCAACATGATCATTCCTTCGAGCAGAGGAGGAATTGCACTGGAAGGCTTGGACATAGAAGAAGGTGAGGTGTCTTAGTAGATTTTATTGATGATAATTTTGCAATGGGGGAGAGCACTTTAATCTTTCACGTCAAACGATTTGCAAAGGCGGTGGTTCAACTGTTTGGGCAGAAGCTCGTGCGTTTCCAGGTACGTTTGGCATTGATTGCATGCATTGGGGTTTGAAAAACTGCCCTGCGACATGGCATGGACGGTTCAAAGGGCACAAGAAGGATGCCACCATCATTCTTGAAGCCGTGGCAGATGAAGAGACATGGATTTGACATGCATATTTTGGGATGCCTGGATCATGCAATGACATCAATGTGCTCCAACGGTCACCTCTCTATGCAAAGCTAACCAATGGGGAGTTATAACCGGTGGAGTTTCAAGCAAATGGACGCACATACAACATGGTCTACTACCTTGTGGATGGGTTATATCCAAAGTGGGTTACTTTCATGAAGCTAATTTCAAGTCCTCAGGATAAGAACTAATTCTACTTTCATAATGCTCAAGCGGCTGCTACGAAAGATATGGAGAGTGCGGATTTTGCAAGCCAAGTTTGCTATTGTGCGAGAACCAATGTTTTGGGATCGAGAGATCCTTTCGTACATCATCACAACTTGTGTGATCATTGCGAATGAGCATGGGAAAGATTTAAATTACACCTTCAGTGGTCTCATGGGAAAACCGGTACGGTTCTGTAGAAGGCAAAACCGAGTTCGACGCTTCCTTGAGACGTACCATGACATTAGAGATCCCGATACGCATGGAGATATTCAAAAAGATATAATGAAGGAGTGATGGGCATGGCATGGGCAACACGATGCATAGTTTCATCTCTATGTTTCATGTCATGTGTGATGAACTTTGTTATATTGTTTGATGAATAATTTGTGTTTAATTTGATGTTGAGAATTGATGACCTATTATGTAATGATTTGTTGTTGTGTATTGATGTTGTTATGTTTGTATTATTTATTTCGAGTTGAATTTGTATGAGTTTGATGGGATGCAACTGTTCTGATCCCTAGCTCATGTGAGCTCAAGTGAATAGTAAAATCAGAAAAAAGAAAAATAAATTCAAAAAATTCTGAATTTTAATAACATTTTGAAGCATTGGTCTCTTTTTTTTTGCCACGTCTTCCATGAACCAGTGATGAAACTTTACAAGAAATGAAAATATTTATCGATGTTTGGTGCAAATAGATCCAGATTTTTTTTATTTTTTTATTGTACTGTTCACCCAAGCTCGGGGTCAGAACACTTTCGGAGTTTGACGTTGATTTGTTGGAATATGCATGCAAATTGTGAAGAAGAAATATGTCGTACGACTGCTGTTTAAAGGCTGTTGTTGGAGATGTGGTGCCCTATTTTAGGGTTGCTGTTGGAGATAAATAGTTTTTGATGCTAAAAAAATCACTGCCTGATACCCTAAAATGTACACCGAACACCTTTCTTGTGCCCTAAAATAAGATTACTGTTGGAGATGCCCTGACACGAACACCACTGAGATCCCAACGGCAACATGTGCATGGCCATCGAGCCACGCTGCACTGCTTCAGTCAACAGTGGTACATCGCAGTGATCTCAAAGCAGCAAAGCCAACTAAAAAAATGCGCATGTCGGGGCGACATCGGAAACCTTTCGATGGTGGCAAAATTTTGTGTTTTGACCCTTTTTGCTAACAAATTCAGGATCTGACCCCCCTTTGGAAATATTTCGGGATCTGACCCTTTTGCCTACCGCCAGGAGGTGGCGGTAGGTTTGCACGTCCTACCGCCATGCTCCCTTGACGGCGACTGACGGCCGTCGGCGCGTGCTGACATGGAAAAGGGCCTACCGCCATGCACCTCTGGCGATAGGGTCCTGGGTGGTGGATAAGGTGGATAAGGGGCTGGGTATTTCCTCCCCCTCCTCAACCACTCCTTCAGGCCACCCACTACTCACCTCTCCACTGAGCTCAAGCCTCCCCCTCTCTCTTTGAAGCACAAGAGCCTCTCAAATCTCTCCGATTTGTTTGAGATTTCTCCGGTGGATTCTTACCATTTTCATCACCCAAGGTAGCTCTCTCATTTCCCCTCATTTTGATTGGTTGATATCTTTGTTTAGTTTGCATTTTCTCATTTGGTTGCAAACCCTAGTCCATCATTTTTGTGTGGTCAAATCAATTACTATGATCCATTTAGGGTTATCTTTGTGATTTCCTTATGCATGATGTAACTAGAATTGTTTGTAGAATTATTTGTGTACCTAGATCTAGTGCTAGTATTACTGTACATAATTGGGGTTGGGTTAGTCTTAAGAAAGCAATTAAACCAAAGTTCACTTTAATAGCAACTTTCGAAATGTAGGATGGCACCGTTTGTTTTCTTTGAAGCTTCTGCTGAGGCGGCGACGAAGCATGAACGCGAAGTGATTGAGGAAAAGATGAACTCCTGGTTGGAAGCCATTGATGAGTTGAATGCGGCGTGTAGGGCCTTTTCACATTATTATTTCACTAATGACCATTCCGAAAATTTTATCAAAAAAAAGCAGAGGCAGATCACCAAGCTCAAGACGGCGGAAAAAAATTGTACGCATGATCTTGCAATGCAAATTGCATTGTGTGCGACAAGGGGAGAATATGCTGAGTTAGACATGGGAAATCATGGCCAGGTCATTGATTGGTTAGTGAGCCAACCATTCTCGTCGGACGAGAAGCGGGCTTCTCGTTGGGCATGGGTCAAGGAAAGAAATGATATTATTTGTTGCAACCCGGGACCAAATAGAATTGCATGAGGCTATGTAATCTTTGTCATTTGGACTGTAATGACATGTACCCTTTGCTTGGTCGTGATTTGAACTACTATGGCGTGGTCCTTAACATTTGAACTCATTAAGAACTTGGTGTTGTATGTCATATCAAGTAACCAAGTGTTGTACTCCATTGAATTTATTTTCTGTTTTGTTCTGTGTCATCTTAAACTCGTATATTCATGTAGGATGGACATTCGATCCATGATTATGAACATAGCGTGTGAGAAGCTCATGTCGGAGCGACACCGTTGCTTGAAGAGGGAATGCGAAGTATGGTTGAAGAGTTGTGATGAGGCAAATGCGGCCATGAAGGATTTCAGCAAGTATCACGTTATCGGGGAACCTTCTGATGCTAAGGAGAAAAAAGCTTTCCGGAAGCTTGTGAACGAGAAAGAGAGGATGCTTGATGAGCTGCAAGACCGGGAATATGCTTGCAGACACGCTTTGGCAATTGAGATTGTGTTCACTGCAAGCAAAGAAGAATTCCGTGAGATGGACTTGAGGAAACCCGGCCAGGTCATAGGATGGGCAATCAAACAAGGCGTGTCAGAGAATCCGGCCCGCCGTGCTGCATGGGCCTGGTTCCGTGGAACGAATGGTGTGTTGGGTCATTGGGCAGGATCCACCGACTTTCAACTGAAGCGTAATCAAGCGTGTGACGATCAAATTGAACGTCTGATAAGTATGAGAAATATGTTACCTGTTTAGAAAATGTGTCTTTGAGCTTGAGCTATTAGTTTCAACCGATGTCATCCGAACCGGGTCATGTTTTAATTAGTTTGAACATGTGTTATTCGTGGATGTAATGAACTATGTTGAGTTGAGTTATGTATGTGTTTGCGAGATGATCATCCTAATATTTGATAGAAGTGGATAGAAGTGGTTATATCATTCTAATATTGTGCAGAACAGAGAACTTCCTTTGTTTTTTACCCTTCCGCTAGAGCCGGGTCAAACCCTACCGCCTGGGTGGTGCTTTTTCTCGTCACAGAAACTTTGCCGCACCCTACCGCCATGGGCTCTGGCGGTAGGATCCTGCAACCTACCACCACAGGCTCTGGCGGTAGGGTTTGAGCCTACCGCCAAGGGGTTGATTTTCTTCGTCACAAAAACTATGCCCCCCTACCGCCATGGGCTCTGACGGTAGGGTTTGGCAACCTACCGCGAGGGTGTGTGGCGGTAGGCTTAAAAACAGAGGCCTTCCTCTGTTCTATCCCTCATCTCAACACAACAGTTTATAAATAAAATTCATCACAAAAATTGCGGACAACTCACAGAAATTGCTGACAAACTAAAGTTCTCACGACACCTTGCAAACATCTCCACACCAAATTCAATACAAATGGCAAATTCATTCACGACAAGTTCACGACACATGGCTTCTTGCCTTAGTACTACATAGTTCATAATAAATTTGGCATGGCTTCATCCGGTTACATGACGAGTCCACCGAAGCGAAGGCTTTACTGAGTCATACGGGGCCATTTCCCCTTCTTGTCACGTGCCTCATCCTCCTCTTGTGCCTTGCGAGCCTTTGCAAGCTTTCTTACCCTCTCCTCCTCACGAGCAAGCTTCGCTTGGCGTGCCCTCTCCTCCTCGCGTTACTTCCTCTCCATCCTCTCTTTCTGACGACGCTCTTCCTCCAAGCCTCTTTGAAACCTTTCTTCGAACAGCCGCTGGCGCCTAAGACAATCTTCATATTGGTCCTTTTGGACATCTTTTGGCACTTCATGATCTATCCAGGTGAAGTACTTGCATAGAGGAGGCGGTGAATGCATATAAAATGGATGTTAGTGTTGACACACATTTTGGAGTAACATTTTACTTCTCTAGCATACCGGTGGAAGGTCATAGGCGTTAGTTGGAAGCGCACGATCATAAGCATAGTTGGGGCAAACAAAATATCTCCTTCCTTCCGTCCATGACTTCTTTCGGTCGGTGGACACCTTCACCTTACAAACGTCTCCACACCAACATGGCGGAATCTTCACATCTTTCTCCTTCACCTTGTCCAAAGATGCGTCCTTCCACTTGTGCGGCATGTCTTCTTGGTTAGCACACGGTGGCCTCGTCATGGAACCGGATGAAGCCATGCCTACCACTGGTGCACGTCGGTCCTAAGCAAACGGTTTAAAACCCCTTTCCGCGACGACATTTGGAGCCGTCACCAAGTGAGTGTGGGCGATAGGGGGTCCTTCCCACACGACCCAGAAATCGTCGGGGATAGGCCCTCGTGGGACCTAGACTGGGGCCGTGTGCGATCAGGCGAGGCATGGAAACCCAATCATTTCCATAGGTATGTACGTCCCACACGGTGAATCCCAGAAATCATTTCCGTAGGTATGTACATCCCACACGGTGAATCCCAGAAATCATTTTCCATAGGTATGTACATCCCACACGGTGAATCCCAGAAATCATTTCCGTAGGTATGTTCATCCCACACGGTGAATCCTAGAAATCATTTCCGTAGGTATGTACATCCCACGCGGTGAATCCCAGAAAATCATTTCCGTAGGTATGTACATCTCACACAGTTCTTTGTGTGGAAACGTGTGTGCAAGGTGGCCTAACGCAAACAATTTGCTGCCGGAAGCCGTGTGTGATTGTTAGTTGATCGAACACGCCTACTTTCTAGAAAACGTGCGGGTTGTTTGAGTTCATCGCCCACGGTGTTGTCTGAGTAACCGTTTGCAATAGAAAACCCCAATAAGCAGGGTAATTAGCCTATTATTGATAATCCATGTACTAATCAAACTGATATTTCTTATAAAACACGCCAGGTATTTCATATCCGTATAAAAGCAACCAGGATTTCATAATCAAATTACATCAGATAGCTTCGGCACTCAGTTACGCCATTACACAGCAGCACCAAGTTTCACATGCAGCATCAAAAACCTTTGGAAAGTAGCATCATACATGGTAAATAGACAGATGAATCTCATCTGGGAAACTGCAGAAACGGAAGGCAAATATTGAGCCTTCAGTGATGTTGAATGTCCTTGCAACTTTAGGCCAGTGGCTATGGATAATTGCCCGCCCAACCTTCGTCCTCTTCACCAAGACTTCAATATTGTACTGTGGGTGTTGAATGAATACCTTCCTCGCCTCTTGGCCATGCAGGTGGTTTGAGAGGTAATCATCAGTGAACTTCTTTGAAAAGTACTGAAAACAAAGCTATGCATAAATCACTGTTGTAAATTTTGAAATGGCGCAAAGGGTAATAACAAGGTAAAAGAGTTGGTACCATCCTATAGTTGACTGATGTCTTCTTCATTGTGCAAACAAAGATCTTGCTGTTATTCGTCGCAAGTTTCTTCATCCTAACAATCTTTCTGAGTTTCTTGACTTGACTGATATTCATGGACATCTCATTTCCCCATATGCAAAATGGGTTAAACGGTGGGTCTAAGCCTCTGACAGCAGGACCTACATGTGCAAGACCAAATTGTAAGAAACCTAAATATTAGAATGATTCCTACAACTGCACAATAATGTGCTATTAGCCAAAGGACCCTGCTTGAACAAACCTCGATGGTAAACCACAGTGTCTCCCATTGTTTCCCTGCAACACACATAAGAAAGATCTTGATCAGGTTAACTGAGAGTTGCCATACTATCAGTAGAATATGTATTGAGTACAGCCGAATTCGATTGGTGTCACATGCATAACAATACAAAATTGTACCCACAACAAATGAAAATCAAATTGCAGAACTGAACCAAACAGTTAAATGGAAAGCAGACCAAATGAACCAAAATAGTTAACTGAGCACGACATTGCAGAATAGAAACATGTACTAGAACATAAGACAATTAACAAAACAAAGAATGCTTGAGAACAGTACTACGAAATGTAGCAATTGTTGGACCAAAGTGTTAACTGAACATTACATTTCAGAGGACCAAACTGTTAACTGAACATCAGATTGCATATTAACATTACAGAGGACAAATCACTAGAAGGCACTCGCGGTGGCCTCGAGAAAACATCACGAACTGTATTTTAAAGTAGACAACCGCGCGGCGGTGTCGACGGTGGCCTCGAAGACGAGGTGCTCCTCCAAGATCTGGCGGTCGACACGCATGTCAGCCATAGCGACCTCGTCCGCGCGTGCGGCCGCATGCTACTCAGCTCCATGTTATACTGCGTGTAAAATGGATGTGGGCGGCGCTTAATTGGAGGAGGGGGCAGTGATTTTGGTGGAAGGTGTCGCTCCGTCAGTCGGGGCATGTGGGACGGGAAAGGAGGAGGATGGTGTGGGTGGGGTGTGGATTACCTGACCATATCGACGAGGCCGTGCAGCAAGAAGAAGGGTCGGCGGCGAGGAGGCCGCGCAGCAAGAAGAAGGGTCGCCGGCAAGGAGGCGGCGCTGCAAGAAGAAGGGTCGCCGGCGAGGAGGCGGCGCTGCAAGAAGAAGGGTAGCCGGCGAGGAGGCAACGCTGCAAGAAGAAGGGTCGCCGGCAAGGAGGCTGAGCTGCCAGTGAGCAACAGTGAAGGTTTGAACTTGGAAAGCAAGGAGGAACAGTGGAAATGTGGCTTTTGAGGGAGGGGGCGGGGAGATAGATATTACCGCGGTGGCAAAAAAATTTGCTCGGTGCCGCGAGAAACTGGCGCGCAAGTGAGGTTCAAGCGGGGGCGGTGGACTATAGACGACGAAGCTTCCTGCGTAAGCCAGACAAGACGGTGCGCCAAGATATTTTATATCGCATCCCACACGATTCTTTCTAGTAAACTGTTTGTGGTATACCTGATTTTTTCATTATGTTTTGAAAGACAAACTGGTGTTACGGAGGGAAAGGATGGTGTTTGAATTGCTAGAACATTTATGTACAGTGAACATGCAACTAGTACATGAGTGTCGTGTTTAAATTTGGAATTATTCCGGATTCGTTTGGCATTTTTATGCATTAATTGAGTTTCTGGGCATTTAATGTGCATAATTCAAATTTGAACTACAAGCACATGCTCCAATGCACCAAAGTTTGCTGAAAAATCACATGTGTGTCTTTGGATGAATTTATAGGTCCCATGCAAGAAATGGGAATAAAATTCAAACATCTGGGTGTCGTGGCTCAGCCGGAATGATTTGAGAAACTTGGATTTTTAATTCCTGTAAATCCAAACACATCTGAAAATCATGAAACTTGGCATGGTGTCATGACATGGCACCAACATGCTGCAGTAAATTTTTTGGCCGAATTAGGACAAGCTTTGGTGTAAGCTTCTTGCAAACCCGAGCTTCCCTCAAGAAGGCTCCTGGTTTCGAGAGGTAACGTGTCACCTCCGTGTGCGAAACAACATACGTACACTGTCTTCTCCCGCCTTAATTTTTTTTACACAGGCAGATTAGACCAAATAGAAGTATCGTGCTAAATTTTGGAATTATTCCGTGTTCGTTTGGCCTTTTTTATACATTAATTGAGTTTCTGGGCATTTAATGTGCATAATTCAAATTTGAACTACAAGCACGTGCTCTAGTGCACCATAGTTGTTTGAAAAATCACATGTGTGTCCTTCGGTGAATTTCTAAGTCCCATGCAAGATATGGGAGTGAAATTCAAACATCTGGGCGTCGTGGCTCGACCGGAAAGATTGAGAAACTTTGTTTTTTTAATTCCCGTAATTCCAAAACACGCCTGAAAATTATGAAACTTGGCATGGTCTCATGACATGGCACGAACATGCTGCGGTAATTTTTTTGGCCGAATTGGGACAAGCTTTGGTGTAAGCTTCTTGCAAACCGGAGCTTCCCTCAACAAGGCTCGTGGTTCCGAGAGGGAACGTGTCACCTCCGTGTGCGAAACGACATACGTACACTGCCTTTTCCCGCCTTAATTTTTTTGCACATCCAGATTAGACCAAATAGAAGTACCGTGCTAAATTTTGGAATTGTTCCGGGCTCGTTTTGCCTTTTTTATACATTAATTGAGTTTCTGGTCATTTAATGTGCATAATTCAAATTTGAACTACAAGCACAGGCTCCAGTGCACCAAAGTTGTTTGAAAAATCACATGTGTGTCCTTGGGTGAATTTCTAGGTCCCACGCAAGAGATTGGAGTGAAATTCAAACATTTGGGCATCGTGGCTCGGCCGGAAAGATTGGGAAACTTGTTTTTTAATTCCTGTAATTCCAAAACACGCCTGAAAATCATGAAACTTGGCATGGTGTCATGACATGGCACGAACATGCTGCGGTAATTTTTTTGGCCGAATTGGGACAAGCTTTGGTGTAAGCTTCTTGCAAACTGGAGCTTCCCTCAAGAAGGCTTGTGGTTTCAAGAGGGAACGTGTCACCTCCGTGTGCGAAACGACATACGTACACTGCCTTCTTCCGCCTTATTTTTTTACAGCCAGATTAGACCAAATAGAAGTATCGTGCTAAATTTTGGAATTATTCCGGGTTCGTTTGGCCTTTTTTATACATTAATTGAGTTTCTGGGCATTTGATGTGTATAATTCAAATTTGAACTACAAGCACATTCTCCAGTGCGCCAAGGTTGTTTGAAAAATCACATGTGTGTCCTTGGGTGAATTTCTAGGTCTCATGCAAGAGATGAGAATGAAATTCAAACATCTGGGCGTCGTGACTCGGCCGGAAAGATTGAGAAACTTGGTTTTTTAATTCCTGTAATTCCAAAACACGCCTGAAAATCATGAAACTTGGCATGGTCTCATGACATGGCACCAACATGCTGTGGTAATTTTTCTGTCCGATTTGCGAAGGCCCACACATTAACAATCAACAAGTCATTTTGGAACAAGTGTTGTCACGTTACAAATCGGAAACACAAGTATTATTGAAACCGTGGGCGTTCGACTTACCAATTACGTGCGGCCACGCATCCCTTTTTTTATTGGCTAGGAGGTGTCGTGCGGGGTAGCTATTTGAGTACGGGAGGCGTGTGATTAGACTCCTGCGCATGCTCATCGGAAGGAGAGCCCTTTGACCGCTACCCGCCGCGCACCTCCCTCCCAACGTCTCCATTAATGGCGTCCGAGCACCTGTTCTACGGCGTGGCTATATGTCTCACTGGACTGAGATTTAAAAGAGAAAAATGAAAATCTGAAAAGAAAGTTTTGCACGGATCTTGATGTAAGATCCGACGGACCTATATATCATCGACTGCGACTGATAGCAAGCATGATGAAAATATGGACGATGATAGTGGATAATAATTGTCTTACATATTTAGAAACATAATTAAAAAAGCCACATGCGGCAACGCCCGAAATACACAAGGGCAAAAGAAGAAGGAAGACAACGATCTGGCTCGCTGATCTCTACTTTCTTGATGCGTTGCTGCAGGCCGCGGGAACTAGTCTCCGCGGCGAGCGGCGACGAGCTCTTTCTTGTCCTCAAGATGCTGCTTGAGAGCATCCATGGATTCCTCCACCGGCCTTCTGCGCTCGATGCGCAGCTTGTTATTCTCGTCCATAAGTTTCTCGACGATGACGCCAGTCCTCTTCAACAAGGTAGTGGTTTGCTCCTGCTGCTCCGCACTTCCGACGATCTTCGCCCTCAGCAGGTCGCGCTCGGCCCGGAGCTTCGCATTGCTCTCATTTAGTTGTCGGATGACGTTGGTAGACTGTTCAAACGAGGCTTGCAGGTCATCCTGCAACCTCGCCCACCTGGAGATCTGATCCATATGCCTATGGACGTGGGCACGCATGCGCCTGTAAGAGTCCTCGCCTGCCCGCGAGGCAATTTCCCAAGCCGCCGCGGCAAGGGAGGACATCTCTGCTGCATTCACGGCGCGGCGGGACATCTCTTCTGCTTCCGCGGCACGGCCGGACCAGTCTGCTACATCGACGGCGCGGCGGGTCCTCCGTGCTACTTCGGCGGTGCGGCGGGACCTCTCTGCTGCTACGGCCGTGCGGCGGGACATGTTGGCTGCTATCGCGGCGAGGCGGGACATCTCTCGTGCTCCCGTTTAGGTTTTGATCGGTGTGAACAGGTTTGCAATTTGGAATGTGACGGACGCATGCTCAAAATTTACTGACGGTTATAAGTGCGGCACTATTCTCGGAAGGCGTAACATGGGCACGTACGCCTTCTCGGCCGCGTACGTGGCGTTTGCACCATAGGGTGCACCGCAATAGGAAATGTCAGCACACGTCTTTTAATTAGAATGGGTGTGCCCGTCTAGTGCACACACGTCTATCTATCTAACTGTTTCAGTTTGTTGTGGCTAATCGCAAACAGTTCATCCATGTGAAGTGTATGCCATCAATCGCAGACACTTTGATCTGGCTTACCCGTTTCTGTTCTGTTGCCTAATCGCAAACAGTTAATCCTTCTGAAGCGTATTCCCTCAATCACACACACCTTGATCTGGCTGACCGTTTCTTTTGTGTTGCCTAATCACAAACAGTTCATCCGAGTGAACCGTATGTTGTATATCGCACACACCTTCATCTGGCTGCCAGTTTCTTGTGTTGCCTAATCACAAACAGTTCATCCGAGTGAACCGTATGCTCTATATCGCACACGCCTTCATCAGGCTGTCCGTTTCTTTTGTTTCGCCTCATCGCAAACAGTTCATTGGACTGAACCGTATGCCCTGGATCGCACACGCAACTAAAATCTGAACCGTGTTTGATGCATCCTCCATCGCAAACATTTTCACCTTTTTGATGGTTTTCATACAGCACCGTTTGCGATTATGGCATCGCACACAGTTTCTCGAAGGGTCTCGGATCGTAGTGTCGCGTTAGCAGCATCCTGCAGTAATGTACAACAATTAAAGATGTTAAGTCAAAATATGAACACATTGACATGTAAAGAGGCAAATATATCAACACATGAACATATTAAAAGTAGTACCATTCACATTATTTCAACCATCCGGATTGACCAACACGTCGATAGGCCTTCCCCTATCAACCCGACGTGTCCTAGAACCACCGGATCCACGGCCCCCTCTAAGTATTGTTCTTCCTCCACGGCCACGGCCCCCTCGAAGGCTAGTCCTTCCTCCACGGCCCACTCCAAGGCTAGTCCTTCCTCCACGGCCACGGCACCCTCCAAGGCTAGTCCTCCGTCCACGTGTTTGACTAGTGTCGGTGTTGGTTCTAGGTTTCTTGCATGTCCTAACGTTGTGTCCTGTGTCATTGCATTCTCCACAATTGATGTTGTCCGGTGCCTCCATGAAATGACCACTACCAAATTGCTTCATTCCGGTGTATCCAGCTAGATCATCCATGTCACTCCTGAATCTCTTCTTTCTTCTTCTTCCCCTCATAGGCACCATGAGTGCGGGATCTGGCACAATGTCTGGCCCATCATACTCAGGCCACTGTGAGGCATCAAGGAAAGGATTAAAACGAGGCGCCCACGTCAACCTTGTTCGTTCCAATGTGAACTCGTGCAACCGCACCGTTGTGCCATCGGATACGCGCAAGTTTCTCGCCCGTGTTGCGGTCATCAAATGCGAGTAAGGCCAATGATACTTGTGTGGCCTCTCACATTGGCACCAACGGTTTTTGAGGTGCATCTCGTAAGCAACTCCACCATAAGACCTACCGTCCCTTGTTGTCCCACCCGGCTCATCAATTTGATAAATCATTTCTTTTCATTATATTTGATCATTGGTTGTTTGGAAGATTTGCGCGCTTGATGCAACAACCAATTCTGAACCTTGAATGGATAGTCCATCTTTTCGCTAATCCACTTGGTCGTGCTTTCAGAATGCTTTAGGAAGTACTCGTTGAGCTTGATGAAACTGTACTTGAGTATTGCGGTCACCTACAAGGAACGGACACCCTTCAACACATTGTTGAAGCATTCCACCATGTTGCTTGTCATGTCCCCATATCGCATACCTCCTTCATCGTAAGCGCGTGACCACTTTTCTTTATCCGGCTCGTGCCTAAGCAAGAATTCTTCCCCCCCTTTGTTCTTCTCCAAAGCCTTGAGGAGTTTATCATATCAGCTCTTGAATGTGTCGGTGTTGAATGCAACGCAAACAAGGGTAAGGTCTTTGCAAAACTCCTTACTCTTGCATGCCCGGTAAAAGTTTGCAACAAAGTGTCTCATGCACCAACAGTGTTGAAGCTTTGGGAGACCGGGAATATCAACGTCTATTGCTTTGAGAATCCCATGATGGCAATCCGATATAATGCATATCTCTCGCTTGCCTATCACCTTGGTTCTCACATGCCCCATGAGCCACTCCCAATTATCATCGTGCTCCGAAGGCACCAAGGCAAATGCCACCGGCAACACGTTATCATTTGAAGAGTGGGCCATCGCCACCATCAATGTGCCCTTGTATTTGCTGGTCAAGAATGTACCATCTATAGACAAGACCGGGCGACAATACGTGAATGCCTCGATGCATTGTCCAAAGCTCCAAAAGGCACGACGAAACACTCTGTCAATTGACTCCACCCGATGGCGCATGCCCGGGTTTCGATGAGCAATGGCTGCCAACATCTTGGGCAGAATGTTATATGCGGCCTCATAATCACCATGCAACATCCTAATAGCGTTTGCCTTGGCCATCCATGCCTTCCCATACTTGACCGGGTATCCGAATAATTCCTCAATCAAAGTCATGAGAAACTTGACCTTCACGGTTAGATCATGTGCTATTTTATTCAACAATTTGTAGCCTAGATACTCAGACGTGAGTTGACAGTGTCCTTTGCTTCGGTCAGCCTTGTCCGGAGGTACGCACGTGTGAGTGCCAACATGACTCTTCAACACCCATTGCCCGGTTTCTTTGATTTTTCTACCGCGGACCTTCCATTTGCAACCTTCTTGGTCACATTTGACTATGTACCGAACTTTTTGATTTGAGTGACCAACAACGAACGGCCTATGGTTCCTAATGGCATAGTCACACAACCATATCTTGAACTCTACAAAAGAACCAAACTTGATGCCTTTCTTCAAATGAGCATTCTCATCCTCATTTTCTGGCCGAGGATCACTGAATTTGGGGCACGGTGTTGGCTCAGACAACCCGAATCTCAGTCCACCGTCAACAACGGCATTGTTCGCAAGACTCACATCCCTAAACAACGGCGGCCCTCTCTCCTTGCTGGTCACCTTTTTGTAGATTTCATTTTCTTGCGCAGTCAACCCATCCTCATCCAATTCTTCCTCCGGACCCTCGTCATCCGAGTTATACCCACACATACGGTTATAAGGGAGGGTACGGTCCATGTCTTGTTGCCGCACAATGACATCCAAGTTATCAATTGGATTGTAATGAATCTCTTCATTCTCCGTGTAAGCATCCTCTTGAGCAACAATAGCATCATCATCAACATGAGGAATAGCATCATGTCAGAGTACTATGGCGCTAGCATTGATATGATCTTCATTGGGTTGGCTACTTTGTGGTTGGCTAGAACAATTGGGGATATACACCTCGACACTATCATCATGTATTGAGAAGGATGCATTGCGGTTCAAATCAATTTGCAAGGGAGGAGGAGGATCAACCTTTGTCGCAAAGATCTCAAGAGACTTGTCTTGTGATGCGTCTACTTTGTCTTTGTACACATTCCGATGCAATTGGGAGGTGAAGGGCATACTCTTTAATCAGGACTTTACTCCCAATCCAACGTCATACCTCCCAATAAGCTTAACCTCGGCATTTGGGTTATTCCAATGTAAGACGCTTCTCACTTTAACTACAAGATCATCAAAGCTTGAACTTGTGTCAAAAACCATAGCCTCTTCCCCTTCATCGTCATTTCCAAGCATAAATGTCGTCTTGTCCAAATAATGAACATTTATGAGCTTATGCATCTAAGAAATTTGAAACAATAAAATCAATCCATATATGTCATCCAACCAACTCAAATGGACAAATAAACTACATTTTGCACAAATTGAACAAATAACTACTATTCATAGTCAAGTTAACCTAAAACCATTAACCCTAACCATAACCCCCAACATAACCACTATAACCCTAACCCTAACCCTAACACTAACCCCTAACATAACCCTAACCCTTGCCATAAATGCATCATAAATGTGTCATAAATGCACACAACAAGATCAGCACCTAGGGTTCGCAATAAATTGACCAAATCAACACAAAACGAAGATCTCAACCAATCAAAAGGAGGGGAAATAGGGAAGGTACCTTGGGTGATGAAAATGCTCCGGATCCACCGATGAAATCTCAAGCAAATGAAGGGGGTCTAGGGGAGTTTGTGAGGGGGAGAGAGGGGGGAGAGGGGCTGAGCACGGGGAAGAAGCTGAGTGGGGAAGAAGAGTGGTGATGGAGCCCACAAACCAGCCCCTTATCCACCTTATCCATCACCCATGCCCCTACCGGCAGAGGTGCTGGCGGTAGTCTTCAGTACCCTACCGCCAGAGACTATGGCGGTAGGCCCTTTTCCACGTCAGCACGCGCCGACAGCCGTCAGCCGCCGTTAAGGGACCTACCGCCAGAGCCCATAGCGTAGAACGTGCAAACCTACCGCCACCCCCCTGGCGGTAGGCAAAAGGGTCAGATCTTGAAATATTTCTAAAGGGGGGTCAGATCCTGAATTTGTTAGAAAAAGGGTCAAAACGCTTCCAGCTTCGACACATCGCCCTGTCATGGTCTCGAGCTAAGCACGGCCGCACGGCCGGTGCCAGCACCAACTTTCTCGCGCGGCAACTTTTTGTCGGCCAAAAGAGCAGAAAGGGTTTTCCCTGGGTTTCTCCTCCTGCGGACCTCGCACTTGTCTCGTTCATTTCAGGTAAACTACGCGGCAAGTTCCCTTTTGTTTTCTAGGCAAAGGAGCTAGCTCCCCGCGTTAAGTAATCTCAGCGGCCGGAACACCCAACAAGCCAACAAGGTGGTGTGTCGATCGCCACGTCGAGGGTGATGCGGATGATGTGTAGTCCTGCCTGTTCTGGAGTCATCGTGCTTGTATCCTAGCACATCACACATCAGCTGAGTCGGCTCCATCGAGACGAACAAGACGACCCACAGCCCATACCCCCAACCCCGAAGATCTTCCTTTCCCCGTTGGTTTTAAGAAAGATCACAACATATACTGACTTGAAATCGTAGACCAGAAGAAAGCAAGAGATATAGATGCAGGGGGGTAATCCAGACAGACGGCAGGCACATATTTTTGTCAAAGCGATCCGAGTCCTTTCCAGAAGAGGCAGGAAGACTCCTCGCCGCCGAGGAAGTAATTGCAACTTGCAACAACAAGTTGCAAATGGCAACAAATTTTGTTGTGTACCTGTGTGACGTAGGAGCATGCGTGTGTATTTTATTGCTGGTTGTAAAGCGTCCGAGAATCTCCGGATTCTTGCGTGAATTCATGTGAGCCCGCCGAACAGCCGAAGTGCCGAGCAGGGCCAGAATATTTGGAAGAAAAGGCGAGGCAGCCTTCTCCTCTCCTCTTTAATTAATTCCATTCCATTCCATAAAGATAGCGTGATAAACAACTCGCCGTATCTCTTAAGCGATAGGTGAGCTCATGGAGTATTTAGGAATTGTGCAGCTTGTGACCTCTCAAGGAAAACGAGAAATCACGTTGATAAAAGGCGGATTGGTTAAAGAGTAGAGTACAATATTTGTTTTCTTTAACTGATATAGGAGTAGTATATTTGTAAGTGTTATTATCAAAGGAAGTCAAGTTGCTTACCACCAGAAAAAGAAATTGTTTCCTATCTGATGAAGAACTGCGCGGACACTTCTTCTGGCTCTGTATTATTATAATATCGCTATCTTGCGCTATGTGGCACAAGTGGCCGAAATTTCGAGCTGTGATTTGTCTCGAGCCAAGTGCGTTGTTTCCGTTAACTTGATAGCTGGATGATATTAAGCTGTTGACATCGCTGTGGCTGCGTAAGCATGATGAAGCCGTGGTTGGTGAGCACCTTTTTTTTTTTTGATACTCCTACAAGTTTGGTTTTATTTAACCGTGCATCTCAAGGCGCGTGATTTCGTTCGGTGGTCGATTCAGATACGCTACTTAGCCGTTAGTGTTTTCTTGTACTGATTGACATCTCAGGCCTCTCTGGACAACGAACTTTTGTCACGATTCGGAAAAGATTCTTGGACAGTGTACGATTATTGTGTGAAATCGTATTAGTAAATCGGCAACGAAGAAAACCAAGCTGAAACCCCGTCTTCCACTTCGCCGGAAAGTATTTTTTGTTGTTGAATAATTTGAAGATTGCTAACCACGCCTGCCCCGTGGTCGTCGGAAAGAAACTTGATGGCATACAAAAACTAATCAAGTGTTTCACCCTGCTTATGGAATTATGAATTGTTATATACACGAAACAGCATAAAGAGTGTGTGATGCATTCTTCTTCAAAAACACTAGCGCCCACACATGTGGGCGTTAGCCAACTCAACCACACGCCTCCATCACCGTTCAACAGAATCTGCACGAATCTTGATACGTTTTGGCTGATTTTGTGTGCCACGTAGGACAAGTCGCTTGTGTGGTGTGTGAGAGAGTTCGCCCACACACCGTTGCCTCTCCGCGGTCAACGGTTGCCACTCGGTGGCGCGCGGTGGAACTGCTTTGCGCCCGCACGCCACGCCCGCCTGCAGTTGCCGTCAACCACGTCGCGCACTTCGCCCCCCCTCCTCTCACGGTTCCATTTACTCTCCACTTCATTACTCACCCAACCCACCCCGCAGTTCATTCGATTGGAAGAGAATGCGAGAGGAGAAGGCGACGGCGGAGGCGAAACAGTCGACGGCATTCGCGGCCGTCGGTGGGACTCGCCGGACCAGAGCGTCTTCGCCGGAGTGCCTGCGCCTGCAGATTGAAGGTAATGCTCCTTCCCGGGCTCACATTCCTTGCCTCCATTACTTCCCCCCATCTGTGGCCCATTTTCCGCTCGAGATTCATCGAGATTCCGGCGGATTCGTGGTGCTCCGGCGTTCCCGTCGGCGGCGGAGTCCCGTGCTTGCCATTTTTTGTGGCATTGCGCAGTTTCGTCGCCGCCGCGGTGGCAGTCATGCCGGTGTGTCTCGGCCTGTCCGCAGCCACATCCTGTTTCTGCCATGGGATTGAGCCGGCATTTTCCTAGTCGTTAGTTATGTATTGTGTCGAAATGCTATTTGCGATCAGTGCAGGAAGTTTTTGTTGATGAATTTTACGTTATGATAGTTGCCAATGAACCCTAGATCTAGGTAGTTGTTTTTCAAAGTGTAGTATGAAGGCAGTCATGGCAGATTCAGTAACTATCTGCACTGGATGGCAACTAATTTCCTGATCAACTGTGTTAGTTGCCACAAATATGTTTTCCATGCGGCAACTACTTTTGTGAACACACTCTGGTTGTTGCCATGCTGCAGGCATGATAAAGTGTAATATGTAGGTATTCATGACAGTTTCAGCAACTATGTGCAATGGATGGCAACTAATTTCCTAATCAACTGTTTCAGTTGCCACAAATATGCTTTTCATGTGGCAAGTATTTCTGTGAACACACTATGGCTGTTGCCATTCTGTACACAAGATATTGTGGCAAATTCACTGTACTACAGACTCAACTTTGTGTTTTGCAATGGTGACTTTGTGATATCTGAACATATTTTGGCCATATTACCTGGCAACTCATTTTTAATATGAGGTCAGTGTGTGAATTGCAACATTACAGGTTGTTCAGTGGATTTTTCTAGCGCCTTTTGAATTGTCCTGCACTTCAACATGGCAATTTCAACATAGTACATTTGCCTTCGAACATATGGCAACTCATTCTTGTATGAGGACAGGGTGTGAGTTGCCACACTATATGTTTGTGCAGTGGAAGATTTGTACCTTTCGTTTGTACTATCTTGTGCTAACATGGCAACTTCAACATTTTGTTTTAAGTGCCTTATGATCTGTACATTTTTCAAATGTAGCCAACGTGTTTAGTTGCCACATTTCTTTGTTGGACAATCATAGGGGGTGTGGGTGTTCACATGATATTGCCTAATCTTTTTGCCACTTTTCAATTGAGCCCATGTGGCAAGTACATTATGTCAGGTGGCAACTGCTTACTTCATACTTTCATTTTTCACCCTGACATTTTGCTTTGTTCTTACCTCAGCACAATGGCTCGCGGCGATCATCAAGACGATGGTGATGATTTCATGGAGTTACCGCAGCAGAATCGCGCAACTGGACGGACAAAAGACGGCAATGAGGTAACTGTCCACCCCCCCACCCCCTTCCCCCATATGTTTTGAATGTCATGTTGAGTTTGCGATCGTCTGATAGGGACTAAATTTTCATGATAGTGAAACATGGCAACAAATGATCATTTATCTGTTTTGCAGAAGAAGAAACGTAATCGCAATAGGGCTTCACAGGAACGCCTGACTATATTGACCGAGGGATTTACCGACGACCAGAAGGGAGCTGCTGCTGAGTTGGGGATGCAGGCTCTGATGGATGTTCGGTGCAAGAATCTAGTGAACCCTGTATGCGACTGGCTCGGTGAGATTTACGAGCCCACCTCCAGGGAATTTGTGATTCCGGGACGTGGAAGACTGCCGTTAGACGAGGAATCCGTGTTCTGCACGTTGGGTGTGCCCCGTGGAGAAATCAAAGTCCCGTATGAGGTCAATAATAAGATTGAGGAAACGTTGTTTGCCCGTTTGTTTCTTGTGATGACATCCATGCCAAACACGACCGTGCTGGCAAATTCGCTGGAGGGCATGAAAACCCATGGCGAAGTTTTTAAGATGAAGCTACTCATGTACCTGATCTCAGCTGTTTTTGCGCCGACCACATCTCTTCGCCCAAGCAACAAATGCTTCCCCATCCTGGTGAATGCTCTATCTCTACTCCTTTATTTTTTCTTCAATCTTTTGACTCCTATGTCATCTGTAAGCTAGTCACTGTCAGTTTTTTGATGTTTTTCCATTTGATTTCTGATGCAGCAACTTCTTGTCCTGAAATTTGTGTCGTGCGGGCAAAACTGAAAGATGTGAAGAACATGAATTGGTGTAAGTTCATTGCGGACTTCCTGCATGATGCATTCTCAAACAAGATGTACCAGAAGGGTTGTCGACTCCATTTAATGGTATTTTTGTACTACTCTTTTGCAAACACTCCTAGCTCCTTGAGTATGCATGGCAACCATGATGGTGACATTGTGGCAACTACCATCATAACAAGATGGCAACTGCCAACATAACTAGATGGCAACTAACAGAAATACATGACAACTCTTTCTTTCTTCATGCCCTCCAACTTGATGATTGAAGGAACATACGTTAGCTTCTTTTTTGCAAAATACCATGATGGCAACTGATATTTTTTCTTTTTAAATTGTTGCACATCAGCTCATGTACGTCGATCGTCTTGATCTGTCCACTGTGGACTTTACTGGGATAGGAGGCCCGCTGCCTCCACACAAGTTTGTTGTTTCTGCGTGGACTTACGATGCTGTCAAGGCTGTGCTTGCTGCGGACAAGATAACTGATACGAAATATGGGAAACTGCAGGTTAGTTCTGGCTTCTTTCTTTGCACGACACTCTTTCAATTTTGACACTGCATAACATATGAAAAAATCCCCATACGGCAACCGTCTGTAGCTAACAAGAGATGACTACCTTGTTAGCCATGGTTGTCTGCGCATGGTATCCATGTCTTACGCCACATGGCAACTCTGCCATCCATTTTGAAACTTCTATCCTCTTCCTCTTTTTTATTTTTATTTTGCAATACATGAACTGTTAGTTAGTGTTCATTGTTTTCTCTCTTTACATGCTAGCTGTTTTTTTGGTTTTTTCCAGCTGATGGCCAAGCATGCTATAGACTACAGCGTGTTTGGTGGGCCTCAAAACTTTGGAAAGTGGATGGACGTGCACTCAGCTCCGTCTTGTCCTGTTGAGGTAATCAAGGATATATATCTATGGTTGTGTTTGGTTTATTTTGATCTTGTGCACGTGACTTTAATATGATGGGTTACTGCTGCTTCTTGTTTCGTGCACAGGCGAGGGCACCTATTGAGCATCTAATTGGGCAGTTTGCATCCGGAATGACCAGCTTGCTCGGGAAGTTGGTTGAGGGTTGGACGTCCCTTAATGGCTCTGACAGCGACGCGGTTGCGAGGCAGTTCACTCCATTTGTTGCAGAACGGACACATCGGCCAACTGGTTGCCATGGTCGGTACGACTACAACAGCTCGCAGGAGCTTCCTGACACACAAGATGAACTAGATGGAGATGCTGCTCTCGACAAGGACGATGACGATGACATGGAGAACGTGCAACATGACACCGACGATGATGAACATGTTGAAGTTCGTGCAGGTGGTAAGAAGGGCAAGGGTGCACCAGATGTCCCCTCACTGGAGAAAGTCAAAGAACAGATAGCTGCGAGAGGCAAGGGGGTGTCACCCTCAAAGAGGGGGAGGGATCCAGAGGATGTTGGGCAGGGCTCTCCTATCAAGAGACCAAGGACCGATCCCTTAGCTGCTAGGAGGAGGTTCGACTTCTATTTTAGTGTTTTGTTTTGTCTCTCCTTTTGAACAGACTGACCCCTTTTTCCATTTGTTTTTGCTAAGCATGGCAACGATTTTCGTGTCTGACACTTGGCACCTTTTTTTGCCTCTTTCTTATATGTGCAGCGAGGCGACAACTGGTGGACGAGCAGTTACGAAGAAACAAGCACCAACGCCAACCCGTGTTTCTGCTCGATTGAACAAGGGTGCCCCTATTGCTGGTGACACGCCTTCCACTAGATCATCTCCTCGTACGTCGACGTCCAACACCGGTGATCCTGTCGTGTTGCCAGATTTGAGGAAGACAATCAAGAAGTAGGTTATCCCTGTTCTTTTTCATTGCCATATTTGCTATATTTTTGCTTTTCAATGCAGCTGTTCAGCTTGCCACATGGGCTACTGCCATCAGTCCCACATTGCAACTGTTGTTTCTCCCATGCTCTATTTCTTTTTACTACATTGCAACTCCTGGTTGTTTTCCATGGCAACTGCTAACTAGGCAAAATGGCAACTCTTATTCCACCTACATGGCAGCTACCAGCTTTCCCATTTGTTTGTGCACTCATCCACACCTAGTTTTGAAATGGCAGTCCTGGCACATCACACATTTTCTAACATGTCTACCATGGCAACTCCTGCTTGTTCTGCATGGCAACTGCTAACTAGGCCACATGGCAACTCTTATTCCACCTACATTGTAACTATCAGCTGTTCATCTAACAATGTTCGTGTGTTTTTTTTTCAGGGTGAATAAGACCACCACATGCGTGACCAAGCAGAACCCCAGAGACCCACTCGAACGCATACACTCAAAGCTGTCGACAGGTGGCAACTCAGACGTTCATGAGGCGCCAGTGGACGAACCTGCTGCTGCACCGTCCACTGTTCCCACTAGCTCTGATGCAAGCGGACGACCATCTCCGCCGGTTGCAGATGTGTAGGCTACGACAGCAGGCATCCGTACATCTGGGAGTGACGAGTCGGTATCTGCCAGGACTGCTGAAATATTGCCCACTCTGTTGTCAATGAAGGATGCTGTTGTGAGCCATGCCACCCGATCAGCAAGTGTTGAAGTGGACGCCCCGAGATCAACCTAAGCAAGGAAGATTCCCGCTCATCTGACACGGATTCCAAGCGCGTGGGTGGTGGCACTTCTGCGTCCACGAAAGAAGGGGCTGAGGCGACAGTTCATAATGATATGCCATCCACAGGTGAGACTCTTGGCACAACAGCTCCAGCTTCTGGTGCTCCGGAGGTTGCTAAGGTGACCGTTACGCGAGCTGGTCTTCCACCTAGGCGTTGTA
The DNA here is from genome assembly GCF_018294505.1 of Triticum aestivum. Classification (NCBI taxonomy): domain Eukaryota; kingdom Viridiplantae; phylum Streptophyta; class Magnoliopsida; order Poales; family Poaceae; genus Triticum; species Triticum aestivum. Next base: position 80,723,979 of record NC_057799.1, read on the forward strand.
GCCCCCGCAAGCAATCTGCAGACATACCCAACGCGCCGGCTGTAGCTAGGAGCAGCAGAGATGACTCTGGTTATGTGCCCGCGTCCACACTGTTCCCACCACCTGCCAGAAGCAATGTTATGGAGAGAACGGAAGACCGGAGTACAACCGACCCAGGTGGCAAGCCGGGCACGACTGACGGAGGTGAATGTGCAGAGCAGACTGTGTCTTTACCCGCCGTGGATAACCCCGGCTTAAATCTGCGCACTTCTAAGCTCCCAGTCAACATCGGTGTCCCCTACAGCCCAAACAAGAAGATTGTCAAGAAAGCTGCGACTGATACCGCTGACAACACGCCCCGCCCTACGAATAAGTCCGATGATTCTGCAGCGGCCGATGCAGAAATGTTTGTTGATCTTTCACCCTTGGATTCTGCCCAGCAAGTTGTTCGCGGTCCGGCCAGTAGGCAGGAGAGTCACCCAATGGCCTTCACCCCACCGAGCTTTAGCCTTGGCATCAGTCAAGATCAACCAGTGGTGCAAGATCCTATTCCAGTTATCTTTGCTTTCCCGGTAGGCATGGCCCCAATGATGGTGCAGCCAATGGTCGAGGGCAAGAAGGCTGTGAAGTTCGCAGAGCCGATTGTGCAAGGTACATTTCTTCTGCGTTTATCATTTTTGTGTATACATCTTTTTAGTCTAACTTTTGTCCCAAGCATTTTTTTTGGGTTCTCACTTGTGATGGCAAATGTTATCTGATGGACATGGCAACGGGATTTGCTTGCACACTGTCACCTACATTTTCTGTTGTCATGCTGCATTTTCCATTCTGCAAGCACATGGCAACTGTAGTTGTTATCACATGGCAACTACAATGCATTGCACATGGCAACTGGAGTTGCCTGCACATGGCAACTCCCTACTTTCTGTGCCTACATTTCATATTCTGCAACCTTTCTTTCAAACTAAATTTGTTTTGTTTTCCAGGTATCCTAACCCACTTTTTTGATCCTTGCAGCCAACCCCGAGGAGATTACGCCGTCACTTGATGAAGCTTACCGCAGGATTGAGGAGGCAGCATTGCAGAGGAGGTCCTCACTAGGTCAGGGGCAATCAAGTTCCAACGTGCCTGCTGAGTCGGTATCTGAGGATACCATTAGAAGTGCCACCCCTGGTTCTGTGAGGCAGCATAGGGTAGTTCACGCACCACCCGCGGATGATTATGAGCCGGAAGTCAAGGCCACAAAGGATCAGAACCAGCTGTACGAAATTGTCAAGCGCTTTGGAAATGCGAGGTCCAACAGCAAGCACATGAAGGAGCTGAAAGCGTAATGACCACACCCACATAAACCTCTCGTTTGCTTTGCTCTTTTTACTATTCATCATTTTGCTATTTCTAGATATGCTCCGTTTACGTTTTATTTCTTTTTTTACTTAGTAGACATGATTCTTTCATGTTATATCATTTTCATACAGCTCATGTGTGGACAGAACCAAGGTCAAACTTCTTTATTAGCTCGTGGTTGTGCTCGTCAAAATATTCAGTGACCACCCACTGTGCTCCATCTACGTTCAGCTTACACCGGACAGGGCATTCCGTCTTGACAATGATACCTCTCTTTCGTTCCGGAACGACAGGCGCATCACCTTTGCCCTTCTTGTTTCTTCGTGCCTTGTAGCACCTCATCTCACCTCTGCTATACTCGTTATTTTTTTTAATTTTCCTATGGTATTCGGTGTTGACCGCAAACCCATGGAACTTTGCATATGTCTGGTAGAATTCCTTTGCATCTTCAAACGAATCAAATCTCTGCCCAAGATACGGTGGCTGAGGTACTATGATTTCTGATTGCCCACCATCTTCATCCCCTTGTGCTTCGTCATCAGTTTCATCTTTCACTTCAGTATCGGCGGCTGTTTCATCTGCTTGAGTGTTGCTTGTGCTGGTGTGCAAAGGTGTGCTTGTCGGCATTGCTGGAACGATTTCCATTTTCGACACTGACTCGGCATTGTTTGTGGCATAAGTGTTGGCTGGCTGGTGGAACGCGTCTTCCGTGCGCTCAGAGCTCCCTGCAGTAGATGTACCCGCGCCGCTGTTAATTGTAGTTGAAGGTCCTGCAATAAAAAATCAGGTACGAGCGTAAGATTTTGCTTCAATGGCATGTTTATTGTAACGGAGTACAGCAACTGCATGTGATTTTGCATGACATCATTCACACAGCAAGCCGTGAATCTGCATATGGCCATGCATGGCAACTGTAATTCTCCAGTAATGGCAGCTACAATCCAATAACATGGCAACTACTGTTGCCAATACATGGCAACCAGCGTATTTTAGCATCAGAACTTGTATTATATAGCCATGGCAGCTATAGTCCAACATACATGGCAACTACTGTTGCCAACACATGGCAACCAGTATATTCTAGCATCAAAACTTGTATTCTAGGCCTGAGCTCAATAGGCAAATGTGAACAATCATGAATGTTGCACACACTCTTATAGCAATTGGCAAATCCCGAAGACAATATATGACTCTTTGCACACGACCACTTGGTAGCATTTTTTGTTTGTTTTTTGCACCACCACCGTTACAAATCTACTTTTCCTCACATGCTATTCCCACAAAAGCAAATGCAGTATTGCTTTCTGGTTCACATTTTTTTAACCTTGTTGTGTCGCATGTGCCGATCTTGTGTGGTCTGTCATTCCAATTTGATGTGCTCTATCTGCAATAGCGCTTTCCTGCAACTGTGAAGCTTGCCATGAGACGTTTGCCGATGTGGTTCCACTGTAACAACCTGCGATCATGGTAGCAGTTGGTCATTGCATGTCAACTGTAGTTTGTTCAACATGGTAGTGGTCCAACCATGCCACACAGATTTGTTCACACTTGTCATCCACGGTTGTTTAGACATTCCAGTCACATTTGATTATACATGGCAACTGCAGTTGTCCAGGCATGGCAACTGCAGCTGTCCAGGCATGGCAACTGCAGCTGTCCAGGCATGGCAACTGCAGCTGTCAGATATGTTCCTTTCTCCTAACTCACTGTCCACAACTTCACTTCATGCACTCACCTGTGTACGACGTTGATGGCAGGTACATGGTTGCCGCCTGATGCCACGTGCTGCATGAAGGTCCTACATTTTTCTGACATAACTCGTGAGTCTTTTGCCATCCTTGCAAGTTTAATTTCATGTCCACAACAGTAAGTTTCTTTTTCGTATGCGTTACCTTGATTTGCCACATTAGCTAGCTGAAGTTGGTTGCCCGTACATTTGTCAGTGTTAGCGCCCTGTGACTGAACTTGCCATGCTGCCCCCCTGATTGTGGTTTGGTCATAAGAACTTGCTAAAAATTAGATTGTAGGACATAAGTAGAATAACATCTTCATCGTCACGAACATGGCAACTATTTCTTCTTTGTTTATCATGCATCGTACCGATGCCTGCGTAGTGCTCTAGTAGTGGCAGCAATGGCCCTGAAGAAATGAGTTGATTGTACTCTGTTGCATCACAAGGTGGCGTTTCCGGCCTTTGAGAAAGCCAAGGATCAGTGCCATCTTCGTGATTCATTCTTCTGCTTTCTTTTCTGCCACTGTGTTTTCAGTCACTGCATGAACAAGAACGCATGATGCTATCCGCAAAAAACATTCTTGTTGTTTGCACGTAGAAGATAACACGGCAATCTTATCACATTTCTTGCGTAGGCAACCAACACCTCATGGCAAGTAGGACATGCACATTCATTCTCTTTTCTGAATTCTGGATGCCAGCTATCATTTTGAAGCGATGGCAACAGACAATAAAATAGGATGGCAAGCAATAAGATAACATGGTGGCAACTAAGGACAACGATAGATGGCAACTGACGTTAGATACAAGTGGCAATTATTTTTCCTCCCTCCCTATGCCAAATTCCTCCTTTCTCTCCCTATTTATAGTGATTTCTACGCATGCTTCATTACCAACTACTCGCACCAAGCCAACCCAGAAGCTTGGCACAACTCTAGCATAGTATATGGCAGATCTGGCGTATGTTGGTGGGCAAATGTGAAGACACACAAATTCGTGGGGTGTTTGCCCTGATAGCGTGGATCCAGTCGCCATCTTCGTGGGCAAATTTGCAATTTCAAATTTCTGGACAGAAGAAGGCCGAGAAATAGAAGGAGATCGGAGATCCACCTGTTTTAGCTCGTCGTCTTGGGAGGGCGGGGTTGGGGTGGGAGGGGGGTGGGTGGTTAGCGGTGGGAAGGTGCTAGGGATCTGCTCTGGTTGCCATGGCAACCAGAGAAGGAAGGCGATGGAGGTAGGGGATCGAGAGGTGGGAGACAATGGCGGCAGGGCGGACTGGGGATCGAAAGGAGCCCGGGACGGCTGGCGTGCTGGGTCGTGTGGGCAGCGCGGTCGTTTGGCCCGGACGTGTGGGCGGTTTTGCCACACACTGGACGTGCGGGCTGTGGCTGCGCGCGCCCGGACGCGGTCGTGCGGGCGGACTCTTCTCCATGCCACACAAAACGTGCGGCACAACCACCCGATACACCACACGTGTGGCAGTTATTGGCGTCCTTCTTCTTTTGGTCATGTCACGTTGGATTTTTGTTGATGTGGGGTATATAGACTAGATGGTGGGAGAGAAAAGGCCAGTGCCCTTAAAACCAAGGAGTAATATATAAGAAGAAAAGCAATTAACTTTCCTTCTGTACAATACTTTTTTTTTCATATTTAGATAACAATGAAAATATGTCCTGAATGAAACTGATAAGGTAATGGCATAACTCGTGAGAGATGTTGATGCACATATGGATGGACGAGCTTAAGAGAATAAACAAGGCGGTCAACAATGACAAGTGGCGCAAGAATACAGAACTCTGGAAGAATAGTCTGTGCTCTGGAATCTTAATTAGCAGGCTGCCACGAGACCATATACATAAGTGTAAAGTGTAAACCAGGAAAGATACTTGGCATTCTTTTTTGGGACTATACTTCTCTGATTACAACGTGGCTGGTAGTGTGGTCTGCACACCGTATATGGCATCACCCGGCAAAAAAGAAAGCGTATACGGCATCGGTTCTTGTGATCGCTCAAGCAGAGCGAAAACGTTCAACCAGGGGCATCGCAGTACCAAACAAATCATTGTTGCACGACTGCATTTACGCCGAGTGTTTTCCATTTGTTTACCATGTATTTTCGGTATCGTCACCGACAGGAGGTTTCTTATTTCCAAACCATGCAAGAGAGCTGTATGAATGAAGAGATATAAGTCCAGAAAGTTAGGGTACAAAACTAGAAAGTACAACACCATGATACAACCTGAGCAAAAGCGACCCAAATCTTAAGGCAAGTGACCTAGTTAAAGATTGAGCCGATAAATCTTAAGATTGACAAAATCACTACATGCATCTCGTAGTTAATGAGAATGTCGCCCCCAACTGAATGGACATTCCTGGAAGGCTCAAATAAATATAGAAAAATCTGAGCACATGTGTCAAGTCTATGACTTGAACCCGGGTGAGATGGTTGTTCCATCACAAGAAATCGCGTCATTTGAGTTACGCTCCCAACGAGAAGTTGAGTGCAAGGATTCACGCTTGTGAGAAGGATCCGACGTGGATCATGATCCCGTCTCAGCCGCATAAGGAGAAGTTTAGCAAAGCGGGAAAGAGCGTAGGAAAAAGGTAAAAAAAAAGAACTTGATGTAATAGGCTCACTTCATTAATGCTTTTTAAACTCGATAGGCTTGAATGGCCCTTCCTTTCTGAAGTATTGACACAATTGGGTAAAAGTAAAGCAGATGTATCAGTTATGTTCGTTCAATGTTTACTAACTGTTGGTTTTCAGTTGTGCCTATATTCAGAGGAAATATTGGTGAGTGAAAAATTGGCTCTCCGAAACAACATAATTCATAGCAACCTGAATGATAAGAAATTCATGCTCACTTATACAACACTCCAGATTTTATTAAAAAGGTACAACTCACATTCTACGCCGCTCTTATACGTAATCTTTGAATTGAAATTTCAATGTTGATCGATGTCTGGCTCAACTCGTGCGAGGAAAGTGGATGGTGAAAATATATTGTATTATGACACGTGGACCCAAAAGTAGAAACTAAGAAAAGAAGAGTTAATGATGGAGCAAATTTTAGTTTCCTTAGAACCGATAACATCGCTCGTGCTCATGCTTCGAACAATCTTCATGTCCGCCTACTCTGCGGAACATACCACCCACAAGGGCACCTGACATGCATACTCCCAATAAAAATATTGAGGCGTTTGCATTAATTCCACAACGAGTGAGTGAGAGTAAACCTGATCGTTTGTCACGCATGGCGGGGGTTTGGTCATGGCTTGCAAAACCCTGTCCTTCAAATACATTCCTAAAAAAAACTTCTCTCAAGCCCGGGCTCGTCCCGAATACAAGTCGAAGCCCAAAAGCCTGCCCCGAACACAGATTTTCAGTGCTTCATGTGGAAGGTCGTCCTGAAAACCTGAAAAAACAGAAGCTCAAGCCCAGCCCGAATTATCTTTCGAGCTACAAAACTAGGCCTTGAGCCCGACCCATGAGACAAATCCTAGCCGTTTTTTGGGTCGGGCTACCCATGCGTGGGTTTAAGTCACACTTTGGAAAAGCGCCAATAGATTTGAGAACCCCCTCATGATAAGCAAGATGAAGTATGTCGATTCTACATATTTAGGACCCCATATCAACCTTACATGAGAGAGAATCCATAGTGTTATTGGTTCCAATATAATTAGTTCAAGCATTTTGCTTGGCTAGAGTGTTCATCTTTCAAAGATTGTGCATATTCCTTGCATTGTTTCCTCTTTTAGGGAAGCCAATTGGGATGTGTAGCTCGTATACGTTCACTGTTGTGAGCTTTGATAAGGTGGGATAAGGTGAATAATGGAAAGAGTGTGCTTTTTCTAATTAACATGGGCAAAGATTCTAGTTCAGGCCATACTTTTTAGTCATGTGTTTTGAGAATTCTTAAAACACATGACTCATATCGAAAATTGTGTTTGTCAATGCATGCTTTTGTTTTGTAGATGCAAGGCTACGACTCAGAGTTACAATCTATTCCATCCAGAAGGCAGAAGCAATGGCTTGTTTAATCTTCTATTACAATGCTTATACGCCAAGCTTATGCTTTCAAAGGCCATGACGAACCTTCAAGATCCATAAACCATGACAATTTCCTTGTTTTGTTCAAACTTTTGGCTTCCTATAACAGGGAGGTGAAAGATGCTCATCAAAATTCAAAGTACACCTCCCATTTTGTTCAATGGGATTTTTTTTCTCAGAAGGTAAAAGGCGATAGTTAGACAAGAAATTGGTAATTTAGTGTAATGATTGACAAAGCTATTGATGAATAAACAAAGACGAGAAAATGGTGTTGGTCCTTTGATTTGCTAACAATGAAGGGATTTTAAAGCGTTTCCTTGATGTTGTTCATATCAATGACATTTGTTCTATTGACTATCAAGGTGTCAAATTGCACTGTCCTAACAAATAATAGCTAAAATATGCAAGATATCAAAGGCGAAGACTATGGCGCATCAAGTACTATGAGAGAGAAGAGGAATGGAACGAATGCTTTGATTCCCAGGGAGTGCCGTTATGCCTATAATATTCATTTTATGGCTTGTTGGCTATAGCCGGCTCTTGTTGCAGCATCAAGGGAGCTACATGAACTTCACAAAAAATTCGACATGTAAGTTTCATCAACAATATTGTTGACGAGTTACTAGCAAATCAAGCTGACGAAATTGTTAGTTAAATTATATTGGGGAGATTGATACACAAAAATGGTCAAATCATACAGGCTCTAAGAAATGACAATAAACCCTAGATGAAGTTCCCACTTCAAGTGCATTTTGGATCTTGAGGAAAATGTTTGATGCTACAATTACAATCCCACAAAGTATATTCATTTGGTCTCGAAATATTCTCGAGGAGATCCTAGAGTCACCCTCAAGATAATTGTCTATTTTGACTTTTTGTTATTTCCTATCTCATGGAGAAGACCGTGAAAATCACAAATGTCTTGTGTCATACACTTCAGAAGAAATATTTGGATATTTTAAATGCACTAGATTCAGTTTTGACGGCAAAAGTTGGTACTAAGATGGTCGAAGCCGCTTATAGAGGAGGTCAAGTATTTTTAATGCCCCTTTTCCTCCACCTCTGCAGTAGAATAATAATTCACAGTTACTTTATCAAAATATATGTCACAATTGTAATTCATAGGTATGTTGATGTGATAAGTCTTCAAAACGAACATGATAACACCACAATGCGTCACCATGACAAAAAATATGTGTTCAATGTGGTGAAAAATTAACAATTGGTTGAACTAAACGACCGATCAAGTTTGCATACTACATAGCTTCTAACACTACGCACATCCTTGGATCCAATCCATGAGTAATTTTACACGTCAAAGATTTGCATGCTTGTGCAAAAGTTCTATCTGATGAATTTCAATTCATGATGAGATCAATTGGAGTCACAACTTCTACACTTCCAGTTAGATGTTTGCAACCACATAGACTTGAAATATTTTCCATCACTTGGCCTTGTACTAGTTAAAACATGTACATTTTCTGTCCATTCATTGGTTGATATATTATTGTGGTTATTCATCGTTCTCTCGGTGCCAATTGCAACCATAGTGCAAAATATTTTGAGTGTCCAGCAATAAAGCACCTTAAAACAATGGGTCATAAATTTATTCAATCTTAGATGGTTGTTAATTTGAGAAGGAACTAGTTGTAAAGCTCAACATTTGTGAGATTGTTGACTTGTTCGACAATGGGCTAAGAGGAGGTTCTATTTTGCTCACAACGTTTCATATACACAAGATCATATTAAGTGTGGCAACATGCGTTCATGCTAATGTGCGCACATGTAATGGATGGTGTGGGTTACATTTTACTATCACAAAACTTGCACAACATGACGCTCACACATGTACAATGTTAATTTGATTCCTAAAAGCAAGTCATAACATATTTACATGTGCATCCTTCGAAATACAGTAAATATAAGCAAATTATACCATATGTACTCACGTTCATATAAACAGACCATAACGTATTTACATATGCATTTGTTAAAAAAAATTGTAGTCCTCATTCAACTGCCCAAAATAATGAAATTGTTCCAGTGTTGAAACTTATCAAGATGCACCTTTGAAGCAAAGGTCCGATCACTTTCTTAAAATTACATGGTTGTACAAATGGGGAAGGAAATGGTTGCAAAGTTCAACATTGGCCCGCACTGCCTTGGAGATGATTGAGCGTATCTTGGGCCCGTCGGAGGAAAGTATACTTCGTATTGTTTGTCTGCTGTGGAGGTGATGGACGGAGAGAAATCGAAAGCGACATGGTGAAAGGCGTCCGTCTCCTTCAGAATATTCGAGCCAAATGAATGCCATGTTGTCTGAGTGGACACCTCATCACGCCCTTGTGCAACATGCGACAAGCGTTGTCCAACCGCAATGGAAAGCACCACCACCCGAATGGGCGTAGATCAACGTCGATGCCGCTTTCATGAGCATGTGGAAAGGAGGATGGGATGTATTGCTCGAGATGAAGGAGGCAATGTCATCTTGGCAGTTGCAGTTAGTTTATCAGGTCTATCCAAGGCTCTACATGCAGAAGCGGTGGCCCTTAAGCATACCACCATGCTTGGAGAAGAGTTCGCTATGGGACGTGGTTTTTTTACCACTAACTGCCTCTTGATGGGATCCGACGGCAAGGACCATGCACCTTTGGGCATTCTGTTATGTGAATCAAAGTTCAAGCTGCAAATGGGGTTCGTAAACTACAAGATTCCACGCCAATGTAATGTACCATCCTATCTATTAGCTGGTTATGGGCTAAGGGCTCTAATCGAGGGATAGCGTATCTGCTTGTCTGATCTCCCCCTAGATGCAAGTGGTGTCGTGGCCGACGGTATTGCCCGACCCACTAGTTAATGGAATGCATGGTCTTCCTCGTAAAACGAGATTATTGAGGCCTAGTGGGGTGTAGAGCTACATTCAAACAAGTAAAAATGTGGTTTTCATTTCAAGTTACAAAACATATGTCGTTATAGTTTTATATTGATACATATATTTATGACATGATATAGTTTGTGTCATATCTCTTGTATGTCCATTTTTATTCACCCTCCTCGATGTTGAAATGTTGTGTAAGTGCATCTAGTGCCACCCGTAGTTGGTTTTGGAGTATTGACGACAAACTTGGTTGAGGGACTAATGTGTTTGTGAGAATTGCAGGATAACACAGGTAGTAGTCCCATATTGATTCGGTTTACCTACCAGAGATGGCCCCTAAAAATGTGTGAAGACATTGAAGATAATGGTGGTTTGTGAAGATATTCACATTGAAGACTATGACATGAGAAGACATCACATGAAGACTATGGAGTGCGAAGACATAGTTGTTTCATAGTTTCCTTTTACTCATAGGAACCACCGTACTGTTAAGTGGGGTCCAAGTGAACAAAGTCAGAGTGACTGATGTGATTCTCAACCAAATCCTATGTCTTCGAGCAAAGACAATGAGAGCAAATCTTATCCAGAGCTGGATGAGTCAGCTTTACTTGTAGCCCAAGTCAAGCTGCCGCGTGTGTTTGAAATCTGACCGTTGGACACGTGTCAGTTCCTTAGTGACCCAGGGTCATTTCGGACAAATCAGGTCAGGTTGCCTCCTGGCTATAAATAGCCCACCCCATACACCATAAATTGGTGGATGCTCAGAGTTAGTGCAAGGCTTTTGTCGTTTGAGAGCAACCCACCTCCGAAGAATTTGAGAGAGAGATCCTTGCGAGCACAAAGCCCAAAACACCCAGAGCCAAAGAGTGTTAGGCATCACTGAAGTTTTTCTGTCCGCGTGATCTGAAGACTTGTTACACTTGAGGACTGTGAATCCTCCAGTCGGTTAGGCGTCGCGTTCTGAGCATCCAAGAGTCATTGTGGATTGCCGGTGAATGAAGTCTGTGAAGGTTTGGAAGTCTACCTTGAAGACTTAACAGAGTGATTGGGCGAGGACTAAATGTTCTTAGCTCAAGGGGAATAAGGTGAAGATGCGGTCTTCTGAATTAAATCTCAGCCTCCCTAACTAGACATACAATTGTCACAGCAACTGGAACTGGTCCAACAAATCCTTGTCCTCACCAAGCAACTAGTTCTATCTCTCACCTCTCTTTACTTACAGTTTGTGTTCGTGAAGTCATTGCCTGCTTGCATGATCTGATTCACTTCACTGTGTCAAGAATGTTGTTGATTGGCTTCATACTATCTTCCATCCTGATCCATACTACCTAGCTGCTAATAGTCTTCGTGCTTTCACTTAATTGCTTACTTGACTATGGCGTATCTAGTGTAGTCTACCTTCCGCTGCATATCAATAGGTTCATCTCTACTGTTTGTCTTCAAAGCCCCCGTGTTTTGAAGACATTCATAAAAATCGCCTATTCACCCCTCCTCTAGTTGATAACTATCACTTTCAATTGGTATCAGAGCAAGGTACTCCTTTGTTCTGTGTGATTCGGTTTAACCACCTGGAGTTTTAGCTATGTCGACTGCAGGGATAATCAAAGTCTCCGCTGCGTGCCCTGTCTTCGATGGCACTGATTACCCCTACTGGAAGAATAAGATGCGTACGCATCTTGAAGCCATTCACATCGACCTCTGGTATGTCGTCAAGAACGGCGTTCCCAAGGTTGGTGAAGGTGTCACTGCTGCTGATGTCAAGAGGTTCATTCAACTGGACTCGACTGCCAAGAACATCATCTGTGGTCATGTGACCAAAGGACAATATGGTCGTGTGAGTGCTCTGGAAACTGCGAAGCTAGTCTGGGACTGGCTCTCCAAGGTCAATGAAGGCGTCTCAACCCAGAGAGACTCAAGGATCAGTGTTCTTCGCAATATCTTCAACCACTTCAAGAGAAATGACAATGAGAATGTCCAGCTCACATTTGATCGCCTCACTGATATCACAAATTAGGTTCATGCACTCGGCGCCACTGAGATCACCAAGCACGAAATCGTCAAGACGCTTCTGAGATCGATTGACAGCTCATTTGACACCCTGACCCTGATGATTCAAGAACGCCCTGACTTCAAGACTCTCGATCCGTCTGACATACTTGAGAGGCTCAACACACATGAGTTCCAGCTATCTGAGAAAACAGATATCTATGGTCCCAACTATGGCCGAACTCGCGATTTGAAGGCAAAGGTTGTTTCCTCATCTGAAGAAGAATTTGACTGCAGTTCTGGGGATCCTGAAGACATTGGAAAGGAGCTTGCTATGCTTGTGAAGAAGTTCCAGAAGTTCACTAAGAAGAAAGGCTTCAGAAAGTCTTCAAGATCCAGCTCAAGAAATGATGAAGCTTCTACTCATGACCACAAGAAGAGAACATGCCACAAGTGCAAGAAACCTGGTCACTACATCTTTGAGTGTCCGCAGTGGGACAATGAGAACAAGAAAAAGAAGAAGACCAAGGAATATGATTCTGATGACAAGAAGAAGAAATCCTCAAAGTCTTCTTCCAAGTCTTCGTCGAAGTCTTCATCACACAAGAAGAGCTCATCCAGCAAGGCTCGTGCGTTTGTTGGCAAGGAGATGGATTCAGAGGAGGAGTCTGCATCTGAGGAGGCAGAGGTGGAGTCTGAAGAGGAATCTGATTTAGGCGTGGCAAGCCTGGCTCTAGCTTCAGCGTATGTCGCCAAGGCCATCTTCAACACTGAAGACAATGGCCTCGTCACCAACACTGATGCTAAGGATGAGGATGACTCTGCTCCCACCTACTGCTTCATGGCACGTGGTGCCAAGGTAAACTCATGCGATGCTTACTTTCAAACATCAAGTGAAGATGACTCTGAATGTGAATCTAAACCTAGCTACAAAACACTTGCTAAAATTGCAACTGAACAACAGAATGATATGGAACATATTCAAAAGTTGCTAGCCAAAAGCGATGACCTGTTGGACGCGGAAATGACCCGAACTCAGTCCTTAATTGAAGACATTAAAAATCTTCATGTTAAGTACAAGGAACTTGAAAGTCGCCATGAAACGCTCTCAACTACTCATGAAATGCTCTCCTATGATTATCTTCAAAGGAAGCAAGAGCTTGAGAACTTGAGATCGGTTCATGAAGATCTTCAAAAGGAGAACGAGTCACTCCGCGCTCAACAGATCAGTTCCGCTCAGGAAGGATTTGAACCACCATGTCTAAAATGTCTTGAGCGTGATAATGCTGTCTCTATCGCTGAATGTTCTGCTGCTGCTACTACTGCAATATCTTCAACTGCTGATGTGGTAACTAACCCCTCTGTTGAGGATACCACTACGATTGCTGATGAGAATGCCAGGTTGAAGACATTGCTTGAGACAGGAATGTACAAAAGTCTCAAAGGGCATCAGACACTATGTGATGTCCTCAATAGAAACAGATTCTGAACCGAAACCCTAGGAAAGAGGGTGTTGGGTTCGAGAGGAAAATGAATGTTGATGGCTCTTACTGGAAGCCTGAGCAGTACCCCAAAACCACATGGGTTGTTGCAAAGGGACCTCCAGTGGATCCATCTACCCTATCTGGCTTCACTTGTGCTAACCCGATTATCATTGATGAATCCTTTGATGCAAACTATAAACTGTTTAAGAATCAGAATGGTGAAGTGTTTGCCAGGTATATTGGTACTAACTGCAGGAATGGACCACCTTTGAAGAAGATCTGGGTACCCAAGAGTTGTCTTGAGAATCTTCCAGTGAATGTCATCATGACACCACCCGGGAAGAAGACAAATCCTAGACAAAAGGCTTGATATGGTCCAAAGGCTTCATATAGACAGAGGACTCACCAGAGTCACCCTAACGCCAATGTTTTGCAGGGAAACCATACTCAGACTTATGAATATGAGCGTGTTTCATCAAACCGCTATGTTCATAAGACCAAGAACTTTTCTACTTATTCATATGAGTATTATTCACCTCCTGAAAGGCTATTTGCTAGGGCACCAAAGCCAAAGTTCTTAGATGCTGCACTTAGACTCATTGCTTCTAAGCCACCCCTAAAGATGTGGGTGGTTAAGAAAAATTAACTCTCTTTTGCAGGGAATGGTCTCCAGCCGGAAATCAAAGGCGTTTGATGCTTATGCTGGGGACCTTAAACATCTTGTGGGATGCAAGATAAAATGTCCAAATGGTCTTACTATGTATTTTGTTCCAGGATTCCTTGACAATCATCCTATCTATCCTAACCAAGATCTAAACTTTCATAATCCGCTTGTTCGTCAAATGTTTATGCTTCACAATACCCTTGGTGAAGCCTATCCCCCAAACTGCACTGTAGGGTATGACACCAAAGGCTTTAGAATGGATTATGGACAGTGGATGCACTAACCACATGACTGGTGATCGAAGTCTTCTGATGGATTCAACCCTACGTCCATTCGACAAAAGTCACATCACATTTGCTGACACTGGTAAAAGCAAGGTATTGGGTCTAGGTAGAGTTGCAATCTCAAAGGATCAGCACATGGATAAAGTGATGCTTGTTGGATCCCTTGGTTTCAACTTAATGTCTGTCTCAATGCTTTGTGATCTGAACATGATTGTGATATTTGGAAAATATCGTTGCCTTGTGCTTATGGAATCTGACAAATCTCTAGTCTTTGAAGGGTATCGAAAAGATGATCTGTACATGGTAGATTTCTCAGCAGGACCACAGTTGGCCGTATGTCTTCTAGCAAAAGCTTCAGAGTGCTGGCTCTGGCATCGGAGGCTAGGACATGTAGGCATGAGGAACTTGTACACTCTCGCGAAGAAGAAGCATGTCATGGGCATCGAGGGCGTCAAGTTTAAGAAGGATCATCTATGTGGTGCCTGCGAAGCTGGAAAGATGACAAGGGCCAAGTATCCCTCGAAGACAATCATGACGACATCTCGTCCCTTCGAGCTGCTTCACATGGACTTATTTGGCCCTACTCACTACTCTACTCTCACTGCTTGTCTCTATGGCTTCGTCATTGCTGATGATTACTCAATATATACATGGGTGCATATAATTCTCTACAAGAATGAAGTGCAGGATGTCTTCAGACGATTCGCCAATCGTGCCATGACGAACTATGGCATCAAGATCAAGCACATCAGAAGTGTCAATGGCACAGAATTCACGAACACCGGCCTCAACACTTATCTTGATACATTGGGCATCACGCATGAGTTCTCAGCTCCATACACACCTCAGCAGAATGGCATCGTGGAGCGCAAGAACAGAACCCTCATTGAGATGGCTCGGACGATGCTTGATGAGTACAAGACTCCAAGGAAGTTCTGGCCTGAAGCCATTGATACAGCATGCCACATCATCAACCGGGTTTATCTTCACAAGCTTATAAAGAAGACATCATATGAGCTACTAACTGGTAAGAAGCCAAACGTCAGTTACTTCAGAGTATTCGGTGCTAGGTGATGGATCAAGGATCCACATCACACTTCCAAATTTGCACCAAAAGCACATGAAGGTTTTATGCTTGGATACGGAAAGGATTCGCACTCCTACAGAGTCTTCAACCTCTTTCACTATAAAGTGGTTGAAACTGTGGATGTGCGGTTTGATGAAACTAACGGCTCGCAAAGAGAGCACCTGCCAAATGTGCTAGATGAAGTCCCACCGAGTGAATCTATCAAGCTAATGGGTACTGGAGAAATCATACCTTCAGAAGCTCGGGCTGAAGAAGAAATCATCATTGCACCAAATCAACCCGAAGACAATGCTCAGCCTGAAGCCAATGCTGAAGATGAAGACAATGATCAGCAAGGGCAAAATCTTCGTCCGGTTCATCCTCGTGTTGCAAATGAAGTACATTTTGAGAAGATAATTGATAGCATCAATGCACCTGGTCCACTCACTCGTTCAAGAGCAACACAGCTAGCAAATTTCTGTGGGCACTTTGCATTTGTCTATATATCTGAACCCAAGAAAGTTGTTGAAGCCTTCATGGAACCTGAATGGTTTCAAGCTATGCAAGAAGAGCTTCATCAGTTCGAGCTGAACAATGTATGAGAATTGGTCAAGCGTCCTGATCCTCGCAAGCACAATATCATAGGCACCAAATGGACCTATCGCAACAAACAAGATGAGCATGGTCCAGTTGTCAGAAATAAGGCTCGTCTAGTTGCCCAAGGTTACACTCAAGTTGAAGGGATTGACTTCGATGAAACATTTGCTCCCGTGGCTAGGCTTGAAGCCATTCACATACTGCTAGCCTATGCCAACCATCACAACATCCTCCTGTACTAAATGGATGTGAAGAGTGATTTTCTCAATGGCAAGATTGAAGAAGAAGTGTATGTTGCACAACCACCTGGCTTTGAAAACCAAAAACATCCTGACATGGTATACAAGCTCAACAAGGCACTGTATGGCCTCAAACAAGCTCCTCGCACTTGGTATGACACACTCAAAGACTTCCTGAAGAGCAAAGGCTTCAAACCTGGTTATCTAGATCCTACACTCTTCATGAAGACATATGATGGAGAACTGTTTGTGTGCCAAATCTATGTGGATGACATTATCTTCGGCTGCACTGACAAGAGATACAGTGATGAGTTTGGACATATGATGCAAGAGCAATATCAAATGTCCATGATGGGTGAGCTGAAATTCTTCCTCGGTCTTCAAATTCGTCAGCAGAGCAGTGGCATCTTCATATCACAAGAGAAATACCTCAAAGATTGCCTGAAGAAGTTTGGAATGCAAGACTACAAAGGATACACGACGCCAATGCCAACCAAAAGTCATCTGGGCCCCGACGACAATGGTAAAGAGTTCGATCAAAAGGTATACCGATCCATGATTGGGTCTTTACTCTATCTATGTGCATCTAGGCCAGATATCATGCTTACCGTTTGCATGTGTGCCCGTTTCCAAGCGGCACCAAAGAAATCGCATCACTTAGCTATGAAGCGAATTCTTTGATATTTGGCTTACACCCCAACACTAGGATTATGGTATCCAAAGGGCTCAGAGTTTGATCTAGTTGGGTTCTCAGATGCTGATTATGCTCATGACAAGGTTGATCGCAAGTCCACATCAGGCACATGTCACTTTCTTGGACGATCTCTTGTCTGTTGGTCTTCAAGGAAGCAGAACTGTGTATCCCTCTCCACTGCTAAATCTGAATACATTGCTGTTGGATCTTGCTGCGCTCAGCTTCTATGGATGAAGCAAACTCTCAAGGACTATGGTATTCACCTGAAGCATGTGCCACTCTACCGCGACAATGAAAGCGCCATCAAGATTGCCAACAACCCAGTTCAGCACTCGAAGACAAAGCACATTCAGATCCATCATCACTTTCTCAGAGATCATGTCATGAAGGAAGATATTGATATCATTCACGTCAACACTGAAGAGCAATTGGCAGATATCTTCACAAAGCCCTTGGATGAGAAAAGGTTTTGCAAGTTGCGGTGTGAGCTAAATATCTTAGAATCCTCAAATGTCCTGTAATTGGACACACACATCCTAACGCTTATGCATGTTGATGACTTAGATGTGCAACACACGAAGTAACGTATATCTTCAATCAATGAAGACATACACTCTAAGTCTGAATACATTAACGTGGAATTTGGCTTCGGAGCTCCACGATAATTGTGCGCCGTGTCTGGGTCTAATACTTTCTATACGGTGGATGACACCACCACCAAATTCTTGTTGAAGTGTCTCTTTTGGCGTCATGATTGCCTAGTCTTCGCATTTGGTTTGTCTTCGACATTGGTTTAGCTTCAAGGTTTATCTTCACAATGTTGAGTTGGTCTTATACTGATATATATATATATATATATTCGTGTTTTGTCCTCTACAGCATTTACTTATAGCTATGTCTTCATACTTGAATCTTTATTGATCTAAGTGAATGTGATCGGACCCTAACCCCCTCTGTGCTTCTACCTCAAATTCTATCTATCCAAATCATATGCATTCTATTGAAACCTGTCGATTGTCTTCTTTGAGTCCTTGTCAGCAGAAGACAAAGAGACAAACATTTAAATCTGGTTTTAATGCCACATCCTTTTGCCTGAAAACCGGAGAAGCCGGAACGACCACCCGACAATCCAGGCGTGCGTGGGAACATGGAACAACTTCCAATGTGTTGCATGCATGCCATGTGTCCTTCAGATGTGATTACGCTGTGGTGTCCCTTTCCTTATAAATACACAACTCACCGCAGTCATAATCTCTTCTTCCACCTCGCCACCTCGCACAAACCCTAGCGCCTCCGCTAGCTCGCGTCGACGCCGGAGACGAAGCGCTTAGCTATCGTGACTTCTTCGACGCCGTCCTCACGCCGACCACGGACCTCGTCCTCTCCGCCGCCGCCATAGGTGTCTTCCGCCGCCGGGTTAGGGCGCGGGAGATTGAACTGCTCGGCCTCTCTCTCCACCTCGTCTAGCAGTTCGTCAGCGGTAATTAAAACTTACTTTTTACTGCTTTTTGATCCGTCAAATCCATCCACTTCAACCAAAAGTGGTTTCTTCACTTCCGAATCTGAATCTGTCTTCATCTTCATCTCATATCATGCCAAGTATATTCACTTATGCTTCATAACTAGTTAGATTCCTCACTTGTACTTATTCATGGATTCGTACAAATCTGGAACCAACTCTCTTCTGATAAGTGAATGTCTTCGCGCTATGAGGTCAATGTCTTCAAACTGATTTATCTTCAAAATCTTCTGAGAATGCATATGACCTCTTCCCCTTCCCTCGCACCTCTAATGCTGTCACAGGTACATGTCCATGGGAGAATCCCTTGGTTCTCATAGTCTGCATTCATTTGCAGAGTTCTTACAACATCATATTCACTCACCTGAAGCCAGTTCCTGTCTGTCCAGCAAGAGGAAGTCATTCACTGTATTGAAGCCATTCAGTCTGAATATAATGGCAACTGAAAAATCGACAAGGAAAGGCGGCAGGCAGTGCCGTGGAGATACAGCTAAGGATCTACCTCCTGATCTATTTGAAATGTACAAAACTGATCCTGAGGAGAGCTATGGCCAGCGCAAGACTCGAATCCAATGGATTCAAAGATATTGGGTGGAACAATGGTTCAAGTACAGATTTGTGACTGCTGAATATGCTGAAAAGAACGCTATCAATCGCCCATGGGGAAATATTCTGTACAGAAATCTGCAGCCCAAGTCCAAGTCTGAAGCCATTGCTCAAGGCTTCTACCCATGCATGGTCCGAGGAGCAAAGCCAGAGAATGCCGACCCATCATCTATGTTATGGTGTCGTGAAGACAATCTTTTCAAGCGCAACTATCAGTTTGCAAAAGATTCTGCTGTGAAGAACAAGAAAGATCTTGGCCTCAACTTCAACCCTGGTCCATCTGCACCAAGGGCTGATGGCACACGCGATGCCAATCCCAATGTCATCGGCCCCTTCGACAACTTTGATGGCCTCCTCTCTCACATCGCAGCTCAGAGGGCCACTGTGGATCAATCTGCTGATGACGCTGACTCTGAAGAAGCACCATCACCACCAAAGCCGCAGAAGAAGAAGAAGACAAAGGCTTCGAAGCCCTCTGCCACACCAAAAGCTTCGAATGTGAAGCCATTGGCCACTGCACCTCCTGAACTCAGTGTGCAATCTGAAGATCTGTCTCGTGTCTACAAAAAGACTGAGAAGACCAAGAAAATCAAGAAGTCCAAGAAGATTTCTGGGCATGAACTGACTCCTATTGCCGTTCTGCGCAATGAGGATGACACCATTGATCTGTCCAGTGACGAAGATCTTGGTGATGATGCTCTTGAGATGCTGATCAAGAGCAAGCAAGAGGCGGAGATCTTCAACGATCTGCCCCTCTTTGATGTTGATATTTTGAACAATTTCATTGATGAGTGGTTCGACGACCAGAGCATAAGCATCGATGATCTTCAGCTTCCTATGGATATCAGCGTCACCCTTCACGGAGCCATTGCTAATGAGTTGGCCGTGGCTTAGAAGATTGTTGAGCTCAAGAACAAAATTGACTATGAGAAGGCTCACTTCAAGAAGAACATGGCCAAGCTCAGCGTGGCAGATGTTTAGATATTCAAGAAGATGATGCATGACCTCAAGGAACAGTTTCACAAGAAGCGTGAAGAAGCTAAAGGCTCAAGAGAGTGCATGAAGTACTTTGTGCAGAAATGCGTTCAAGCACACAATGAGGCTAAGAAGCGCAAGGCTCTTGGGTGTCCTGGCATCGACCCCAAGATGGCTGCCAAACAAAAGAAGAAGCCTACTGAAGCCCCAACTGAAGCACCAAGGCAGGAAGCACCTCACATTGTCTTCCCTGCCAGCATGACAGGAGTGAAGCCTAAGGTCACCTCAGCAGCTTCAGAACTGAAGAAGATAAGGGCAGCTGAAGCCGAAGCCAAGAAGCGCAAGCACAAGAATGCTTCTGATGAGGCCCCATCAGCGAAGAAGTTGAAGACAAAGTCTTCAAGGGAAGAGCGTGCTGCGGCCTCTCAGCCCCTCATTGTTGAACCCATCTCTGCCGCTCTTCCAGCCACCAACAATCAAGAACGACGTATTGTGATACACAAGCCTGCTTTCACAGAGGCTCCTGAAAATGAAGAAGTTCCAGCTGTTGACCCCATCACAGCTGAAGACATTGGTCATGAAGACAATGTAGAAGATGATGTAGTCCTTCCTCAACTCGAGCACCAAATGGTATCATCGCCTGTTCTTACGAACAGCGAACACATCTGCATTGGTCGTCCATTCACTGCTTAGGATGATTCATGGGCCGATCGCCCTCAACAAGACACCCCCATGGGAATGAGACACCCAGAACTCCACCACCTCAAGCCACCACTCTGGTGCTTGACGACGACAACTACATGGTACAGACCACTCCATCACCAAAGGCGTCGCCCGCATATCGCAGGCTTCGCAAAGGCCCCAGGCCGCAGGTCACCATGTCGAGCATTCCAGAAGGGGAAGCGCAACAAAGCTCAGTAGCACGTCAAGTGTTTCTTGAAGCCACCCCTACTGCGAATGTCTCCGAGTCTGAAGCCAAAGCTGCTGAAGACATTCCGGCTGCATCAGCCGATGAAAATTAATGAGAAAGAGAAGAAGAACGAGTTGCCACACCGCCTGCCACAGACCAAGTCATTCTCTAGGAGAATGTGACTATGCCCGACCCTCCTGTTATTGAAGAAACGGAGGTTGAAAACACTGAGGCTGCCACAAACAATGCTACTGATGCCAATGACGTTGTCATGGCCGAAGATAATGTGGAGCCTGAAGCTGATGTGGTGCCTGAAACTCATGTGCAACCTGAAGCCAATGTGCATGCTGAAGCCACTGTTCCACCTCCAAGGCCTCACACCATTGAACAGGCCTATGATCGCGGCCAGCTAGTCACAGTGAGATGGCCCGTTTTGGTTCCTCCAACTGCTCCCGGACCTCAGTACAACTACCATGTTGAGCAGAGGCCTCAGGTTCAGAAGCCAAAGCCCATGCTGCCAAGGCTTCCAGGTGCTGCCACATCGCCAGGATCGTTCAACGTGACCAGCTTCAGGGCACACAACACATTCTTCGACAGCACCAAGAATCCTTATACGAAGCCAAAGATCTCTTCTGATCGCTTCTGGAGCTATCAGCAACGCAGCTATTACTCCTGCATTTTGTACAATCAAGGGCGAATCTTTCCACACATGCGCCTTGATTGTGAAGCTATTGCTGGGCTGCCCTGTCTGGAAGAAGCTCTTGATTGCTTCAGGGAGGTTGGTCTTCTATAGTTTGTCACTGACAAGGAGCATTGGAATGAAGAGCTTCTGCTGCAGTTCTATGCCACACTTCACATACGTGGCTACAACAGGGATCCGAAGACATGGATCCTTGAGTGGATGACAGGAGATGTACATCATGAAGCCAAAGCTTAAGATCTCATCGAGCTTACTTCCCTGGCCACTCCAGGTGAGCTGTATGAACCTGGTTGTCAGCTTCATAGGAATGAACTGCAGAGTGTTTTCCAGAGGCCTGAGCCAAATATGAGTGAAATGGTCGGTATGATGAAGCCACTGCCCTAAGATGCTGAATACCCCAAAGAATTCTTTGTCCAAGACCTCGAGTACTTGCAACGCACAGTCTATCATATTCTGAGGCGTACTTTATGGCCAATCAAGGGACATTCTTCCGAAGCCAAACTTGAAGGAACCATGAAGACTTTGGTGTTCTATATTGTCAATGGCATCAGATTCAACACCCAAGATTTCTTCAGCGGACAACTTGTTGCATCTGGGATTGATCTGTTTGGCCTGAAGTTTTATGCTCCATGGGTGATGCGCCTGATCAAACTCCACTCTTCTGTTGACTATCAGCCCTCAGCGCGCAACCATCTTGTCTTTCTGCCTGAGGTTGATCTGTCTGTCGAAGCCATCTACCCCGAGCCTGCCAAGGAGCCACTATATCTTCATAATGTTGATCATCAAAGCTTCACGCAACCAATAGAAGGAATTCATGTCCCCAATGCTGCAACCCCATCTTATCCTCTGGCTGGCAATATGCATGTGCCTCATCGTGCGAACACCGAAGCCACCGACAGTACTATTGCCCAAAGGCCTCGGAAGCGTTCTCATGTACTCAATGACCGAGAGCTTCTTGTGGCCTTACATCAGAAGCAGGATAAGCATCATGACTGGCTCAAGAGTCAGATGCAGAGTATCTTGGTGGACATCAATCACACCAGGAACTTGGCCACCAAGAACTCATTCGTAGCCCATGAAGCCTGTCGGCGGTCTTGGAAGAGTCTCACACTGCTATGCCCTGAAGAAGATCTTCGCGAAGATGGCTTCACTGAGGGCTTCAAATTTGACTCCAGACCTCCACGCAATGCAAGCTGGCACCGCACTCCATCAATAGAAGATTCTGAGAATTCATCTTCGGCTGCAACTGTTGTTGCGAAAGTCGTCGATGAAGAAGACGACGCCACTTCACCGACCATGGCTGCACTGCATCTCGACACTGCACCAAGCACTTATGCTCTACCAAACTCCAACATCGACCCGACTCCATCATCTGCTCCTTCTAGGAACGAGTAGATGCTCTATGTCTTCAAACCTTTTTGGTCATTCCTGACAAAAGGGGGAGAAGCATATGAGTTGATAGTCTTCAAGCGGGTCCTTATGGGTGAATGCTATATTTTGCCAAGTGTTTACAACTCTCGTCTTTTTGATACATTTGGTTCTTTGGGTTGTAACACTTAAACTTGATGGTCGTCTGCTACTTTTTCTGCTACTCTGTGATGCGATGATAAATTCGGCATGAAGCCATTCCGCAGACATCCATTTTTCATTATGCATGTCATTATCTTCGTTACATCTTTATATGCATGATGAATTGTCTTCATTAGTTGAAGAGGATCTACACAAAGTAAAACCTGCCATGTGCATTTGCATTCAAAAGCAAACTACTTATATGCACATCTTCAGGGGGAGCCTTTTGCTACTTATGAAGACAATGCCTTAATCCTTAAACTTTCACATACTTTTATCCCCGTTGAAAACTTCAACCAGTTTGTCATCAATCACCAAAAAGGGGGAGATTGTAAGTGCATCTAGTGCCACCCCTAGTTGGTTTTGGAGTATTGACAACAAACTTGGTTGAGGGACTAATGTGTTTGTGAGAATTGCAGGATAACACAGGTAGTAGTCCCATATTGATTTGGTTTACCTACAAGAGATGACCCCTAAAAATGTGTGAAGACATTGAAGATAATGGTGGTCTATGAAGATATTCAGATTGAAGACTATGACATGAGAAGACATCGCATGAAGACTATGGAGTGCGAAGACATAGTTGTTTTGTAGTTTCCTTTTCTTCTTTGTTGAGTCATAGGAACCACCGTACTGTTAAGTGGGGTCCAAGTGAACAAAGCCAGAGTGACTGATGTGATGCTCAACCAAATCCTATGTCTTCGAGCGAAGACAATGAGAGCAAATCTTATACAGAGCTGGATGAGTCAGCTTTACTTGTAGCCCAAGTCAAGCTGTCGCGTGTGTTTGAAATCTGTCTGTTGGACACGTGTCAGTTCCTTAGTGACCCAGGGTCATTTTGGACAAATCAAGTCGGGTTGCCTCCTGGCTATAAATAGCCCACCCCATACACCATAAATTGGTGGATGCTCAGAGTTAGTGCACGACTTTTGTCGTTTGAGAGCAACCCACCTCCGAAGCATTTGAGAGAGAGATCCTTGCGAGCACAAAGCCCAAAACACCCAGAGCCAAAGAGTGTTAGGCATCACTGAAGTTTCTGTCCGCATGATCTGAAGACTTGTTACACTTGAGGACTGTGAATCCTCCAGCCGGTTAGGTGTCGCGTTCTGAGCATCCAAGAGTCATTGTGGATTACCGGTCAACGAAGTCTGTGAAGTGATAACCCACAAGTATAGGGGATCAATTGTAGCCTCTTTCGATAAGTAAGAGTGTCGAACCCAACGAGGAGCTAAAGGTAGAACAAATATCCCCTCAAGTTCTATCGACCATAGATACAACTCTACACACGCTTAACGTTCGCTTTACCTAAAACAAGTATGAAACTAGAAGTACTTTGTAGGGGTTGCGGGATAGGTTTGCAAGAATATAAAGAGCACGTAAATAAAAACTAGGGGCTGTTTTAGGTAAAGAAGCAATAAAGTTAGTATAGCGAGTGTGGAAAAGTGGTGGTAGGAGTTGCGAAATTGTCCCTAAGCAATTGACTACTTTACTAGACCGATAGCAAGTTTTATGTGGGAGAGGCCACTGCTAGCATGTCATCCCTGACTTGGAATTCTATGCACTTATGATTGGAACTATTAGCAAGCATCCGCAACTACTAACGTTCATTAAGGTAAAACCCAACCATAGCATTAAGATATATTGGTCCCCCTTCAATCCCGTATGCATCAATTTCTATGCTAGGTTGAAGCTTCTGTCACTCTTGCCCTCCAAGACATAGTCCTATCAACATACAACTAACCCTATGGTGTGATCCACGCGCGCGCTCATATGATGGGCACCAAAGGACAGCAACATAACCACAAGCAAATTAAACCAATCATAGCAATTCACCAATTACCGATAGGACAACAAAAATCTACTCAGACATCATAGGATGGCAACACATCATTGGATAATAATATGAAGCATAAAGCACCATGTTCAAGTAGAGGGTACAGCGGGTTGCGGGAGAGTGGACCATTGTAGATAGATGGGGGAAGGTGATGAAGATGTTGGTGAAGATGACAGAGGTGTTGGTGTAGATCGCCGTCGCACGATGATGGCCCCGGCGGTGTTCCAGCGCCACCGGGAGAGAGGGGGAGAGAGCCCCCCTTCTTCTTCTTCTTCCTTGACCTTCCCCCTAGATGGGAGAAGGGTTTCCCCCCTGGTCCATGGCTTCCATGGCGGCGGAGGGGCGAGAGCCCCTTCGAGATTGGATCGGTCTCTCTGTCTCTCTTTGTTTCTGCGTTCCAGATTATGGCCTTTCACCGTTTCTTATATTCCCGGAGATCCGTAACTCCGATTGGGCTGAAATTTTAACATGATTTGTATCCGGATATTGGCTTTCTTGCGGCGAAAGAAGGGCACCAACCGCCTTACGGGGTGACCACGAGGGTCAGGGGCGCGCCCCCTGCCTCGTGGCCCCCTCGGCATTGTCTCGCGTTGATTCTTCTTCCCAAAAATCACATATATTCCAAAAAAATCTTCGTAAGTTTTTATCCCGTTTGGACTCCATTTGATATGGATTTTCTGCGAAACAAAAAACATGCAACAAACA
This sequence comes from Triticum aestivum, assembly GCF_018294505.1. Classification (NCBI taxonomy): domain Eukaryota; kingdom Viridiplantae; phylum Streptophyta; class Magnoliopsida; order Poales; family Poaceae; genus Triticum; species Triticum aestivum. The sequence goes on from NC_057799.1 coordinate 80,749,795, forward strand.
GGAACTGGCACTGGGCACTGGATCAATATGTTAGTCCCAAAAATAGTATAAAAAGTTGGCAAAAGTATATGAAAGTTGTATAATATTGGCATGGAACAATACAAAGTTATAGATACGACGGAGACGTATCAGCATCCCCAAGCTTAATTCCTGCTCGTCCTCGAGTAGGTAAATGATAAAAAGATTATTTTTTATGTGGAATGCTACCTAGCATAATCTTGATCATGTAATCTAATCATGGCATGAATATTAAGACACGAGTGATTCAAAGCAATAGTCTATCATTTGACTTAAAAGAATTTAATACTCGGGCATCCCAACAAACAATCATGTCTTTCAAAATATTAATGCTAAAGAACGTTATCCCTACAAAATCATATAGTCTTTTATGCTCCCTTTTCTTAACACAAAGTACCCCTCATGCCCATCCCAGTGTCACCCAAGCAATTGTTTTCATACTTTACTTTTTCAAACCTTTTCAACTCTTCACGCAATACATGAGCGTGAGCCATGGACATAGCACTATGGGTGGAATAGAAGGTGGTGATAGACAAAAGTAGGGAGAAAGTCTCACATCGACTAGGCAAATTAACGGACTATGGAGATGTCCATCAATTGATATCAATGTGAGTGAGTAGGGATTGCCATGTAACGGATGCACTAGAGCTATAAGTGTATGAAAGCTCAAAGGAAAACTAGTGGGTGTGCATCAACTTGCTTGCTCATGAAGACCTAGGGCAATTTGAGGAAGCCCATCGTTGGAATATACAAGCCAAGTTCTATAACGAAAAATTCCCACTAGTATATGAAAGTGGCAATATAGGAGACTCTCCATATGAAGAACATGGTGCTACTCTGAAGCACAAGTGTGGTAAAAGGATAGTAATATTGCCCCTTCTCTCTTTTTCTCTCTTTTCTTTTGACGGGCTTCTTTGGCCCCCTTTTTTATTTAGGCTTCTTTGGCCTCTCTCTCTTTTTTTATTTCCTCACATGGGGCAATGCTCTAATAATGATAATCATCACACTTTTATTTACTTACAACTCGATACTAGAACAAAAATATGACTCTATATGAATGCCTCCGGCAGTGTACCGGGATGTGCAGTGATCTAGCATAGCAACGACATCAAAATGGACAAGCCATGAAAACATCATGCTAGCTGTCTTACGATCATGCAAAGCAATATGACAATGATGGTGCGTGTCATAACAAACGGAACGGTGGAGTTACATGGCAGTATATCTCAGAATGGCTATGGAAATGCCATAATAGGTAGGTATGGTGGCTGTTTTGAGGAAGGATATAAGGTGGTTTGATGCACCGGCAAAAGTTGCACGTACTAGAGTGGCTAGCAAGGTGGAAGGGTGAGAGTGCGTATAATCCATGGACTCAACATTAGTCATAAAGAACTCACATACTTATTGCAAAAAATCTACTAGCCCTCGAAGCAAAATACTACGACGCATGCTCCTAGGGGGGAGGTTGGTAGGAGTTAACCATCGCGCGCCCCCGACCTTCACGCAAAGATAAACAATCAAAATACAATGCGCGCCAATTTGGTTACATAGTTAGGAGACCATACGTGCATGCTTCGGGAATCACAAACCTTAGCACCAATATTTTTACTAAACCACAATCATTCACTAGTACCTCCCACATATTAGCATCTCTATATCGCAAAACTATTGCAAGGAATCAAACATATTATATTCAGCGATCTACAAGTTTATGTAGGAATTTATGACTAACCATGTGAATGACCAATTCCTGTCAACTCTCTAAATAGATATAAGTGAAGCAAGAGAGTTTAATTCTTTCGACAAAAGATATGCCCACGCTCTAACAAATATAAGTGAAGCAAAAGAGCATTCTACAAATGGCGGTTTTCTATGTGAGGAGAAACAGGCAATCCAAACTTCAAATGATATAAGCGAAGCACATGAAGCATTCTATAAAGCCATACTCAAAAGATTTAAGTGAAGTGCAATGAGCATTCTATAAATCAACCACAGACTATCTCATACCAGCATGGTGCATCAAAGAAAAGTGAAAACTAAATGTAAAAGACGCTCCAAGATTTGCACATATCACATGAACGAAACGAAATCGAAAACATACCGATACTTGTTGAAGAAAGATGGGATGCCTTCTGGGGCATCCCCAAGCTTAGACGCTTGAGTCTCCTTGAATATTTACTTGGGGTGCCTTGGGCATCCCCAATCTTGAGCTCTTGCCTCTCCTCCTTCTCCTCATATCGAGACCTCCTCGATCTTTGATCACTTCATCCACACAAAACTCAACAGAAAGCTCGGTAAGATCCGTTAGTATAATAAAGCAAATCACTACTATAAGTACTGTTGCAAATAAATTCATATTTTGTTTTTGCATTGTAGCTACTGTAATATAACTTTTCCATGGCTTAATCCACTGATAGAAATCGATAGTTTCATCAAAACAAGCAAACAATGCATCAAAAACAGAATCTATCTTAAACAGGACAGTTTGTAGTAATCTGAACACTACCATACTTCTGGTACTCCAAAAATTCTGAAAAATTAGGACAACGTAAACAATTTGTATGGAAAGACTGTGCAAAAAGTTTCAGAAACATTTGACATTCCAGTAAAAAATGAAAATTCATGCGCTACAGCCAAAGTTTCTGTTTCTGCACCGCACAAACCAACAAGCAATCTAATCATCCTAAAGGCAAATCTTGGCACATTATTTTTATAATACAATGGAATTGTACAAGTGGATAATTATTTTTGTTGAAAAGTTTCTGTAATCAAGATTCACAAAGTTTCCGTGAGCATGAACAAAGTTCAAGGAGCTCCCCCACTTCAACAATGCTTGTCTCTCTCACTTTCACTTTCCTTTTTGAAAAGTTTTGGGTTCCCCTCTTTATTTTTTTGTTTTTAAACTTTATAAAAGCACACAACATAAATAAATGACTCTCTAAAACTTCCGGGTTGTCTCCCTGGCAACGCTTTCTTTAAAGCCATTAAGCTATGCATATAGTGCTCAAGTAATGGATCCACCTGGATCCCAAGGTATATCAAAGCCAATTTTAATTAACAATGATTTGTGATTTAGTAGTGAGCACAAAGCAACATATATCAAGCAATGACGAAGTCTAACTCTCTTCCTATGCATCGGCATGTCATACAAGAACAATTCATGCACATCAAGTAAAGGCCAATGCATAGCATAAACAGTTTCTTGCAATTTTATCGTGTTGGAAACATAGAGAGGCGGAGATGTAGTTCCTCTCTCATAATAATTGCAAGTAGGAGCAGCAAGCACATGCATATTATATCTATCAAAATCATCATGTGTAGTAGTAAAACGCAACCCATCAATATAATCCTTAATAAGGGCAAACTTCTCCGATATAGTGTAGTCGGGAGAATTCAAAAAGATAATAGGACTATCATGCGTGGGTGTAATAGCAACAATTTCATGTTTAGCATAAGGAACTATAGCAAGTTCATCTCCATAAGCATAATTCATATTGGCATCTTGGCCACAAGAATAGCAAGCATCAAGTTCATCAAAAAGGGATATTTCAAACGAATCAACGGGATCATAGCAATTATCATGGCATTCATCCTTCGGTAAGAACGAAGGGACATTAAATAATGTATGAGTTGGAGAGTTACTCTCATTAGAAGGTGGGCACGGGTAGCTAATCCGCTCTTCCTCCTTTTGTTCTTCGCTCTCCTCATCATCTCTTTCATCCAATGAGCTCACAGTTTCATCAATTTCTTCTTCTATAGACTCCTACAAAATGTTAGTCTCTTCTTGGACAGTGGAGGAGTCCTCAATATATGGTTTAACATAGGCATTAGAAGCATAATTATCATAACAATATTTAAGTATGGCAGAATTTTCAGATTTGTAAAGAGTAGCATCATACTTTCCAATCAAAGAAGCAATTTCATAAGCACCCTTAAAAGCAACAAATTCTTCAATTTGTTGAACATCATAGTAATTATAAACACCCTTAGCATACGAAGATACGATTCCATTATCACTAAACTCACATTGGTAGGGAAGGTGTTTCTTAGGGTCTTCAGAACAACAAGTAAAATCTTATATTTCACATAAATTCCAAGCATAGCATTGCAAACCATGAATTTGATCCAGTAAAAGTTTCCCTTTTTTAGATAAGCGGTGTCGCACATAACAAGCATGCTCATCTAAAGATTTGCCCTCAACTAAGCTAGTTGGGGTTTCGGCACGAGCACATAGGGATCGAAGATGATCCAAGTAAAAAGCTTCTGGAGTGTGATAGATTTTGAGTGGTTCTTCAACCATTGGTGTAGTAGGTACAACTATTTTTTTGCTATTTTGTGTTTCCTACCCATAACTAAAGATAGAAAACAACTTAGAACAGAAAATAAAAACTACTTAGTGATAAAGCAAACAAGCACACACGAGAATATTCAGTCCACGCTATTGCTCCCCGGCAACGGCGCCAGAAAAAGGTCTTGATAACCCACAAGTATAGGGGATCAATTGTAGCCTCTTTCGATAAGTAAGAGTGTCGAACCCAATGAGGAGCTAAAGGTAGAACAAATATTCCCTCAAGTTCTATCGACCACCGATACAACTCTACGCACGCTTAACGTTCGCTTTACCTAAAACAAGTATGAAACTAGAAGTACTTTGTAGGTGTTGCGGGATAGGTTTGCAAGAATATAAAGAGCACGTAAATAAAAACTAGGGGCTGTTTTAGGTAAAGAAGCAATAAATTTAGTATAGCGAGTGTGGAAAAGTGGTGGTAGGAGTTGCGAAATTGTCCCTAAGCAATTGACTACTTTACTAGACCGATAGCAAGTTTTATGTGGGAGAGGCCACTGCTAGCATGTCATCCCTGACTTGGAATTCTATGCACTTATGATTGGAACTATTAGCAAGCATCCGCAACTACTAACGTTCATTAAGGTAAAACCCAACCATAGCATTAAGATATATTGGTCCCCCTTCAATCCCGTATGCATCAATTTCTATGCTAGGTTGAAGCTTCTGTCACTCTTGCCCTCCAAGACATAGTCCTATCAACATACAACTAACCCTATGGTGTGATCCACGCGCGCGCTCATATGATGGGCACCAAAGGACATCAACATAACCACAAGCAAATTAAACCAATCATAGCAATTCACCAATTACCGATAGGACAACGAAAATCTACTCAGACATCATAGGATGGCAACACATCATTGGATAATAATATGAAGCATAAAGCACAATGTTCAAGTAGAGGGTACAATGGGTTGCGGGAGAGTGGACCGCTGTAGATAGATGGGGGAAGGTGATGAAGATGTTGGTGAAGATGACGGAGGTGTTGGTGTAGATCGCCGTCGCACGATGATGGCCCCGGCGGTGTTCCGGCGCCACCGGGAGAGAGCGGGAGAGAGCCCCCCTTCTTCTTCTTCTTCTTCCTTGACCTTCCCCCTAGATGGGAGAAGGGTTTCCCTCCTGGTCCATGGCTTCCATGGCGGCGGAGGGGCGAGAGCCCCTCCGAGATTGGATCTGTCTCTCTGTCTCTCTCTGTTTCTGCATTCCAGATTCAGGCCTTTCACCGTTTCTTATATTCCGGAGATCCGTAACTCCGATTGGGCTGAAATTTTAACACGATTTGTATCCGGATATTGGATTTCTTGCGGCGAAAGAAGGGCACCGACCGCGTTACGGGGTGGCCACGAGGGTCAGGGGCGCGCCCCTGCCTCGTGGCCCCCTCGGGCATCGTCTCGCGTTGATTCTTCTTCCAAAAAATCACATATATTCCAAAAAAAATCTCCGTAAGTTTTTATCCCATTTGGAGTCCGTTTGATATGGATTTTCTATGAAACAAAAAACATGCAACAAACAGGAACTGGCACTGGGCACTGGATCAATATGTTAGTCCCAAAAATAGTATAAAAAATTGCCAAAAGTATATGAAAGTTGTATAATATTGGCATGGAACAATAAAAAATTATAGATACGACGGAGACGTATCATGAAGGTTTGGAAGTCTACCTTGAAGACTTACCAGAGTGATTGGGCGAGGACTAAGTGTTCTTAGCTCAAGGGGAATAAGGTGAAGACGCGGTCTTCTGAGTTAAATCTCAGCCTCCCTAACCAGACGTATAGTTGTCACAGCAACTGGAACTGGTCCAACAAATCCTTGTCCTCACCAAGCAACTGGTTCTATCTCTCACCTCTCTTTACTTACAGTTTGTCTTCGTGAAGTCATTGCCTGCTTGCATGATCTGATTGACTTCACGGTGTCAAGACTGTTGTTGATTGGCCTCATACTATCTTCCATCCTGATCCATACTACCTAGCTGCTAATAGTCTTCGTGCTTTCACTTCATTGCTTACTTGACTATGGCGTATCTAGTGTAGTCTACCTTCCGCTGCATATCAATAGGTTCATCTCTATTGTTTGTCTTCAAAGCCCCTGTGTTTTGAAGACTTTCATAAAAATCGCCTATTCACCCCCCTCTAGTCGATAACTAGCACTTTCATGTTGGCCCTGGTGCATGCATGTCAATTCATCCTCTGAAATGGAAGAGAAAGCTAATGACATAGCCGAAACCTCAAGCTAGCTAGCCAGTACTTGAAGGATGGATCTTATAATGTAGTTGATGGCTCATCGGGTGGATTATGATTCTTAGGAATGAGATCGACACCATGATCTCTATAACATGGAGATTCTTATCCCTCCTTGCTCGAGAACTTGTGGTAGGAATAAGTGTGAATATGGAGGGCATTGCCTTGACCATGCAGTGGACTAATTTGCAAATCACCATTCATACATATTGCTTTACAACAATCAATTACATAGCATGCAATATATATGACATGGCACAATTCGTCACTCTTCTTGAGGGAACTAGGCATCTTACGATATTTCATGACCTTGCTTTACCAAAGACTCGTAGAGAACAAAACATGGTTGCAATTTTTCAGCGAACCATGGGAGATTTGGACATAACATCATGTGATGGTTACACCATGTGCTGGAGTTGTTTTACATCTAGTATTAGTTGATCGTAACCCTTTACTAGAGGAATGATATCCCTCTTTTCCTTAAAAAATGTCACATATATGGTCTCACATATATGTGACATTTTTTATGGTCTCCCATATTATTAGCTCCAGGTTTGATCACTACCCCCATTTTAATTGAGTTGATGGGTATGTGCGGGGTGGTAGGTTTGTTAGACAGTTAAAATATGAATCTTACTAGGAGAGGGAAGCTTCTGTTTTGGATGATCAGATTAATGCTTGTTGGAATAAAGGGTCAAATATTAAGGATCTAAAAGAGATTGCCAATTATTTAGATAAATTAATTAAATCTCCTCATGGATGGAGTCGGGTGCATATTGGGTATCTGCCAAAGAAACTTGATTGGGCTCGAAAGAGACTGGACATTTTCTTTAATAGAACTGATCACTCTGCTTTGTTGGAAAGAAAGGAAATTCTAGGGGAGATGGATGAACTTCTTATCAAGGAAGAGATGTTATGGAAGCAGAGATCTCGTCTAGACAAGATGAAAGGGGGAGATCGTAATACAAAATATTTTTAGCGAAAGGCTTCTTGGAGAGCAAAAAACTACATTTCTGCTCTTAGGAAGGATGATGGTTGTCTTACAGAAAATCTGAAGGAAATGAAAGGTATCGCAAACTCGTTCTTTAAACAACTTTATTCTTGTGATGCTTCGCTTGATCTGTCCCACATTATTTCACTTGTCAAGCCCCTTGTGCTTGATGATATGAATGATGATCTTTGCATACCTTTTACGGAAAAATAAACAAGTGATGCTCTTTTTCAAATGGGGTCGTTAAAAGCTCCAGGGCCATATGGCTTTCCAGGGAGGTTTTTGCAGTGGAATTGGGGTGTAATCAAAGATGATATTGTCAAGGTCGTTCAACATTTTTTTATTTCTGGAATTATGCCTAATGGTATTAATAATCAACTATTGTTCTCATCCTGAAAAATAAGAATCCTCAATCAATCAAAGATTTCAGGCTGATCAGTTTGTGCAATGTTATCTACAAGATTATTTCCAAGTGTCTTGTTAACAGGCTGCGACCGCTCCTTGATGGTATGATTTCCCCTACTCAGAGTGCATTTATTCCGAGAAGGTTGATCTCTGATAATGCACTCATAGCTTTTGAATGTATGCATTCGTTAAGTACGCTTAAGGATTTAAAAGGGGAATATTGTGCTTATAAGTTGGACCTCGCCAAAGCCTATGACCGTGTGGATTGGCAATTTTTGTAATGTATGATGGGAGCGTTGTGTTTTGCACCGCAATGGATTAACTGGATTATGACATGTGTTACTTCATTTAAATTTGCAGTGCGCTTTAATGGTCAATTGTTGGAGTCTTTTCACCTACTCAGGGGCTCAGGCAGGGTGATCTATTATCTCCGTATTTGTTCCTTTTTGTTGCTGAGGCGCTTTCTCCGTTGCTTAATGACGCATGTGCCAGGGGAGTTCTTTAAGAATTCAGGCTGAATAGACAAGCTCCTGGTATTTCTCACTTGTTATTTGCAGATGATTGTCTGTTATTTTTCAAGGGATCGATCGATCAAGCTTTAGCAATTAAAAATATTCTGACGGCATATGAGAAAGGAACTAGACATTTATTAAGCCCTGATAAGTGCTTCATGATGTTTGGGAAAAAGTGTAGTTTGGAGAACCAGGTGTCTATTATGGTCATCTTAAAAATTACTATGGAGGGGTTCGAGGATAGATATCTTGGATTACCGGTCCCAGAGGGAAGAATGAAGGCTGGTAAGTTTCAGTATACTAAAGATAAGTTTTTGAAAAGGCTTTCTGGCTGGATTGAAAATTTTGCTTCCCGTGGAGTCAAGGAAGACCTAATCAAAACAGTAATTGAGGCTCTTCCCGTGTATGCTATGGGGATTTTCAAATTTCCAGTTTCTCTTTGTGAGGAGTTATCCCAGATTATAAGGAATTTTTGGTGGGGAGATGAAGAAGATAGAAGGAAAACACATTGGTTGGCATGGAACAAACTAACAAGGCCGAAAGGTAAGGGTGGCATGGGCTTTCAGGATCTCAGACTTTTTAATCAAGCTCTTTTGGCTAAACATGCATGGCGTTTGTTGGTTTATCCGGACTCGCTGTGTGCGAAGTTGATGAAGGCCAAGTATTATCCTCAGGGACATATTCTGGATACGGTGTTTCAGCATGCCACTTCAGTGACTTGGCAAGGTATTTCTCATGGTCTAGAACTGCTTAAGAAGGGGATCATTTGGCGGGTATGCATGGATCTAGTATTAATATTTGGAGGGATAATTGGATACATAAGGGGCTTGGCTTAAAAATTTCAACTAGGAGGCATAATACCAGGTTGAAGTGGGTATCCGATTTATGCATAAGTGTTGGGATGAAAATTTGATTAAGTATTTGTTCTATCCACATGATGCAGAGGAAATTCTTAAGATTCGTATCGAGGCCTCTAGGGATGGGGATTTTGTTGTGTGGCACCATGAGAAAAATGGTATATTTTTCTGTTAAAAGTGTGTACAATTTTGCACTTAATTTACAGGATAATCAAGATACCATTGGACAATCTAGTGGTGAACCAGAGGGGGGAGGGGGATTTGGGAGGTAATTTGGAAGGCTAATATTCCTCAGAAGATCAGGATTTTTGCGTGGCGAGCTACAACCAATAGCTTGGCAGTCTAGATGAATAGAGTTAAGCACCATCAGACTGATTCCAGCATGTGTTCTATTTTGTGGTGTAGAAGACGATGCCACTTTTCATGCTCTGCGACTGGCTTTGAGAGAGTTGTGGAATATTCTAAATGAAGAGTTCTTCAAGTGCTCGGGACCAGATTGGTTATTGATTTTGCTGGCTCAGTTGAACATGCAGCAGAGGGAGCAAATATTGTTTCTTTTCTGGCGAGCATATCATTTGAGAAATGATTTAATTTTTGGGAAGGGGAAATAATCTATTAATGCCTCTGCACGTTTTTGTGGACAATTATTGGGCCACCTTCGTGTCATGTCACGACACTATTCAGTTGGACGCTAGCAACAAAGGTAAGGAGAAGGTGGGCGGTGTTGTAGTTGATTATGCACCATTAAAAGATCATGTGGTGTGGACATCTCCCCCTAATGACCATATCAAGATCAATGTTGACGCCAGTTTGTGGAGAGTACCAAGGCAACCAATGTGGGGGTTATAGCTCGTAATTCTTTTGGAGAAATCATTGTTTCTTCATGGGATTTTATTGATCGATGTACCAGTGTGAATGAAGTTGAGCTCCGCGCCTGCCTAGCAGGACTTTATATAGGTATCACCCTTCACCAGTCTATTATTTTAGACACCGACTATGCTTTCGTACACTCTTTCCTTGCGAATGAGAAGCTTGACAGGTCCCCTCTGGTTGCTCTGATGAATGAGGCTCTGAGTATCTCCAGGATGATCCAAAATTTTATTATTTCAAATATAAATCGGATTGCCAATGGGGTGGCACAAGACATTGCTAAGTTTAGCTTTAGTATACTAGGTCCGATAGGATTCTCGTTAATTCTGTTCCGCCCTGCGTGGTGTATGCTGTAACGAATGATTGTAAAAATATTTGTTTGGATTAATTAATATATGGGGTCTTTTTCACAAAAAATGCCACATATAGGTCCAACAAAACTGCTGCACACACGACACTTTAGTGTCCGATCTTTGCGTGACCATCACATCCAGCGGTCGTTGCCCTTTCAATTCTATGCGTGACCGGCTGGATTTTACCATCGGGCAAGTACCGTGTGTCGTCTGTCGTTCACATAGCACCACTCTAGGTCCAAAGCTTAGTGAAGTTTCCATTTTACCAACAACATTTTAAATACACAAGAGCGCATTAAGCGTGGCAACAAACATTCATGGTAATGTGTACGCATGAGGTGGTTGGTGCGGGTTACTTTTTTTTTGCTAATGAAACAAAAATATGAATCAACCGGAGTCATTACAATCTTGTTGACACAACACGTCAACATCATCAACGGCAGAACGTAACCACACAACAGTTTTCGGCAATGTTCTACCCATCAGCGCAAGAGAATGACTGACTTTACTTTGGTCGCGTGTGAGAGACTTTCATTTCATGCTGGTCACATTTGAGTGTCACAAAGAACCCGTGCAATGTGATTCGCAAACATGTACAATGTTTATTTGATTCCTAAAAGCAAACCATAACATATTTACATATGCATTCGTTAAAAACACAATAAAGACAAACACATCATAACATATTTAGACACAGTAAATACATAAACAAACCATATAACATGTTTACATATGCATCAGCTAAAAACACGACAAGTGAATTCCTCATTCAACTGACCAAAAATAACCAAACAAAGTGAGGAAACACAAAACATGCCATGGTCCCACCTCCAGTACTTTGTGCCATGTTTGGATCTCGCATGACCAGCACACATGAATCACGCTGCGGTCCACTGCCCCCTCCAATAATCTTTTCCTTGAGAAGAGAAGATGCCCACGCTCCAATAATCACCCCTATGCAACGTCAAAACCCCTAAACCCCAGTCCAAAATCCCAGCCAGCCACCTCCGCGCCCCCCCCAATCCCCCCAGGCCCCACCAAAAGCCGCCGCAAGCCCCACCCCTGTTTTAAAAACCACACAAACCCAACCGCGGCCACCCCCCCTCCTCGCCCTCCCGTTCACTCGGCGGCCCCTTTCCTGATCCATCCGCCCCCGCTCGCCCGCTCGCTCGGTCGCGGTTCCCTGCCTCTGCCTGTCGCTCGCCTCTCCGTGCGCCCGAGAGGCGCAGCCGCAGCAGCAAGCCGGGCCGCGCTCGTTCGTCGCCGTCTATAAACTACTCCTCTCCTCTCCTCTCCTCCGCTCCACCCCCATCAGCCCACCCACCCCTCGCCCCCCTCCTCTCCCCGCCCCCCCGCGCCCTATCCTCTCCTCTTCCACACGATCCCGGCCTTGTCCGCTTCCGCATTTCCTCCCCACCACGCGAGCGCCGGCCCCTCCTATATCTATCGCGCTGCCGCGCGCCCCCGCAGCCGCGTGTGGTGGTGGTGGCGGACTGGTGGTGGTGCTGTTTAGCTAGAGTCCCGGTAGGTGGGGAGGAGGGACGACTCGCGCGTGACCTGACCGGATCATGGCCGCCACGCTCCCGCGCGCGGTGGCGCCGCCGCCGGCGCTGCTCCCGCTCCCGCGCGCCGCGCCGCTGCTCCTCGCGGGCCGCGCCGCCGCCCGCAGGCTCCGGGCCAGAGGGGCCCGCGCGCCCGCGCTCGCGGCCACGCGGCGGAGCTGGGCCGTCTCCGCCCGCGCCGTGCTCGACCTGCCGCGCCGCCGGGCGCCTCAGAAGCCCGCGCAGGAGGTATGGTTCGCTCTGCTCCCCACCCGCCGATCAAGTGCTCGTCTCGCGATTGGGTTTGGTTTCGGGGGTTGGGGTTTTTGTAGGTTTGGATTGTTTGGTGCGGTTGCTAGATTGGTTTATTTACGAAGTCACGGGCCATGGCTTGTTTTGACGGATCATAGTTTATTTATGTATTTGCACTGTAATATGCTTCTGATAGCTATACGGTTGCCAAATTTCTGCGTTGGGAAATTTGGGGGAGATCAGGATTCAGGAGACCCAGGTATCTCCTGATTACTGTATCGGACGATAAGGTTCTATGTGTTGACTCCAAAGTTCATTGCATGTGCTTGTTTTATTAGGTCTCTAGCTCATGATGATGCACTTGCATACTATCGCTTTTGTTATGTGGTGTTCCTTTCATGGGATTTTTAAAGTACAAAGCGCAGCAAGTGCACAAAACACAGCAAATGCGGGTGCAATAAACAAGTGTGTGGTTATGAAAGGTTAGGTGACAGCTGTGGTGGTAGGTACTAATCACGATCAAGTTCCAGGAGTACGACATTGTGTAATGCATAGGTGGAGAATTTGCAACGTACTAGTACTAGTTTTCCATTTCCGTTCTGGAATGCGTTTGAATGGGCTGTGACCTGTGAGCTGTGACAGTTATGAGTAATAATAAACCATATGTGCTGTGCTTTATATCTGACATTAGGAATTGCTTTTTTCTGTCAGGCTGCGGATTTGAACGATATCTTAGCAGAACGTGGAGCCTGTGGTGTTGGGTTTGTCGCAAACTTGAGTAATGAGCCTTCGTTCAACGTTGTCCGTGATGCTCTTACAGCTCTTGGGTGTATGGAGCACCGTGGTGGCTGTGGATCCGACAACGACTCTGGTGATGGGGCAGGATTGATGAGCGGTATACCATGGGACTTGTTTGATGACTGGGCCAGCAAGGAAGGGCTTGCTCCTTTTGAAAGAACACATACAGGTGTAGGCATGGTCTTCCTTCCACAAAACGAGAATTCTATGGCAGAAGCAAAAGCTGGTAATGATTCTGATGCTTAACCACCATACGTTGTCCCCATTGTGGATCATTTCTTGTCTTTCTCTTTTGCTGGGATCTCATCTTTAAAGTACGACACTTCCTAATTTTATATGGTTAGAGATTTCTGCTTGGCGATGCATGTCCTAGTAAATCTGACTCCGATCTCTTCGGACTTGTAATGCTGCCATACTTTGGTTGCCATGCCATTGTGGTGTTTGAAACCTACGGTTGGAAAGTTCTTTTGCAGGAAAAGTTTATGCCCTTGGTATAAGAACTTTCCGAAAGGAAATTTATTATTTTGTATTGACAGTCAGATTACACATGTGTTTTTTCAGCTCCACTGTACCACAACACACATAGCTTCCTAAGAGTCTATTCATTTTGCAGCTGTTGAGAAGGTTTTTACAGATGAAGGCCTTGAGGTTCTTGGCTGGAGACCGGTTCCTTTCAATCTATCAGTGGTAGGCCGCAATGCAAAAGAAACAATGCCTAATATACTCCAGATATTTGTGAGAATTGCGAAAGAAGATGACGCTGATGACATAGAGAGAGAATTATACATCTGCCGAAAGCTGATAGAGAGGGCTACAAAATCTGCTAGTTGGGCAGATGAACTATATTTCTGCTCTTTGTCAAGTAGAACTATCATTTACAAGGGAATGCTTCGATCTGAGGTTCTTGGGCAGTTCTATTTGGACCTTAAGAATGAACTGTACAAATCTCCTTTTGCCATATACCATCGAAGATTCAGTACCAACACAAGCCCTAGATGGCCTCTTGCACAACCAATGAGGTTGCTTGGACACAATGGAGAGATTAACACGATACAGGTTCACATGAACTTCTTCAACTTACTGTTAATTTTTACTCCCTGTATCTTACATTATTGTTTAGTGTCTTCCTTGTTGCTCGCCAAATGTTTGATACTGAAAACTAGGCATACTTTGGGCATTACTCATAGCGTTCCTTTTCTTTGCAGGGAAACTTGAACTGGATGCGATCAAGGGAAGCCACAATACAGTCTCCTGTATGGCGAGGCCGTGAGAATGAACTACGCCCATTTGGTGACCCTAAAGCATCCGATTCAGCAAACCTTGACAGTGCTGCTGAAGTACGAGACTGCACACCGTTCATTAATATCGTAACATAAAGCATGCATTTATTTTGCTTCTTGTCCATACAACCGCGCCATTCACACGATTTTGCATACTTGTCACCACTAGAATATTCCAAGGCCTTCTAGGCTGTGTTGAACATGCTTAATGACACATAACTCAGACATCTGTCAAGATGTTACAAGAGATTAACAATTTGGTTTTTAATGGGTACTGAATAAGCTGTCACTTTAACTTGACTATTTTCTGCACCCTTGATTTACAGAGATGAAAGGGACTAAAAAAGATAAGTAGTTCCATAAATTTCAAACTGTCAAACATACATGCATCTTTTATGCTATTTTGAAGCAAAGAAATTTTGGATAGCGAAGTGGTACCTTGACCACTCGATTTAATGCTAGAAACATGCAGTTGTTGCCAAGTGGCAATCTGACTTATCTGTTTTCACTGTGCATAACAAATCATATATGCTATTCATAACCCCGCCTTTATTTTGAGTATGTATTTCTACCTTAATTACTGGTATGTAATTGTTGAGTCATCACATCCTTTCTTGCACCAGTTACTGTTAAGAAGTGGTAGAAGTCCTGCTGAAGCTATGATGATGCTCGTCCCCGAGGCATACAAGAACCATCCGACATTATCAGTAAAATACCCGGAGGTATGGGATGCATTAGTGAACATATGTTGTGGGCATGCATGAAGTCCCTTCCATATTAACTTATGCAAACAATTGTGTCCAATTGAAGCTTCTCTTGGTTTGTGTCTTAGGTAATTGACTTCTATGAATACTACAAAGGTCAAATGGAGGCTTGGGATGGGCCTGCTTTACTTTTGTTTAGGTAATATCTCGTCGATCTGTGATTTGCCGTTTTATATTTTTTGCTATCTTTATTTTCTGATGTGAAGACAGTTTCTTTACTAGTTTGGTTAAAGTCATTTCATGCATTAGCAGGTTTTGCTTCCTTCTCACTTTGTCCCTCTGTTTCTGAATAGCTGTCATTTAGAAGTTTTGCAAAACAACCAAGGCACATATAGGAAAGACCACATTACTCCCTTTCATGGGGTTACTTGTTATTCTTGGGATGGCATGTTAGTCTACTCAATTGTAATAAGTGACATCAGAAATGGGCTAATGTTAGGGAATACAACTATACAAGGAAACAGTGGCCCAAACTTATCTTGGAGTCATAGCTAGTTTTTCGAGGCTTAAGTACGTATAGCCTTTATTTAACACATTTAAGTTTGACCTGTAATTAGGAACCAAATTTGTGTGCTTATGGCATGTATTGGGGAAGGGAGCTAGTATATACCTAACTGCAGGAACTAAATGATACGGCAATTAGGTGTTTCACTGCAAAGAGAGAATCAGAACACAGAGATGGGTATGTGCTAGCA
Source organism: Triticum aestivum (assembly GCF_018294505.1). Taxonomy (NCBI): domain Eukaryota; kingdom Viridiplantae; phylum Streptophyta; class Magnoliopsida; order Poales; family Poaceae; genus Triticum; species Triticum aestivum. The sequence continues at coordinate 80,765,717 of NC_057799.1, forward strand.
TCACAAGTTGTGGACAATATTTAGTCGTAGAAGTTGAAACCTCTGAATGAGAAGTTTCCAAACATGTATTTGTCTTCAAACAGAGTAGGGAAAATAGCCGTAATTTTTCCGCTGTGCCGTGTTATTTAAAGCATAAGATATCCAAATGCTGCTTTTTCCCAACTGAGTAATTTCTTGCAACAGAGTGGGCTAGATTTACATGTTCTCTTTTGTATACCTCTATGTAGTGACGGAAGGACGGTAGGGGCATGCCTTGATCGAAATGGGCTGCGTCCAGCACGCTATTGGAAAACATCAGATGGTTTTGTTTATGTTGCATCTGAGGTAGGTTCAAGTTACTTCTTCTACTGTCTGAAATTCCTGTTTGGTTACAATGTAATCGTAGAGCGATTTTATATCACATATTAGTGAAGTGTCCATTTTGAAATTCTGAAATTGGAGCATTTGGTTTATCTGCCAATAACTTATTGCAGATATACTGACATCCTTCTATACCAAATCGCAGAGTTCAGATGTCACAAGCTAAACTTAATGTAATATTCAGTAAGTATTGTGCCTATTTGTTGAAGTGTTAGGTCTCACAGCTACACTAGGTGATTAGGAAAATTATGAAGTTACTTGTTAGTGTTTGATTGCTCTTTGAATGCTATGTTGCTCATGCATTTGTGGCAGCAAGCTTCAATGATCCTACATGGGTTTCTGTTCTTGCCTTTGTGGCTACAAATTCATTCTACGGTGCCAGATCGTGTAAACCTTTGTTTGAGTAAACTTAGATATATCAATCTGTTTTTTGTGTTCCAATACTTGACTTGGATGTAGGCATGTAGCAATAACTTGACATTTTAGCGTATTTTTGGGCTACACTTCTCAGCTTGTTCTCTCATATTGTGCAGTACCAAGATTAGAAGCCCCCCCCCCCCCCCCCTCGTCCCAAAATGTAAGACGTTTTTTGATACTACCGTAGTGTCAAAAAACGTCTTACATTTCGGGACAGAGGGAGTACTTTTTTATCAATCTGTTTTTTGCGTTGCAAGACTTGACTTGGATGTAGGCATGTGTCAATAACTTGACATTTTAACGTATTTTTGGGGTACACTTCTCAGCTTGTTCTCTCATATTGTGCAGTACTTCCATCCTACTAGAGAGTACACAGTACCAAGATTGGAAGTTAATTTTTTTATGCTCGCTTTGTCTTAAATAAACTTCCCTCACACCAGATCCTTTGTTCTGCTGATGAGTATACTCAGAGAGTAAAAGATAAAACTGTTAGTTACCATACATGATGCTTCTTATGGTTGTAGTTTGACTAGTCTAGCTTATTAGATGTGAATTTATACTCTAGTAATACCTTTGACCATCTCTTGTGTAGTTGAATCTGATCTGATTATTTTAAAAGCATGTCATTTAACTATATGCTAATAGTTGACGAAGTAACCTTGGATCACATTCTCAAATGTTTGTTTTTTGTTGTTGCGTGGAAACATTCTCAAATGTTCTACAAGAGTTTGGCAAGTATTACTTTGTAGGATTCTCACCAACTGACTAGCTGTATTAATGAAAATCTACAGGTTGGTGTTATACCGATGGATGAGTCGAAGGTAGTAATGAAAGGAAGATTGGGTCCTGGAATGATGATAACAGTTGACCTAGAGACTGGTCAGGTTAGAATAGAATAAAACAATCTTTTCCTTGTCTCGCCTTTGATCATCAGAGTCTTCTAAAATGTAGATTCTAAACCTCACGAGTCATCCCAGGTCCTTGAAAACACAGAAGTGAAGAAGAATGTGGCTTCAGCAAAACCCTATGGAACTTGGTTGCAAGAAAGTACACGTTCAATAAAGCCTGTCAACTTCCAATCCTCTCCTGTCATGGACAATGAAACAATTTTGAGACATCAGCAGTAAGAACCATGAAATATTGCTCTATTGAACTCCTCTTTACTTTTCCCCTTGTACTTATTTGCTTATGTTTGTTCCAAGAGTTAGAATGTATGTATGTATGTCTAGCAATATGCCTGATGCTTATGTTGAGAAGGCTGTGGACTTGTGGCTGACTATTTCAGTGATGGTATATTGCAATGCCTTTTGCTCTTTCTGGGTTATGTAAACCTTTTTAAACTATATACATAAAATCATTTGGGTCAACATATTGTGTCCATCAAAAAGATTTCCACAGATTATATTATGGGATGTCTGAAGTAAACCTAGCTTGATACAGAAGTATAGGGCATTAGTTTTTTTTTTCAGATTTCAGAAGATAAACCCCAAAAATGTTACTTATGATCATGTCATGCCCAGAAATATACTGCCAAAGAATGTGGCTGATTTTCACGTGTGCTCCATGTCTACAACTTACCTATGTTGTTGTTTCAGACATTGTAAGAATTAGAGATATTAGATGGTCAGTCAGATTTGATGTTTAATTTAATGTTATTATATTTTTAGGGCATTTGGTTATTCCAGTGAAGATGTGCAAATGGTAATTGAAACAATGGCTTCACAAGGGAAGGAGCCAACATTTTGCATGGGCGATGACATTCCATTAGCCGTGTTGTCACAAAAGCCACACATGCTCTTTGATTATTTCAAGCAGCGATTTGCACAGGTCAGTAAATCCTTAACATTTCAGTAATAGTGTCAAAAAATCTAGGTTATGAAACTTCCTCTATTACTCTTAAATACTTGCACGATATTGGCAGTCCTTGCCAAAAAATTCTTATCCACAGTACAGTTAGTTGGGAAAATCACATCTGCGTAGTCACATTCCAAGGTTATTTTGGAGTAACTAATTCCATCCAATCTTCAATCCATTCAGTTATAGGATGACTTGATTTGACCCCTAAGAAATAATCTCCATCTTCATAGAAACATACCTTAGACGGTGTATATCTATATGGAGGTGTAAATCTAAGTACAACATATGATACTATCAATAAGGAAGTAAACCGAACAAACAAGGGAGCTAATTAGTGTGATCTCTAATTGCCAACTAATACCTACAAAGCATGGATACGGCAGAAACTGCCGAATTGCCGTCCTAGTACGGGGGGATACGGGGACACGCGCGGATACGCCGGGATACACGTATCCTGCAGTATCCCATCTTTTCTGAATTAAAAAAAGGGGAAAGAAATCGGGATACGGCAGATAAGGTGTGGATACGGTGGATAAGGCTGCAGCTGCCTGGACTCGCTTCTCTGGTCGCTGGCTCGCCGCCGCCGTTTCCCCCAAGCCCAGCTTTCCCCCCGACGAAGAACATCCATCAAGCAGAGAGGAAGATGGCAAGGTGTTCGAGGACAAGGAAGAGGCACCGGGCGGGGAGAAAGATGGGGACTGCAGCCAGCAGAAAGGAAGAAGATATAAACGGCGGCGCAGTCTTTTCTTCTTCTGCTCTCTGCAGCTCTCAGGCGGCTGGAGGAAACGAGAAGAGAACGGCGAGAGGAGCTGACTAGTCTAGGGTTTCAGGAACTGGACCTTATATGGGCTCTGAGTGGAGAGCTACATGGGCCTGAGTGGAGGGTTCGTATGGACTATGGGCTGCCCCAAAGTCTTTTATCAATAGAAATGAGGCAACATATATCCAGTAATTCCTTTACAAAAATCATATATCCAGTACAAAATCTCTGATCTAAAAATTATCTTTAAATCTTTATTACATGCTAGTATTTTTTCTATATATTTATATACCCCGCCGTATCCCCGAATGACTGTTTTTGAAAAATGCTGTATCCCCGTCTTTCCGTCCCCGTGTCCGTGCTTTTTAGACTAATACTGCACCAGCTGGGCCTGCATGAACAGTGTGCAGGCGCACCGTGGCTGCACAGCAGTAACGGGTCCTCATTTACAAATTATCTTATTAATCGAAGTCATGACTGCTTTGTCTTATGATTGTATCTCATTCAATTTCTAGGTTACAAATCCTGCAATTGATCCACTCAGAGAAGGTTTAGTCATGTCTCTTGAAGTTAACATTGGTAAACGAGGCAACATCTTGGAGGTTGGCCCTGAAAATGCTGACCAGGTTAGTTAGTTTTTAAGGTAATGATTTGACCTGTATTCTTGGGGCAATATTTTGATATCATCTTATTGACTTCTCAGGTTACCCTATCAAGTCCTGTGCTGAATGAAGGTGAACTAGAATCACTATTGAAGGACCCAAAATTAAAGCCCAAAGTACTCTCGACATACTTCAATATCCGTAAAGGTCTAGATGGTTCCCTTGAGAACGCAATTAAGGCTCTTTGTGAAGAAGCTGATGCTGCTGTGCGGAGTGGCTCTCAACTTCTTGTGCTTTCCGATCGTTCTGAAGCGCTTGTGAGTAGCTTCTGACTTCTTAATGTGTTAACACAGATATCCACAGCAATCTTTATGCTCCTTGTTTATAGACTCGAACTATATTTCAAGTAGCTTTCATATTCTTGTTCACCTTTCTTTTTCAATGGGTAGAGAAGCAGTGAATGTGCTTGGTTTGAACTTAAACTATTTTTTACTTCGCTGCATAATGGGCAATACTGATTTCTAGAAGTGTACCAGATCCAAATACATGTATACTTACTATCTACATCTATGGTGCACCAGTACAGTACTACAAAATGATCTACTGGTTCCTTGACAAGTGTCAGTTAGTTACTATTCATGGGCTACCTTTGTCTAATTATGCATCCACCAGGAGCACTATTCACCATATATGATAGTACCAATCTATATAATTTGAAGGGCTGGACTACAGCGGCGCTTAACGCGCGACCTGTCCTAGTTCGGACTTTTGGTTGCGTTGGCTAGTGCATGAATCTTGACATGGTATCAGAACCTAAGGTCTCGAGTTCAAGTCCTGTCTTTTGCAGTTTATCCAAAAATTAACCTAAGAAATTTAATTTATACCAAACTGGACACTTGGATATCACAATGTCTTTATTGTCACAATTTAGTACACATAATTGTGCAAAATAATATAAGACACCCGCGCATCAATATGATATGCCTATAATGATTGATGCATGTGGATGTACATGGTAGCTTCTTGTCTATGACATTGCTTGCCATATCTAGTACTAATATGATTCCACTTCTAAACTATTTGGTCTTGTGACCAGAAAATACAGACATTACTTTTCCTGACATACAGTTACTTGAAAACATCACGATGTAGTGCTAGGTTATGAAGCCATTATTTTTTTGTCAACTTCAGAATCTCTCTTCTGCAATGCAATACACTACGGAGATAGAATCATCTATTTTTTTTACACACTTCCTGTATTGCAATTAAATGAATGTATGATGTAGGAACCAACACGGCCTGCCGTCCCAATACTTTTAGCTGTTGGTGCCATCCATCAGCATTTGATTCAGAATGGCCTCCGCATGTCAGCTTCAATTGTTGCTGACACTGCCCAGTGTTTCAGCACCCATCAGTTTGCCTGTTTGATAGGATATGGAGCCAGGTATGACTTATATTTTGAAGAAGATTGTTTAGTAACAGCTAGATCATTACTTATGTTCGCTTCACTTGACATTCTGATCCAGCATAGATGAATATATAAACTCCCACTGTGTTAGTTTATGAACATGATTATTAAACCAGCATGGCTGTTGAATACATACAATACAATCAAGGTGAACTAATGTCATTCAGCACTTTTGGTTGCTTATGTCTTCGCATGTCAACTTTTTGCAATATATATTTATGATTTCTGTCTTCAGATATCCAATACTACCATCAAATTCGTACGTGAGAGGAGCATCCAATGGTATAATTTTCACATTATACATCTCATATACTATTAATCTTGTCAATAGTCAAAAGCAATCTCGAAAAACGCATTTGGCCCTATATATATGGATGGATGGAGTATCTTATTCCAGGATCACATAGCAAATCTTCTGGGAGTAGCATCGAAATAAATTATCAACTGAAGTATTTGATAAAACATCAAACTGATTCAAGTTTTTTCCAGAAGAAACAAATTCCCTTTTCAAGCTAGTGCACCATAGCCATTTGGCAAGTATTTCCTTCGACAATTGGCGTAGAACTGAGGTATAAACGATAATTGTGAATCAGCAGTCGATATCCTCTGGAAACTGGGCATGCAGTTTGGACTTGCAGAATGAATTAGAACATAAGACAACTTAAGTCCTCATACTAAGCTGTTAACAAACAATGTGAATACCCTTAAGAGAGTTCTTCTGTGTGGTTCTTTTCTGTGAAAAATGGTAGAGGAGGAGCCTTACTGAAATATGAATCATCATCCAAAAGAAGTACCAAGTTAAGAGGAAGAAAGGATAAAAATAATTCAGTTAGATGAAGCAGATAGGAGGAATTGGACTTCGTTCCAGTTTAAATTAGCAAATTAGAACCTATTTATTGGGAGGGATTTCTTGAAGATCCAATCATTCCTTTGGTTCTCAGCAACTTGTAGTTAGAACTTATATTCAGCTGTGCAAATTCTCCAGGAACTATTTAGTTCTCAAGTTACAATGTTGTGTCAGTCGCTAGATTTACTAACATTCATTCTTATGTTGCACATTAGTGCTATATGCCCATATCTGGCATTGGAAACATGCCGGCAATGGAGGCTGAGCAACAAAACTGTCAATTTGATGAGAAATGGCAAGATGCCCACAGTGACCATCGAGCAGGCTCAAAGAAACTTTATCAAGGTATGATTTCTATGGCTTGTAAGTTGTGAGTTTTGACTAGTTTGTTGCATGTTGTTGTGCTGCTGCCCCTACGTGTGTGAACATAGTTGGACTCAGTACTACATTTGTGCATTAATGCTGTAGTCGATCGTTCAAGTGTGATCTTTGTGTTCCATTTTACATCTGTTATTAATTGGTTTATGTTTTTCAGGCAGTAAAATCTGGCCTGCTCAAGATACTCTCAAAAATGGGCATATCCTTGCTCTCAAGGTTTGTCTTATCTTTGCCATCCAGTGTAATTTAATAATGGTGCCAGTATGCTGAAGTACTTCCTGCAATTGTTTAATGGGTCCACATCTTTTGGATAGTTACTGTGGAGCTCAGATCTTTGAAATATATGGTCTTGGCCAAGAAGTTGTCGACCTTGCGTTCTGTGGGAGTGTATCGAAAATTGGAGGACTCACCCTTAATGAGGTAATTCACAATTATGCATATAGTCATGAGTTTTTCAACACCTTTCTTTTTGGTTTTGATATTCTTGTTGACCTGGTACATCGTCTGTCTAGAAGAGTGTTTGAATAGATTAACACCTGAGTTGCTTCGTGTACCTTTGTTATCTCTTTTGAGACTGTTACCTACTGACAATTCTCCATTTCTTTTATTCTATCCTTTTCTTGTAAAGCTGGGCCGAGAAACACTATCATTCTGGGTGAGGGCTTTCTCAGAAGATACCGCAAAGAGGCTGGAAAACTTCGGATTCATCCAATCCAGACCTGGAGGTAGTATCTCTTTCATCAGCTGTAACAAAAAGTTAGGTTTTGTGAGTTGGGTGCCTGTGTTCTGCCAATTTTAATCCAATATGATTTTTTAATTAAAATGACATCAATTAACGACCTGAGATCTGGTTGCGGCAAATTGTACGTGCAATCAACACATACAAAGGTCACAACTACTTGAGAAATCTATGTTCCTGTGAGTCCTACTTTTGGTTCACCAATAGCAAAGTGTCTTCATGGATCCTGTCGTCTCTAGTTAATTTGTTTTGTTGAAAAGGTGGTGTACTGGAGGGGCCATTGGTGTTCTGGGTGTTGTTTTTCAGGGGTGCACGATTGCAAATGTTCGGATTTGTCCTAGCCAACCAGGGATAAAAAATGCTTACATCTTAACGTGATAGCTAAATCCATTTACCTTTTTTAGCGTGATAGGTACTAAAGGTATGTCCATATAATGAATACTGACAATACCTCCTGATTCTTCCCTAAAACACTTCTTGTTGCTGAAGGAGTTGCATTTTAATAAATTTGTCAGATCATATGCAGTGCAATATTATCTTACTGTTTATTACTGAAATAACATGGTGCCTTTTGCTTCCTGAATAGGTGAATTTCATGCAAATAATCCTGAGATGTCAAAGCTGCTGCACAAAGCAATTCGTGAAAAAAGTGATAATGCATATACCATCTACCAACAACATCTTGCAAGCCGTCCTGTCAATGTTAGTGGTGCTTATCTTCACTTAGCAGGTGGGCAACCTGTAGAATTTTTTGTTATCACCTTTGGTTTACCATATCTTCTACGCTGCAGGTTCTTCGAGATCTTGTAGAACTAAAGAGTGAACGGACGCCTATTCCTATTGGCAAAGTTGAGCCTGCAACCTCTATCGTTGAGCGTTTTTGCACAGGTGGAATGTCCTTGGGCGCTATTTCCAGAGAAACACACGAAGCTATTGCAATTGCAATGAATAGGATAGGTGGGAAATCTAATTCAGGAGAAGGTGGTGAGGTGGGTCCTATAACTATCCATTAGAAGAATAAAGCTATTTAGTTATGTCAAGCGGCTCCAGTGGAAACTGCAACATAGAGCTGCTTATGGATTTGCTTACTTTTGCAGGACCCAATCCGCTGGAGTCCCCTTACAGATGTTGTTGATGGGTATTCTTCGACACTTCCTCATCTAAAAGGTCTTCAGAACGGGGACACCGCCACAAGTGCCATTAAGCAGGTGCAGCATCAACTGCTTTATTTTTGCACTTTACCTTGGCTATTATATATAATTTTGAGTTGGTTCATATATTTGAGTTGGTTCTCATATGTACTATCCTTTCACAGGTTGCATCTGGACGTTTTGGTGTTACACCAACATTTTTAGTTAATGCCGAACAAATTGAGATAAAGATTGCACAAGGGGCTAAGCCTGGTGAAGGGGGTCAACTTCCTGGCAAAAAAGTCAGCGCATACATAGCTCGGTTGAGAAACTCCAAACCTGGTGTTCCTCTGATATCCCCACCACCACACCATGACATCTATTCTATTGAGGATCTGGCGCAGCTAATTTTTGACCTACATCAGGTTTGTTTTGCACAACTACTTATACAATATCAACTAGTAATGTTGGTGCTAAGGGAAAACTGCTAGCTTTAAAATAAGTTTTATGTATGTCACATAAGAATTAGAGTCCTTCAGCTGCCTATATGTTAGCTTCAAAATAAATTATGCGTGTCACATAAGAATTAGAGTCCTTAAGCTGCCTATATGTCAACTAGCAGTGCTGTTTAATTATTGATTTCTTTGAGAAGGAAATCCATTTATTGGTACTAATCAAATATTTAATTCATATTTGACTGGGCAGATCAATCCTAAAGCGAAGGTGTCGGTAAAGCTTGTAGCTGAAGCAGGAATTGGAACTGTAGCCTCTGGAGTATCTAAGGCAAATGCAGACGTAATTCAGGTAGATTAAACATCAAAATTTTAATAACTCGTTGATTTAGCTCATACAATTATTGTACGTGGATCTGTATCCCATAAGTGGCTATGCTTCTGTGGTTTAGTGTTATTTTACATTTTTTTTGTACCCTTAACCTTTTGCTGTAAGGTGCTATCTGCTAAGTTGGCCCTCATGAGGCTGCGTAAACCACCTTTTGCTATTTCATGCTGCAGATAGTGACATTTGCTGTCTGATGTTCACGATGATAGACCTTCCTATTGTAGTTCATTTTTGAATGAAATATGAATTTCTTGCTCCCTGTGGATAGCCAGTTGTTAGACATTGCTATAGTGGCACTTGTCCTGTAACAGACAAACATCACTTTTTAGTGAATTATATGCAATAATCTGTCAGAGTTTTTGGGGGAAAAAATCCCAGAAATCTAGTAAAATTTCCCAGAACACACAAATTCCAGAAATATAGAAATGTTTATTGCACACACAGACACCATAAGGTAAGCAATGACTTATGAAGACGCCAATTTAGTTTAATGATGAATTGGATGAGTACACTAAACCTGTTGGTTGTTACATCATTGAGAGAAACCATGCTATGATATCTTATTTAATTTGTTGCGAGTGGTTTCATCCAAAGTCTACTGTACTCATGGGTGAACTAGAGGTTTAGTATACATATTTTGGTGATCTAATATGCCATTTTATTATACAGATATCAGGTCATGATGGTGGTACTGGAGCTAGCCCAATTAGCTCAATCAAGCATGCTGGGGGTCCTTGGGAACTTGGTCTTACGGAAACACACCAGGTTTTCTACATTTAATTGCTTGATATAATCAGTTTTTAATACCAAATCACTTTCTTTGTTCTAAGCCTAGTTAGCTTCCTTCAGACACTCATACAAAATGGATTGAGAGAGAGGGTGGTACTTAGGGTGGATGGTGGATTCAGGAGTGGCCTAGATGTCCTTTTGGCTGCTGCCATGGGTGCTGATGAATATGGCTTTGGTTCTGTAGCTATGATAGCTACCGGATGTGTCATGGCACGCATTTGCCACACAAACAATTGCCCAGTTGGAGTTGCTAGTCAGGTAGTAACAGCAGAATTGATATTTTTATTTGTCTTGCTTGGCTATACCTTACATTCTATGCTCCTGCAGAGAGAGGAGCTACGCGCTAGGTTCCCTGGTGTTCCTGGTGATCTTGTGAACTACTTCCTCTTTGTTGCAGAGGAGGTATGGCGTCACTCGCATCACTAGTGCCTTTTCTGTTAACCTCTTTCTGTGCTTGATTTGCAAATTTGGTCATGCATATTTTGGAGTAACCATGACTCATATTTAAAGTACTCATGCTTCTGTTCCAGGTACGAGCCACATTAGCCCAGTTGGGTTATGAGAAACTGGATGACATAATTGGGCGGACAGATTTACTTAAGCCAAAACATATCTCTTTGGTGAAAACGCAGCACATTGATCTTGCATACCTATTAATGGTATGGAGTTGATAGCTATTCTCATTTGAGTTATTGGCATTTCATGCCTATCTTGTTATATTTATCGGCGTTCTCGTTTCAGAATGCTGGATTACCCAAATGGAGCAGCTCTCAGATAAGGAGCCAGGACGTCCATTCTAATGGCCCTGTCCTTGATGAGACAATCCTTGCAGATCCTGAGGTAATGTTTTTGATAGCTTTTCTTAGTTACATCGATTAGCACCTGCCATGAGCAGATTTGTGTACACCCAATATTTTTTTTTGCTCGGGAACAAAGAACTGTGACGTTGATCAATAGATATTGTGGCCTTAAAGTGAAATGCATAGTTGTTAGGAACCAAGCTCTGCTGTATGCAGCATTACTTAAATTATATAATGACATTTTGCAGGTATCCGATGCAATTGAGAATGAGAAAGAGGTTTCAAAGACATATCCAATTTATAATGTTGATAGGGCTGTTTGCGGCCGTGTAGCGGGTGTCATTGCTAAGAAGTACGGAGATACAGGCTTTGCAGGCCAGCTGAACATTACGTATGTCAACTACTTTCTTGTCTGCATAATTCTGTGCCCTTTAACTTTTATTATGAGAAGATAGGAAATAAACAATTTCAAACATTTCAGGTTCACCGGAAGTGCAGGACAGTCCTTTGGTTGTTTTCTGACACCTGGCATGAATGTTCGCCTAGTAGGAGAGGCCAACGATTATGTGGGGAAGGTACTAAATGCTCAACTGGACTGAAAATACTGTCTGACCAGCAGCTTTATAATGCCTTCTATTTCATTTTCACAGGGTATGGCGGGTGGAGAGCTGGTTGTAGTTCCTGTAGATGATACAGGATTTGTTCCTGAGGATGCTGCTATAGTTGGGAACACTTGTCTGTATGGAGCTACGGGTGGTCAAGTATTTGTGAGAGGCAAGACAGGAGAAAGATTTGCAGTTCGGAATTCTCTTGGGCAAGCAGTGGTTGAGGGCACAGGAGATCATTGCTGCGAGTACATGACCGGTGGATGTGTAGTTGTACTCGGCAAGTAAGTACACAGTCTGCATTTTCCCCACTTTGTGTATTATTACCCTTCTTGTCCTGATATATATTTCTCAATCCACAGAGTTGGAAGAAACGTTGCAGCCGGAATGACCGGTGGCCTAGCCTACATGTTAGATGAAGATGATACACTAGTCCCGAAGGTATGCAAATTTGGAATCTGTAGCTATACCTTCAGCTGCCCTGTAGCATGCACATCTAGTGAAAGCCTTGGATTCAAATCTCAAGATCATAACGTGCAAGTGTTTTACTAGGTAAACAAGGAGATTGTCAAGATGCAGAGAGTGAATGCTCCCGCTGGGCAGATGCAGCTCAAGGGCTTGATTGAGGCCTATGTTGTAAGTCTAGTGCACTCTTTGACAGTTTTGTGCCAAAATTGGCCATTCCCCATGTTCTCATATTTTGGATGTCGCTTTTATAGGAAAAAACGGGCAGCACGAAAGGCGCTAAAATTCTGAGCGAATGGGAGGCATATCTGCCACTGTTCTGGCAGTTGGTGCCACCCAGCGAAGAAGACTCACCAGAAGCTTGTGCTGAGTTTGAGAGAGTACTTGCCAGGCAAAAAACAGCAGTACAATCTGCTAAGTGATACTAGCCAAAGCCCAATCGCCAAAATGACCAAAGCTAAACGGAGGGAAAGCGTTCTTACTGCGATACTTGAAAGTGATTTTCTCAGACCGCGGTCCTTCTGAAGCACTAACGTCACCAAAGGCTGCAATTTTGTGGAAGCTCTGTCCAAGGCATCTTCTGGAAACGAGCTTGCAGACTCCGTCGAGGATTCTTCTGCACGCTCTTGCAGCCTAGGTAACCAACCACCCCTGTAAATTGGTTCGCTGACGCTAGGCTGCAAGGCCCGGCCCCTGTTGAACTGCTGCTTTCTTGTACATGATTCCTGGCTTCGCCTGTGTAATTATATTTTTTGTTCTGCACACATTAGTTCTTATATTTATACCCGTCCTGTGTTAGGCATGCGAGTTGCATGTGCTGTAGTTCAGTACAGAATAAGTAAAGTTTATGATGAAGTAGGACTTCTCTGGTGTCGACAATTGGTGGAACTTGTTTTTCTTTTTTCAAGTTCTACGGGGCGTCAGCGAACTCTTAACGATTTCCATTATTAACTCGATGGCGCCAGCGTCACCGAGGTTTGAGGTTTGACAACGTGTGAGAAGAGAGCCGGAAAGCTCGCGGCTAGGTTTCACCCGACAGCGCGGCGCCCAGCTCGAGGACTAGCCATACAACGAGGTGGTTTGTTATCTACGATCGGACGTCCTATATCCACACCAAATCGTCTGGGTGGCCTGTCCGATTCGTGTGGGTGGCCTGTACGATCAGAAAAACGCCACCTAATCGGATCAGCCAAACTCCGCCTAGACGCCTTTGCTGACCGGTACTATCCACACCTTGTCCATTTCCGGGGCGGATATAGAGACACTTGGGTCCGCAAGGGTTGCCTCGTCCGCATAGATGGCACTGTAGCTCAGCCGCCATTGTTGCTCCGCCGCTGTCCCCGATCCTGATCCACAACACCACCCCAATCAGCAATTCCACTGCCCATGCCGTCGACGGACAAGATCACCGCCATCAGATGCCACCATCGTATGTTGAAGTCTTTTGTTTAAGAGACTTTGTGATGGAGAAGCTTCACTCCACAACTACACCGTTAATGGGCATAACTACAATAAGGGGCACCTTACCGATGGCATCAATCCTCAATGGACGGCGTTTGTGAAGACTATATCGGATCCCCATGATAGAAAAATATGTCTCTTTGCACAAGTGCAAGGTGCTAGGAAGGATGTGGAGCGAACATTCTGAGTGCTCCAAGCTTGTTGGTGTATTGTTTGTGGAGCTGCAATGATGCGGGAAAGCGAAGACACTTTGACAACTCATGACATGTTGTGTAATCTTGCACAATATGATTGTTGAGGATGAGGGTGAAGGGGCAACCCGCATGCATGATTTTGAGAAGCCCAGAGTTCAGGTCACGTACCAAAACAATAGGCGGAGCATAGTGCCAACTTTCTTGAGATGTATCGACAACTTCAAGATCAACAAGCACACATACAATTTCTCAGTGATCTTGTGGAGCATATGTGGATCCACGCTGGAAATCATTGAACTATGCTGTTTATGTTTCAGTTATGCACTATGAACAAATTTTATGTTTGGACTATGTTTGAATTATGTATTTTTATGTATGAATAATTTGTATGTGTGTGCTACTCATTGTTTGTGTGTGATGATCAACGTGCATGTGTTTGCATGGATTTGAGGTTTCAAAAGTAGGATGGTTGCAAATGGGGACATTTGAGGGCTGGACCGCCGCTGCCCACGGTCACGCCGGCAGATGTATAGGGGCATGGTGTGCTTGTAGATGCTCTTAGGGATTGTTGCCGGGGGGGGGGGGGGGGGTTCAGTACATGGAGATCATGGACACCATCTCACCTATGTCACGTAGCTTGCACATCTCCGACTGCACGATCTTGCATTGGGCGCTTTTTTCGCGAATACGCAAAGCTTGCGTATCTTCCATTGCTAGTAGGGAGAGAGTTACAGAACCCGCTTAACGATCCAAAATTGGAAGTCCTAGCAGGTATGGGAGAGACTACATGTGGGAAGTGGGGGAGTTACAATAGGACATGACTACCGCATGCAGACTGCTTAGATAAGATGTTGGCCAAGCCAAAAAAACCTGCTCTGAACCACAGACGAGCTTCGTCCTGGATGAGCGAGAGAAGACGACGTACAAAGGGAGTTTCACATTGAACACACCGCTTCTCAAGGAGATTGAAGCTGTGCGTGGGAAGGGTCCTGGATTGGAGTACACACCTCGCCGTACCACTCGTTCTGCGACTGTGAACGCGCCACGGAAGTCTAAAGCAACGACGGCTGAGACGGTTCTTCTTAAAGCGCTAGGCATCACGCCAGAGGGCTTGGCGGTTACCGATGAGACCCATGCACAGCTCAGGCAGATGTTCGATTCTCCCATACAGGAACCGCAGCTACGTGCAATTGCCTCGATTTTTGGCAAGGCCATCCCTTTTGACCTTGGCCAGGAGGTTCCCCGAAGGTGGCATTGCTTGCCTAGTTGGCGAGCGTTGGTGCATGTGTGGACATCATGTCGTCGATCAAACTGGAGTTGGTGTGCTGGAATGTGCGTGGCTTGAACAGTCCGGCGAAGAAGAAGGCGTTGCGTGAATTTGCGGACTCGACGCACCCGGCTATGTTTTGTATTCAGGAGACTAAGCTAGCGTGTATCAATACTTTTACGATTATGCAATGCCTTGGCCCGTCGTACGATGGTTTTTTCTACTTACCGGCCTCAGATACGAGGGGTTGGATTCTTTTAGCTTGGAACTCGATGTTGGTGAGCATTACGAACTGCGTCCGTGACACGCATTGTGTAACATGGTATGTGACCCCCGTCGACGGTACGCCTTGGTGGCTAACTACGGTGTATGGACCTCAGGAGGACAATGACAAGATGTTGTTCCTTGAGGAGCTCGCAGCTAGAAGAGAATTGTGTCCGGGTGCTTGGATGGTGATTGGGGACTTTAACATGATACTCCAAGCCTCGGACAAAAGTAACTCGCATCTGGACAGGAGAATGATGCGCAAATTTCGCCAATTTGTGGATGGCAATGGGCTCAAGGAGCTATACATGCATGGACGTGCATTTACTTGGAGCAACGAAAGGGAAGTTCCTACCCTCACTAAAATAGACAAGGCGCTTGTTTCGGTGGATTGGGAGATTGACTATCCGGACTGCCTGCTCCAAGCGATGTCAACTTCGGCATCGGATCACTGCCCTTTGCATCTTGCTTTGAACGAGAATATACACCCGCAACGACGTTTCAGATTCGAGGTGTTCTGGACTAGGCTGGAGGGTTTTGACGATGCGGTCAAGGAGGCTTGGGTGTGTGACCCTAATATTCATGATCCTTTCAAAAGACTCGATGCACTGCTTAGAAATGCTGCTCGGTATTTAACAGCGTGGGGACAAAGGAAGGTTGGAAACGTCAAGTTGCAGATCGCGATGGCTAACTCGATAATCTTCCAGCTTGACGTGGCTCAGGAACGACGCTTGCTATCGGTTGGGGAGATTTGGCTGCGTCGAACACTCAAGCTTGTAGCGCTCGGCCTTGCCTCTCTTGAACGCACTATCGCGAGGCAAAGGTCACGACTTTGATGGCTTCAGGAAGGAGATGCTAGTACCAAGCTGTTTCACCTCATGGCAAATGGCAGGAAGACAAAAAATTTTATACCGGCGATCATGCATGATGGTAACCTTATCACGGATCAGCACGGCAAGGAGGAAATCTTTTTCCAAACTTACAAACACTTGCTTGGCTCGGCAAGAGGGCGCGAGAACACCATTGATCTAGATTTTCTAGGGATCCAGCCGGTGGACTTGCTGGATCAGGACGTGTACTTTACGGAGGAGGAGGTTTGGGCCACGATCAAGGACATGCCAGCGGATCGCGCCGAGCCCGGACGGGTTTATTGGCCTCTTTTTTCAAAAGGCTTGGAGCACTATCAAAGGAGACTTGCTTGCCGCCATCCACCATCTCTTTCTTGGTAATGGCCGTGGCTTTGGAAGACTAAACCAAGCCCTTATCACTCTTATCCTAAGAAGGCCGGCGCATGTCGTGTGGGAGATTTCCGTCCCATCAGTTTGGTTCATAGCTTGCCCAAGATCGGCTCCAAGTTACTCGCAAATCGATTGCGGCCGCGCATGAATGAGCTCGTCCACGCCAACCAATCGGCATTCATCAAGGGGAGGAATCTACACGACAATTTCTTGCTAGTGAGACAGGTGGCTAGATCCCTACACCGCCGGAGAGCAAAAGGTGTCTTACTCAAGTTGGATATCTCGCGAGCGTTCGACACCTTATCTTGGCCATTCTTATTCGAGGTTCTTCGTGCCAAGGGGTTTTCGGACACTTGGATGTCCTGGATTACGATCTTGCTTTCTACGGCCAGCTCACGCGTGGTGGTTAATGGACATGCGGGGCAAAAATTCTCTCATGCTCAAGGGCTTCGGCAAGGACATCCGGTCTCGCCGTTGCTTTTTGTTATTGCCATGGATGTCCTCACATCCCTAATCACAAGAGCACAGGAGAGTGGAGTCTTGAGCAAGATGCCGGGTTGCACCCCCATGCAAAGACTCTCCATCTATGCGGATGATGTCGTATTATTTGTTAGACCAACCATTCCGGATCTTAGATTTGTCAAGGAGGCTTTGCACATATTCGGGATCGCTTCGGGCCTGAACATAAATTACTCTAAGTCCACGGCCATCATGATTAGAGATGAGGATGGTGACAAGGAGCTGGTCGAGGGTGCCATTCCCTGGAGCATGGAGTCTTTTCCCTGCAAGTACTTGGGGCTGCAGCTATCCATATGGCAATTGACGCGCTCGGAGTGGCAGTCGATTGTGGACAATGTGCTTAATTTCATGCCAGGCTGGCAAAAAGGGCTGATCACTAGGGCAGGGAGGTTAGTGCTGGTGCATGACGTAGTTATGGCGCGCCCCACTCACCATCTTATCATAGCAGATGCTCCTAAATGGGCAATTGAGCAAGTCAATAAACGGTGCAGAGCATTTTTTTGGGAAGGGTCGGAAGTGATTCATGGAGGAAAATGCCTTGTGGCTTGGCAAAGAGTTTGCAGGCCTAAAGACCTAGGTGGCCTTGAGCTGCTTGATTTATACCGTCAAGGCCTGGCATTAAGATTGCGTTGGGAGTGGCTCAGACGTACTGACTCGAACCGACCTTGGCATGGGCTACCGATGGCGAGCGATCCTCATGTTCAGAGGGCTTTTGACAGCCTAGTGCATTGGAAACTTGGTGATGGCAACAAGGTGTTGTTTTCGAAGGATAGATGGATGGATGGTGGAACTGCTAAGGAGATTGCTCCGGGCATATGGAGCAAGGTTCGCACTCAGACGGTGAACAAGCGGACAGTGTATGATGGACTGTTCAACCACCGCTGGACCGCGGACATCTCAGGAGAGCTTACCACCGACGATTTAGTTCAGTTAATCAAGCTCTGGGAGATTGCCATTACAACACATCTTGATCCTACCCAAAGGGACGAGGCTATATGGCCCTGGAACTCCAAGCAAGTTTACACCTCGGCCTCAGCTTATCAAATGCTATTCAAAGGTGCAATCAGGGTGGCCTACGCGCGATGGATTTGGAAATGCTGGGCACCCCTCACTTGCAAAATCTTCTTGTGGCTCGCGATACAACATAGAATCTGGACATCTGACCGGAGGCTACGGCATGGGTTACAGGATGACCCCTCCCCTTGCTATTTGTGTGACCAGGAGGAAGACAACGTGGAACATCTACTCATCCAGTGTGTCTATTCACGACAGGTATGGCACATGATCTTGACCAGCGTTAGGGCTGCGCCAACCTTAGCGCCAGTGGCGAACGATAACTTGGAATCTTGGTGGGGTAGCACCCGAAAGCTGATTTGCAAGGAGACCCGTAAAGCTTTTGATAGCCTGGTGATTCTGGTGTGTTGGCAATTATGGAAGCAACGAAATGCTCGAGTCTTCCACCCGGCGACTCCATCTATTTCCGCCTCTGAGTTAGTATCTAGGATTCTTGATGAGCTGCGCATGTGGGCGACAGCGGGTGGGTGGGGAGTTGACAACATTGTGTGAGGAGTTATCATAGTGTGTGGAGTTGGAGTTTGCCATGGCCTCAGTTGGCTTGTGACTGGTGGCTAGGATTGTAACACTCTTGTACATTATTTTCTCTCTTCTATAAAGCTAAGGTACACAATTGGCGTACTCTCGAAAAAAACATTGAAAACACAACTGTTGCGGTGCCGCCAAATGGACCAAACCATTAGCAGCAAGAGGGAGGATAGCCCTTTTAGGCACAAGGGCAACGCAAGCGCGCAGCTACGCACTTGCTAGTCCACCAAGACTGAAGGAGGATGCCATGCTGCGGTGGCGACGTAGTGAAGCGGATCCAAGCAAGGATCTCGCGCCAAACTTGGTGGGAGAACGAGCAACCGACAAGGATATGCTAGATGGTCCCCGGCTCTTGGCCACAAAGGGGCACTGGGGCTGGTGTGGCACGCCACGACAAGCAAGCGGGTAGGTGGGCCAACATCGCTTCAGGAGGGCAAGCTAGAGGAAGATTTTAATGCGTAGCGGAGCCCACGTCTTCCAAGTTAAGCACCAATTTGGGTCGGACAGAAATCCATGGAACATGATGAAGTATGCCAAGGCGGCGGAGTAGATGTAGGGGTCGGTCCAGCGCCACACAAGCTTGACAGGGGCCGGAGAGAGGATAGTGTGACAAAGAAGCCACCAAAGGCCGATGTACTGAACCAAGGCCGCGGTCCAAGGGAACCATGGATGTCACAGACCCAAGACCTAAGATGAAGACCCTCACAGACTGTTCGCCGCTTGCGACGACACTTGGGAACCAAGGCGAAAACGAGTGGTGTAATCTCTGCAATGCGCAGGTGATAAAGGAGCAACAAATCCGTACATGCATGAAAAGAAGACCAATCTAATGCAAACATACCTGAGAAGAGCCAACAAATAAAGGGAATAAAATAAGCCAAATACTTATATATAATTGGCTAGTTTTGGCTTAGAATATGAAAAGAGCCGGCAAATAGGTAAACCCCTTATAAAAGCCCAAATGATAAGTGCCACATGTGTGGTACCAAGCACTCCTGCCCTGACGTTTTTAACAACTAAAATTGCCATCCGAAAAGAAAAACAAATACAAAAAATAAACTGAAACTTGTCACCCGAAAAAAAGTTGTCATGTTTAACAACTAATGTTGCCATCCTCGTGTCACTAAACTTGCCATTAAAAACGTTCGGAGTTGCTATATGCTTGTGCCACACATGTGACACTTATCAGGGTCCTATTATCATGATAAAATATAATGAACATGGCTTGCATACACATACACCGTCAACGATGACATGTTTCTAATATTTAATAAAGGGATCCTCACATGATCGTGCATGTTGAGGACCATATTAAAGGAGAATACGGAAATACTAGATGCCTTCGTGTGGGCAGGATAAAATGAGAACTTTCTTTAAAGAGTGAAATGCATCTACGGCGATCAAACTTGTCGAGCAGGTGTAATAATATGTTCCTCAAAATCAGAAACTGCTTCACTTTTAAGTCCGAATATTTAATAAAGGGACACTCATACGATCATGTGTATGTTTTCCCCTCATACATACATCAAGCTAACACGGGGTATGATTTTGGTCCGGCAGGAAGTGTGAAGATGGAAGCTTTTCCCCTCCTGTGATATGTTTTATTTTGCTCCTTCATTCTTCTAGTATTTTCCATTCATTCTCAATCAGGATGCATTATGTATATCCGCACACAACACAAAATAACTACTCAATTTATCGCCGACCTCAACCCAATATCTCACCACTATAAATATAATCTTGCATTCCATGTTGCTCGTCCTTAGTTGGCTCATGTTCCCCGCCTTCATCTGGTGCATATGCATTGAAGCCTAGTCCGTATGCATCCCGCGGAAGCCATGCGGGCAGCATACTGATTGTTGTTGCTGGGTTCGTATGTGAGATCACCTTTCTTTTATCTAATGATGAAATGCACAAGAAATATTGTGTGGTACTCCCAAGGATAAAAAAAGACGGGCATGTAAGATTCCGTGGAGGGGTAAAAAGTCGTAACCGAACACTCGAGTGCATATGCGATCAATTTCACAAGTGGGAGGGGGGGGGGGGGGGGTGGTGGTGGTGCAGGCGGGAATACATGCCATCGTCTTAAAATGTCATGATCCATCTAAACATTTGTTAACCCACGTGATATGTGAGTATATTGATTGTAATATCATCTTATATTATGGGATGAAGGGAGTACCATTTTGTAGAATGTCATGGATATTTTTTGGAAACACGAGAATATTTCCAGCAAAGGTGACGTACATTCATTTAGTGGCACGAACCATTTCTTATCATATTTTCCAAAAAAATTGCATGCATTTTTTGAAAGGCGGGAACCTTTTTCCATTGTGATGAACATTTGTTTTGAAAGTTATCGACATTTCCAAACTGCGCTTTTCCCGCCATCCATTTCCCGCCACCCATTTCCCGTCAACCATTTCCCGCCATTCATTTCCCGCCACCCATTTCCCGCCACCCATTTCCCGCCAAACAATTTCCCGCCACCCGTTTCCCGCCACCCGTTTCCCTCCTCCCATTTCCCGCCAACCTTTCCCGCCATACCGCAGTCGTTCTTTCCCGCCATTTTCTCGTCTCTATCTATAAAACCCCCTTCAGACGGAGCTGGATAAGCATTGCAGTGTAGTGTAGTTGAGATGTCCCATTATCCTTTCGATCGTAGTTTTCACCCTGGGATGAGCAGGACTCTTCTGAGGCTAGCTACCGATTTCAGGATGGATAATAGGATAGTTCCATGGGACGAACTCACCGGTAGTGACACCATAATGAATGAGTTGGCTCACCAATTACGTAGTTCTGGGTGGCCTGAAAGGACCTATGAGGAGGTACGTAAAGAACTTCTTAGGTTGCATGACAGGTGGAAGAAGGTAGTGGTGCCGAAGAGTGAAACTTTCAGAAGGATTGCAGCAAATAATCCATGTTTATGGACTGAGGAGAGCGAGGACGAAGATGATATCTTCATGCCGCCGCTTTCGGGTTCTGCATCGTCGAAGGGCAAGAGTTCTTCATCATCGAAGGGCAAGGTTTCTGCATCGTCGAAGGGCAAGAGTTCTTCATCATCGAAGGGCAAGGTTTCTGCATCGTCGAAGGGCAAGCGTTCTTCATCGTCGAAGGGCAAGAGTTCTGCATCGATCGAGGATGACGATGATGACTTCATGCAGTTTTTATGCTGTATGTTGTGAGTTCAGTTACGTGCCATTTAATTTGGATGTAGTTCTATCTAGTTGTTTGTAATGTCTCGTTGTATGAATATTATGTTCTATCTAAATATGATCTTGTAGAGTAGGCATATGTCTCGTACATAAGTACATAGTCATTTGTCTCATACATAGAATAGACATAAGTTCTCACACAGAAATAGATGGTAATGTCTCTACTGATACATAGGAGCGGCAATGACGACGTCTGGCCTGCCGGGGAGGCGGATCTCGAATGACAAATGCATCACATATAACTCGGTTTCCTGTAGCAATGCAACTGAACAACCCTTTTCCATTCCCATTCGCTCAGCATTTCTTGAATCTTGCCATCATCAGTTATGTCAATCAATTTCTTTCCCCAGGGCCATCTGAATGCTTCCTGCTGACCTAGTACACAAAATCGTCTTCCTTCAACCCTTGCTTCAACATGAATTTAGTCTTCAACCAATCAAAAGTGAGGTCCACTTCACTAACTTGCACAACACTTGGAGACAAGCCTTGGACATGAACAATAGGGCTAAGCACCCACTGAGTACTCTCAGCCATCTGCAACACACACATCGCATTGAGTACGTACCCTACCCCTTAATATCCCCACTAACAAATATTAGACATGTCTATATATTACGAAGCTATATATTACAGAATATTAACGGAGCAACTAATACAATTCACCCTCCTACAATTATATTACGAATATTTTCCGTAGCAAATACAAATATTGACAGATTAATTAGTTGACATCTAAATATATTAACAAAAACTACCGGAGCACGTACGAAAAATAAAATGTGGGCTTAAATATACCCTTGAAGCGTGCGTGCGAAGGATGAAGGACGAACGGCGGCCACCAAACTGCCGGTGCTCCGGCTCGAACGAAGAACGACGAACAACAGCTTCACCTCCACCACAGTGCTCCAATTTACCACCAGCACACTGCAATGCTTATGCAGCTCCGTCTGAAGGGGGTTTTATAGGTAGAGAGGAGAAAATGGCGGGAAAGAACGGCTGCGATATGGCGGGAAACGGGTGGCGGGAAACGGGTGGCGGGAAAAAGTTGGCGCGAACATATGGCGGGAAAAAGTTGGCGCGAACATATGACGATGATGACTTCATGTAGTTTTTATGCTGTATGGTGTGAGTTCAGTTACGTATCATTTAATTTAGATGTAGTTCTATCTATTTGCTTGCAATGTCTCGTTGTATGAATATTATGTTCTACCTACATATGATCTTGTAGTTCCGATAACAGAGTACTAAAATAGAGTAGGCATATGTCTCGTACATAAGTACATAGTCATTTGTCTCATACATAGAATAGACATAAGTCTTACACAGAAATAGATGGTAATGTCTCTACTAATACAGATAATAAATAGGCCTCAAATAAATAGGCCTCAAATAATAATAATAATATAACCGACAAATATGATAATTCAGTTTATTTGAATTATATGGCCATGTTGATGTATTTTTTATTTTAATCTATGTTAAAATAATTTAGAAAAAGGCATGCGTCTAATTTCTACGATCATGTAAAATTCTTCCTTGCTAAGAAGTTTTTTTGTTAAACTACAGCGTGGGCGTTTAAAAAAAAAGTGTGGCATTGCTTGTTATGGGTTAAACTTTAGAAAATACGCATAATAAAGGTTAGCGGGTAATCCGCTTCATATTCGCATCGGGTACGGACTGAAACGTTTTTTAACATGTAGTTCTACTTTTCCTATTTTTTGCTTGCTTATTAAATTTTTATTATGTTTCCAACTCTTCAAAAAAAAAAACTTCTTATTCGGTTTTTAACATGTAATATTATTCGTTTTGCTATGCACATGCCGACCCCAACTCTTCAAACTCTATTTTTTAACATCGTTTTTTAAATTTTTATTATGTTTCCAACTCTATTTTTTAACATCGTTTTTTAACATGTAATATTATTCGTTTTGCTATGCACATGCCGACCCCAACTCTTCAAAAAAAAAACTTGTCTCTTCTTTCCAACTTTTTATTCATGTTTCCAACTTCTTATCCCGCGCCTGTGTACGTGTCAAGTATTAAGCAACAACTTATTATCCCACTAACAACTAATACAATTCACACACCTACAACTATATTACGAATAATCGCACATAAATTTATTTTCACATCGAACGAAGCGTGCGTGCGAACGAATAATATTTACGTATACTACCGGGGCAAATAACAATATTTCCGTATACTACCGGGCCAAAAAAAATAATCGCACACAAATATTTACGTGTACTACCGCGGCAAATAACAATATTTACGTATAATCCCGGAGCACCTACGAAAAATAAAATGAGGGCTGAAATATACCCTTGAAGCGTGCGTGCGAACGAAGAACGAAGAACGAAGAACCACGAACGAAGAACCACGAACGACGAACGACGAACGACGAACGACCTCCACCACCACCACCTCCACCACCTCCACCACCACCACCACCTCACCACCCCAACTGCCCCAACGACGAACACTGCCCGAACTTCACCACCACCACCTCCACCAAAATGCTCACCACGACCACCACGAGCTACCCCGTCAGTAGATCGACACCTCTTTTCGCTGCCCTAAATGAGTTGAACCCATTCACGGTGCCAAAATCGCGAAAATGTAGCTCATTTAGGTGTACAAATGTGTGATATTTTTCTGTAGAGAGAGAAGGAGGAAGAACACAGCAGAATGAGCCACGGGAGAAGAATAATGGAGGAAGGAGAGGATATGGGCGGGCAGGGAGAAGAAATAATGCAGGAGGTGGGCGGGCAGGAGAAGAAATAATGCAGAAGGAGAGGATAAGGGCGGGCTGGCCAGCGCGCGTCAGGTCGGCCGCACCCTGTCGGCCACCAGGTGGCCGATCGGCGGGCGGGACGCCGACAGGGGCGCACCACGCCGACAGGCCGCTGCCTCCCCCCTCGCGACGTGGCACGACCAACCAACGGACGCCGCGTGGCTGCCCGGCCTGCAGTCGGCCTCCTGATAGCCGATCGGCCTGCTGTGGGCCGACTGGGCTCAGTCGGCCTGCAGTGGGCCGACGGTGTATTATTCTTGCAAATTCTTTTTTCTGCGTATTATTTCTGTAATTTAAACAAAAAATTGTATTATTTAAAAATTTTTAGCTAGATTGCATGTTCCCTAGAAACCCGACGGCTTTATATGCATTTCAATCTTCTTGTAATTATTGTACTTCTTCGGTGGGAAACAATGCAAAAGCCAAGAACATCAAATGGCATGGGCTAACACCATTTTGTTTTAGAGATTATTCCCAACCTGAAGTTGTATGAGCCCATGTTTTTTCTACTGTCCCATGGGTTTATACTCATGGTCTCATTCTCTCATCAGTCGGAAAGGTAGGATCCCTTGTGTAGCGTGATAAAATTGAATAAGTTGTGGCACCACCAAAAATAATGAGGATCTTGGACTTCATCTCGCACGGCTCCTAAGTGAAAACAAAGAGGAATCCATCTTCTCTCTATTTTGATTACCTTCCTCACTTATGTATAAGACTGAATCTATTTTTTTTTGAAATCTTAGCACCGTCTTCAGTACAACTACAAACAAGGAGGAAGAAAGAAGAAAAACAAAGGTGCAATGATGTCTCTAGTAAACCCTCGCAATACCAATATACCGTGGATGATTAATCTTGGAAGTGATTGAGAAAAACAAGTTGACATTGTTAAGAAAAGTGACTGGAGACCTTGTACAAGTATTAATATTAATTATCAGTGACTAGGTCTATGTCAGAACTTATGAAAACTGCAAAATTGGCAATACGGAAAATAATAGAGGATTGAATTCTCATGGATTCAGCCCGGGAAAAAAAATAACAAGACACATACATGGATGACTAATCGAATAACATGATGGGTACACAGCAATACCTCACTATGAACAAAAAAGATCGAGGTTGACCCTCTTCAACTTATGGAGCTAGTGCTTGAAAGTTCTAGTAAAACCAACGAGTAAACTAAAACTGTACATCGGGAGGGTTCTGCTGTTCGATCTTCAAATCTTGTCGAGCTTGGACGGCATGACGAGAGGGTTCTGCTGCGCGATCTGCTCACGGCCGACCTTCTTGTAGTCGAAGACGCACGCGTGCCCGTCGACATAGCGGTGCAGCGAGCAGAAGGTTCCACCGCAGCGGCACGCGAATATCCCAGCAGCCCGACCTTCTTCTTGCACGCCATGCACCTGGTTGGAGCCGCCTTCTTCGCTGGCGCATCGGCCGCCGGTGCCGCATCAGCAGCAGCGGCAGCTGCAGAGTCCTGCAGGCTCACCGACGTCTTGAAGGCCAGGATGAGGTCGTCGGCCTTGATCTTCCCCTCGACGACGGGGGCAGCCACACCTGTGGCCTTGAGGTGGTCGCGGTAGCACTTTGAGCACATGCTCTTGGTCGCCGCGCTCCCGAGAACCCGCAGCCGTTCGCGCACAGCGGCGCGCCGCCCCCGTCGGCGGCCTGCGCCGACG
Source organism: Triticum aestivum (assembly GCF_018294505.1). Classification (NCBI taxonomy): domain Eukaryota; kingdom Viridiplantae; phylum Streptophyta; class Magnoliopsida; order Poales; family Poaceae; genus Triticum; species Triticum aestivum. The sequence goes on from NC_057799.1 coordinate 80,792,004, forward strand.
ACTCCTGCCCGTGCGCCATGTATCGCCGCTGATCCGATCGAGAAGGAAACGATCGAGGATCGATCGTCTCGCGTTCGTGTATTACGGGAGCCGGTGAATCTCGCGTTTGTTGGTTGCCGCCGTGCGTGGGTGCTTTGTTGACGAGGCCCCGAGGGGCTTATAAAGGTCGGCCAGGCGTGACCAGAAGAACTCCGAGGCGTGCTCTAGAACCTTCCGGTTGATCTTTGAAGCCACGCAGACGCAGTGACCTTTTCGGCTTCCTTAACAGTAATCCCTATCCGAAGGGAAGCAGTTGCCAGACCTCCTCCGATAATACCCTATGTAGAAGGTTATGCAACTCACGATATATTGATCGGGTGCAATATGCACGTATATATAAGTATAAAGGGTAGCCACGTCCTCAACTATACATGGAAGGAGGAGGGCTTGTTGTACAAGAAATACACATATGTATCTACATCTCAACACCCCCCCGCAGTCGAAGCGGCACCATGGTCGACGCAAAGACTGGATCGGAACTCCTCGAAAGACGCGGTAGACAAGCCCTTTGTCATGATGTCAGCAAATTGTTGAGACGTAGGGACATGCAGCACGCGTACATGACGAAGAGCTACCTGTTCTCGAACAAAATGGATATCAATCTCAATGTGCTTGGCGCGTCGATGATGAACCGGGTTGGCAGAGAGGTAGACCGCAGAAACATTGTCACAGTAGACAATCGTGGCCTTGTCAACCGGAGACAAGAGCTCATGCAGAAGCTGACGAAGCCAGGAACACTCGGCGACGACGTTGGCAACGGCGCGGTACTCCGCTTCAGCACTGGATCGGGAGACAACGGGCTGCCGCTTGGACGACCAGGAGATAAGTGATGGTCCAAGATAGACGCAATAACCAGAGGTCGAGCGGCGCGTGTCAGGGCGGCCGGCCCAATCGGCGTCAGAATAAGCCGTCAGATCCATAGATGATGAAGCCTGAAGTGACAGCCCAAGATCCAAGGTGCCACGGATATAGCGCAGAATGCGCTTGACTGCGGTCCAGTGAGCATCACGGGGAGCATGCATATGAAGGCACACCTGCTGAACAGCGTACTGGAGCTCCGGACGAGTAAGAGTGAGGTACTGAAGAGCACCAACAATCGACCTGTAGAATGGAGCATCTGAAGCAGGAGAACCATCTGTGGCAGAGAGCTTGGCCTTCGTATCGACAGGTGTGGCAGCCGGTTTGCAATTAAGCATCCCGGCACGGTCCAGAAGCTCATGAGCATACTTCCGCTGATGAAGAAAGAAGCCATCTGCTCGACGAATAACCTCGATCCCGAGGAAATAGTGCAGAGGACCTAAGTCCTTAATGGCAAACTCAGCACGAAGACGATCCGTGAGCTGTCGAAGAAGGGCAGTCGAGCATGCTGTCAAGATGATGTCGTCGACATAAAGCAGCAGAAAAGCAGTAGCATCACCCTGGTGGTAGACAAATAGTGAAGCATCGGAGCGAGTGGAGCGGAAGCCAAGCTGAGTAAGAAATGCTGCGATGCGCTGGTACCACGCGCGAGGAGCTTGCTTGAGCCCGTACAGAGATCGAGAAGCAAGCACACATGATCCGGAGAAGACTCATCCACGAACCCAGTCGGCTGCTGACAGAACACCTGTTCCTCAAGATGCCCATGAAGAAAAGCATTCGAAACATCCATCTGATGCACAGGCCAGGAGCGAGAGACCGCTAGCTGAAGGACAGTCCGAATCGTCCCGGGTTTGACAACCGGGGCGAAAGTGTCTGTGAAGTCAACTCCTGCTCGTTGACGAAAACCCCGAACGACCCAACGGGCCTTGTGTCGGTCAAGAGTACCATCCGGATGAAACTTGTGCTTGAACACCCACTTCCCGGTGATGATGTTGGCCCGAGGGGGACGGGGAACGAGCTGCCAAGTGTGATTGCGTTGCAATGCGTCAAATTCCTCCTTCATCGCGGCGAACCACATGGGATCACGAAGCGCGGAACGGGCGGAGGTCGGCAGGGGTGACGGTGACGAGGAAGACGTCGAAGCCACGCAGGTGTACTCATCCGGAGGGTAGCGAGTGCTAGGCCGATGGACACCCAGGCGCGACCGAGTGACAGGGCCAGCGGGTGGTGGCACAACAGCAGACACCGGGGCCGGCGCCAAACCCGGCGGTGAAGAAGCCGGCGACACGCCTGGCTGCGAAGAAGTCGGGGGAGAAGCGGGCGATCCCGGCGGGCGAGCTGGCACAACAGCCGGCAAGACCGGCGAGGCTGGCGCTGAAGCCCGCGAAGAAGAGGCCGGAGAGGCCGGCTCAGAAGCCTGCGTGGCGCCCGGCGATGAAGCAGCTGGAGAGGCCGGCGCGGGGCCCGACGATGAAGCAGCCGGGGAGGCCGACGTGGAGGCCGGCTCGTAGGTCGGTGAGCCTGGCGAAGCAGCGGGCAGGAACCGGAGTGCCGTGCGTCCAGGGGGCGCCCTACGCCGTGGGGCAAAGCCAGGGCGGACAGGGTCGGCCAAAGAGGGGCCGGGCGCCGATGAAGAAGCCGCCTGCTATTCCTGTTTAAAAGGAAAACACAACTCGTCGAAATAAACATGTCGGGATGTGATGACACGGTGGGAAACCGGATCATAGCATCTATAGCCCTTGGTGTTAGCCGGGTAACCGAGGAAGACACACGGAAGGGAACGAGGGGCAAGTTTATGAGGAGAGGTGGCGGCAATACTAGGATAACAAAGACAACCGAAAATACGAAGACCGTCGTATGAAGGAGGAGACCCGAAAAGGAGGTGGTGAGGTGTAAAGTTTCACCGGGTGCGACAGGGACGAAGGTTAATGAGTAGGGTGGCAGTAGCGAGAGCGTTGGGCCAGAAGCGAGGTGGCATGTATGCGTGGAAGAGGAGGGTACGGACGCAATCGTTAAGAGTGCGAAGAATGCGTTCCGCCCGACCATTCTGCTGTGAAGTATATGGACAGGTAAGACGAAAAACAGTGCCATGTGTGGAGAGAAGATTGCGGATGGTGGTGTTGTCGAATTCTTTTCCGTTGTCAGTTTGCAAAGCTAGAATGGGACGACCAAATTGCGTAGACACGTAAGAGTAGAAGGCCGTAAGAGTGGCAGCAACTTCGGACTTCTTACGTAATGGAAAGGTCCACACAAAGTGAGAGTAGTCATCCAAAATAACAAGATAATATGAGAATCCAGTATTACTAGCAACAGGAGAGGTCCAGACATCACTATGGATTAACTCAAAGGTAACGACGCAACCGTGGATGAAGCACTAAAGGGAAGGCGAACATGTTTGCCCAGACGGCATGCGTGACAAGAGTGCGCATCCGTTTTATTACATGTAAAAGAAAAATCCCTAATAATGTGACGAAGAGCGGTGGAGCTAGGATGACCGAGACGGGCGTGCCAAAGATCAACGCCGGCGGAGAGTGCAACTGGTCCAGCATGTGAAGATGATGGAGGCTGGACGGAGTATGTATCGCCGGGACTGTCACAGCGGTGAAGAACCATCCGGGTGAGGGCGTCCTTAACAGAAAAACCAACTTCGTCAAATTCCATAGTTACAGAGTTATCTCGAGAAAGTTTACGAACACAGACTAGATTCTGAATGAGTTCAGGAGACACAAGAACATTATTGAGATAAAGTGGTCTAGAGTTCGAAGGAAAACTGGTAGAACCAATATGAGTGATAGGGAGACCAGCACCATTACCGACAATGATACGAGAAGAAGTGTGAATAGGAGACGCAGAAGAGAGGTTACCCGGGTAAGCGGCCATGTGCGAAGATGCACCGGTGTCCATAAACCAATCGCCACCGCCGGAATAAGCCCCGGTCGGAGGCTGCTGATGAAGAGCAGCAAGTAGGGCCGGATCATAAGAGACCGGCGCGGGATAGCCGGAGGAGCCGGTCACGCCTGTGTTGGTGGTTGGCCCGCCATAGCCAACCGGAGCAGGAGAGTAGTAGGCCGGTGGAGCGACCGGACCGGGTTGCGGACCGGCGAAGAATGCCTTATGGCTGGAGGGACCGGGCCCAAGGAGGCTCGGAGCGGGTGGGCGGGGCATGGGCATGGTGTAGGCGTGCACAAACCCTGTCCAGGGGTTGTGTCCACCCCCCAAGGCGGCGTCGGCTGCTGCTGGACAGGCCCGGGGCGCGGCTGTTGCTGCTGCGTCTGGCCTTTGCCGCGGCCGCGGCGCCTCTGGCGCTGCTGCTGCGGCGGTTGTTGAGGAAGAGCCGCAGGAGGAGCCGGTGGCCGCTGCTGGTAGGGGGCGCCGTAGGCGCCTTGCGGCGCGGAAGGCGCCGGTGGCCGGGGCGCCTGGTACGGCGCTGGGAAGCCGGGAGGCGCGCCTGAGGGCGCGGGGCCACCGCGCGAGTAGCCAGCGGCGAAGGCGGTATGAACGGCACGGGAGCGAAGATGCTTCAACCGGCGTTCCTCGAGACGAAGATAAGCCACCGCCCGCTCGTAGGTAGGGTTCGCCATGAGGGTGAGGTTGGAGGCGGCATTGCCAAGATCCTCATTGAGGCCGGCGGTGAGGGTGGAGAGGAGCAACTCGTCGCCCACCTTGAAGCCGATGTCATTGAGCTCGTCGGAGAGAGTCTTGAGACGCATGCAGAAGGCGTCGACGGAGGAGTCGTTTTGATGGCACCCGAAGAACTCCTGCTGCAGGAAGACTATCCGTTGGAGCTTGTTGTCGGTGAAGAGGCCGACGATCTTGTTCCACACCGTGCATGCATCATCCTTGTCGCGAACGACGGTGTGGAAGATGTCCTTGGACACGGTGAGGAAGAGCCACCTGATGATGGTGGCGTCGATCGCTAGCCAGTCAGCGTCACGGTTCAGGACGAAGAGGTTGGCTGTGCCGTCGATGTGGTCCTGCAGGTTATACTCACGGAAGAGGAGATTGAAGTATGTCTTCCAAGCATAAAAATTCGCCTCGTTGTGGGAGAGGATGACCGGAACGCGACGTTCGATGGGAACATCACGGATGTAGGCAGGATCGGGAAGAGTGGCGGCGGTGGAGCCGGCGGAAGAGTCGAAGGGATTCGGCGGCTTCACGACCGGAGGAGTAGAGGCGGCGGACCGGTCGGAGAGGTTGGATCCCGACATGGCAGGAGCTAGGGTTAGGGGCGGCCGGGCGGGTTAGGGTTTGTAGTGGCTAGGGGTGGGAGAGGCGCGAGGTGATCGCGGGGGCGGGAGCGGAAGCAGTGGGGAAGGTGGCACGGCGGCGGCGAGTAGTCGGCGGCGCGGGCGTGCGAGGGAACTAGCGGCGGCGGCTGGGAAGCGACGGCGACGCGGCTAGGGTAGAGGATCGGAGGAAGGCTGATACCATGTAGAAGGTTATGCAACTCACGATATATTGATCGGGTGCAATATGCACGTATATATAAGTACAAAGGATAGCCACGTCCTCAACTATACATGGAAGGAGGAGGGCTTGTTGTACAATAAATACACATATGTATCTACATCTCAACACCCTAGACTAGAGTAGTGTCACACGTAAGGTGCTTTAGCGACGTTGCATGATCAAGGGTACGTACATCTCGTTGACTCAATTTTGGTCATCCGACTACTTGATCTTCCCCTCGACCGCTTGCTCTAGAAACTTCCAGTTGATCTTTTGAAGCCACGCAGTGGCCCTTTCGGCTTCCTTCTGTGATATCCAAAATAGATTTTTTTTGCGGGTGAAAGGAAATTTTATTTTAAATTTATAGGGTTACAATCCGGGCCAACTACTCTTCACAACATGGAGGACTCGAGTTCAACCATACCACAGTACAACACTAGGTACGGCTATAATGTGCCAAGAGATGTGCTACCCTATTATACTCTCTACCAATTTTACAAGGAACAAACTCCCTAACATCCAAGTGAGCTTTAATCTCAGCGTCAAGATGACCGTAGGCTGATCCGGAAAGTGTGTCGCCGGTTAGAGCTACCAATGCATTCGAAGAATCCGACTGGACGATCACCGACTTGTCTGAATGTTGGATGGCCAAAGCCATGCCTTGCATGATTGCATGCATTCCGCTTCAAGGGCGCCGTTGCAATTTTTATTATTTCTGATGTTCGTTGTACTTTCATGATTGAAGATGAATAGATCAAAAGTTTTTTTATTATAGAAAAGGCGTCGTTGCAATGAAAGATGTACCTATATGCCACAACGATCATAGAACCATTCCAGCAGAAGCGCGCCCATCCTGGCTCGAAAACGAACCATCAACAGAAAGGGCCACCCAACCAGCTGGAGGGCAGGCCATGCATGGTACATGAGTTGACAACTGTTTACTGCTAACCACACGACCTTCCTCCGAAATTGGCATCTTCACTTTTATTATTTCTTCCGTAGTAAATTTTCTTGCCAAATGAAGCGACTTGTAATAGCTATCTAAATAGTCAACAGTAGCATGAACCGGGGTCTCACCCTGTCCATGAGTAATGTTGTTCGGTAGCTCCCATATTCACCAAATGGTCATAATCACCAAGTCCCTAGTATGTTCTGAACATTTTAATAGCAGTTGCAAGAGCCAATCCTTCCTTGATTCAATTAGTAGAGCATAATCAGGTAATGACCAAATCTTGCGTAGACATTCCCAGACTCGCCAAGCATGCCTGCATGTTATAAGGGCATGAAAGCTACTCTGTTTCTCCTTGCCACATACCGGACATGAACTGCGCGCTGATATATGACGTTGAACCTTGCCCAAATTAGTAGCTAATGCCCCGCGCGCCGCCTTCCATACTAATATGCGCATCTTTAAAGGGACCTGAGACTTCCATATAGAATTCCAAATTGACCGGTCGCCATCCGGCCTTTAACCGCTAGCACCACATGCATGAATATCATCATGTGATTTTGTAGCTAGCCTGTACGCCAATTTAACCGTGAGGTTCAGAAACCAGCCAATGAAGTCTTGTCTATTCCTTGGAGAGGTACGGATTTTCAAAATATCTATAACATCCATGAGCCAGAAGTGCTCCTCGATCTGGATGGAGATGACTGAGAAGGAGGCGGATGGTGAGGAGTAACCGGTGGCAGAGTGAGCGAGGAAGCTCAGACAACCAGTCGGGCAGAGCAAAAATACGTCTTTTACAAGGACTGCCGAACTGATCACATGCATGTAAAAACTATAAAGATTCATCTCGTTGTAACTGGGCGCTATGAACACAGAAGTTTAATTTTGTTATATTTTTATGCATTTGAAATAAAATTGACGGAGCAAGGCATGCGTTTAAGGGATGCGGTTGGATGGCCAGCTCCCCACATCCACGCCTGTGCAGTGTGCACATGTCGAAACCAACCTATAGATAAATAATGTGCCCATTCTAGGAGACGGTGTTTGAGATGCCGTCATGCCCTGATCACAAAGATAGGATCTCTTGTCTAGCATTACAAACTTGAATATGTTATGGCATCACCAACTATATCGAGAATCTTGGAAGGCTAGCCAATCAGCGCCACCATTTTCAATGGTACAAACAAAGACGAAGAACAAAAAACAATATGCAATGGTGGCTCTTCATTTTTGCGAATAATGCAATGGTGGCTCTAGCAAACCCTCTCAATACCAATATGCCGTGGATGCAGCTCAGAAAATAATACCGTGGATGTTTAATATTGAAGTGATTGAGAAATACAAGTTGCTGACCTTGGTGAGACATCGTGCAACTTTTAATCATCGGTTACTAGCTAGGTCCATGCCAGAAAATAGAGCATCCACAGCCTGAATCCTCAACTATACATTTGGGCGGACAGTCTTGTCAATGACCGGTCACAAAATCATGACACAACTATGTTTCTCAAATCAGCTCTATATATTCGGGTTGACCGGCACTTTATATATCTAGCTCATATCAGGGGCGCATGTGTGGAGACATGTACGCGCAAATCCCCCCCCCCCCCCCCCCCCCCTTGACTTTGCAGGATCAACACTTTTCCTCTTCTCCCTTCACCCTCTCCGGGTTGACCCTCCCCTAGCTCTGGATGCCACCGCGGTACGTTCGGCTCTTCTGGGACCGCAGTTTGAAAAATTGTCCGAGCAATTTTTTAAGCTTTGAGAAGCCTGAAGAACAAATCCACTTCCCAAAGCAAGATGTAGATCATACTATGAATTTTTTGCAGATGCATCAAAAATCTTCCACATGAACAGATGCACACGCAACTAGTTGATGATCTTGTGGAACATATGTGGATCCATAATGAAAACTAAAGAGTTAATATTTGAATTGTGCACTTTAAATAAATTTTATGTTTACCCTGATAAGTGCCACACCACTACCAGAATAAATGACGCTGCCGACGGTGTTCTCTATGCCGACGACCCCCGTCGGCATAGATGGAGATACGCCGACGGCCGAGAAAACACCGTAGGCGTACAGAAGCCGTCGGCAAATCTTCGTCTATGCCGACGGGGGCCGTCGGCGTAGATTAGCCGTCGGCATCTCTCCCACTATACGGACGGGGACCGTCGGCATATATACGCCGTCGGCACACGTGTGGGCCCGCCGACCCAGGACCAGATGGAGAGTTGACGCCGTCACCACTATGCCGACGGCCCTGACGGAGGCCGTCGGCATAGTTAGTACACTTTTTTTAGTTGTCAGAAAACACGTGCGCTATCTACGCCGACGGCCTGGCCGTCGGCATATCTGTGGGCTATATATGCCAACGGCCAAGCCGTCAGCATATATATGTTATATGTTTTTTATTTCTAATTTTATATTTTTAAAAATTTAGATTTGATTAATTTAAATCTAATTTATATAGACTTAAACATACACAAATTATATATGGATTTCGGGCATAATTTTCCCTAGATTATGAATATCTGGTTTGTTTTTACTTTTGAGTATGTTAAAATGTAACCTCATGTAATTTTGCATATAGGTCCTTATACTTAGTAAAAATCACAAATAATTGATACTTCCATAGATTTGGACAACTTTTAAATGACTTTTTTATCATAATCTCGCACCGCCTTGTAGCAATGCCACCGAAGCAGCACACGGGTCCTGATGCGTGTGTGAAAGTGATGTTGCATGCGTAGACGCCCGTCTTGGGTCTCCGGGGTGTTTCCCCCCTCCACGAACGGTAGTGCCACCGTCAGTTGGAGAGGGGAATCGTGCGTGTCGGGTAGAACCAAAGGGAATCTATTGGTGGGTTCGGTCCGGCCCTATTTGGGGATGTTCCTATGGGCTGACCAATCGCAACCAGGTGGAAGAGTACACAGGTCAAAGCCCGTCTGGCGAAAGTCAAAGGGCTAGATCATCGGGTCAACTGGGCTTCGTGGTGGCCTTCTAGGTGTAGCAATGCCACCGAAACACCGTACCGGTCCCGAAGCGTGTGTGAAAGTGATGTTGCATGCGTAGACGCCCTTCTTAGGCTCCGAGGTGTGCCCCCCTCTACGAACGGCAGAGCCGCCGTCACTTGGAGGGGGGAATCATGCGCGTCGGGTAGAACCGGAGGGAATCTATTGGTGGGTTGGGTCTAGCTCTATTCGGGGATGTTCCTATGGGCTGACCAATCGCAACCAGGTGGAAGAGTACACTAGTCAAAGCCCGTCCGGTGAAAGTCAAAGGGCTAGATCATCGGGTCAACTGGGCTTCCTGGTGGCCTTCCGGGTGTAGCAATGCCACCGAAACAGTGCACGGGTCCCGATGCATGTGTGAATGTGTTGTGACATGCGTAGACGCCCTTCTTGGGCTCCGAGGTGTGCCCCCTCTACGAACGGCAGAGCAGCCGTCACTTGGAGGGGGAATTGTGTGCGTCGGGTAGAACCGGAGGGAATATAGTGGTTGGTTGGGTCCAGACCGTGTTCGGGGTTGTTCCTATGGGCTGACCTATCGCAACCAGGTGGAAGATTCCACTGGTCAAAGCCCGTCCGACGAAAGTCAAAGGGCTAGATCTCCTGGTCAACGGGGCTTCGTGGTGGCCTTTTGGGTGTAGCAATGCCACCGAAACACTATACCTGGTCCTGATGCATGTGTGAATATGTTTTGACATGCGTTGACACCCTTCTTGGGCTCCGAGGTGTGCCCCCCTCTACGAACGGCAGAGCCGCCGTCACTTGGAGGGGGGAATCATGCGCGTCGGGTAGAATCGGAGGGAATATATTGGTTGGTTGGGTCCAGACCGTGTTCGGCGTTGTTCCTATGGGCTGACCTATCGCAATGAGGTGGAAGAGTACACTGGTCAAAGCCCTTCCGGTGAAAGTCAAAGGGCTAGATCATCGGGTCAACTGGGCTTCGTGGTGGCCTTCCGGGTGTAGCAATGCCACCAAAACACCGTACAGGGTCCTGATGCGTGTGTGAAAGTGATGTTGCATGCGTAAACGCCCGCCTTGGGCCCCGAGGTGTTGGCCTCCTCCACGGACGGCAGTGCCGCCATCACTTGGAGAGGGGAATCATGCGCGTCGGGTAGAACCGGAGGGAATCTGGTGGTTGGTTGGGTCCAGACCGTGTTCGGGGTTGTTCCTATGGGCTGACCTATCGCAACCAGCTGGAAGAGTCCACTGGTCAAAGCCCGTCAGGCGAAAGTCAAAGGCCTAGATCTCCTGGTCAACGGGGCTAGGGTTAGTCCGGCCAGTGGGGCTTCCGGGTGTAGCTATGCCATCGAAACACCGTACCGGGTCCTGGTGCGTGTGTCAAAGTGATGTTGCATGCGTAGACTGAAGGAAATATGCCCAAGAGGCAATAATAAAGTTATTATTTATTTCCTTATATCATGATAAATGTTTATTATTCATGCTAGAATTGTATTAACCGGAAACATAATACATGTGTGAATACATAGACAAACAGAGCGTCACTAGTATGCCTCTACTTGACTAGCTCGTTTATCAAAGATGGTTATGTTTCCTAACCATAGACATGAGTTGTCATTTGATTAACGGGATCACATCATTAGGAGAATGATGTGATTGACTTGACCCATTCCGTTAGCTTAGCACTTGATCGTTTAGTATGTTGCTATTGCTTTCTTCATGACTTATACATGTTCCTATGACTATGAGATTATGCAACTCCCGTTTACCGGAGGAACACTTTGTGTGCTACCAAACGTCGCAACGTAACTGGGTGATTATAAAGGTGCTCTACAGGTGTCTCTGAAGGTACTTGTTGGGTTGGCGTATTTCAAGATTAGGATTTGTCACTCCGATTGTCGGAGAGGTATCTCTGGGCCCACTCGGTAATGCACATCAGTTAAGCCTTGCAAGCATTGCAACTAATGAGTTAGTTGCAGGATGATGTATTTGTTGGGAATCGTAGCATAATTTTAAAATTTTCCTACGCTCACCAAGATGCATCTATGGAGTATACTAGCAACGAGGGGAAAGGAGTGCATCTACATACCCTTGTAGATCGCGAGCGGAAGCGTTCCAATGAACGTGGATGACGGAGTCGTACTCGCCGTGATCCAAATCACCGATGACCGAGTGCCGAACGGACGGCACCTCCGCGTTCAACACACGTACGGTGCAGCGACGTCTCCTCCTTCTTGATCCAGCAAGGGGGGAGGAGAGGTTGATGGAGATCCAACAGCACGACGGCATGGTGGTGGATGTAGCGGGTCTCCGGCAGGGCTTCGCCGAGCTTCTGCGAGAGAGAAAGAGGTGTTGCAGGGGAGGAGGGAGGCGCCCAAGGCTGTGTGTTGCTGCCCTCCCTCCCCCCACTATTTATAGGACCCCTGGGGGGGCGCCAGCCCTTGGGAGATCAAATCTCCAAGGGGGGCGGCGGCCAAGTGGGGGGGAAGGGGTGCCTTGCCCCCCAAGGCAAGGGGGAAGCCCCCCTAGGGTTCCCAACCCTAGGCGCATGGGGGGGGAGGCCCAAGGGGGGCGCCCCAGCCCACTAAGGGCTGGTTCCCTTCCACTTTCAGCCCACGGGGCCCTCCGGGATAGGTGGCCCCACCCGGTGGACCCCCGGGACCCTTCCGGTGGTCCCGGTACAATACCGGTAACCCCCGAAACTTTCTCGGTGGCCGAAACTTGACTTCCTATATATAATTCTTCACCTCCGGACCATTCCGGAACCTCTCGTGACGTCCGGGATCTCATCCGGGACTCCGAACAACTTTCGGGTTTCCGCATACATATATCTCTACAACCCTAGCGTCACCGGACCTTAAGTGTGTAGACCCTACGGGTTCGGGAGACATGCAGACATGACCGAGACGCCTCTCCGGTCAATAACCAACAGCGGGATCTGGATACCCATGTTGGCTCCCACATGTTCCACGATGATCTCATCGGATGAACCACGGTGTCGAGGATTCAATCAATCTGTATGCAATTCCCTTTGTCAATCGGTATGTTACTTGCCCGAGATTCGATCGTCGGTATCCCAATACCTTGTTCAATCTCGTTACCGGCAAGTCTCTTTACTCGTACCACAATGCATGATCCCGTGACTAACGCCTTAGTCACATTGAGCTCATTATGATGATGCATTACCGAGTGGGCCCAGAGATACCTCTCCGTCACACGGAGTGACAAATCCCAGTCTCGATCCGTGCCAACCCAACAGACACTTTCGGAGATACCCGTAGTGCACCTTTATAGTCACCCAGTTACGTTGTGACGTTTGGCACACCCAAAGCACTCCTACGGTATCCGGGAGTTGCACGATCTCATGGTCTAAGGAAAAGATACTTGACATTGGAAAAGCTCTAGCAAACGAAACTACACGATCTTTTATGCTATGCTTAGGATTGGGTCTTGTCCATCACATCATTCTCCTAATGATGTGATCCCGTTATCAATGACATCCAATGTCCATAGTCAGGAAACCATGACTATCTGTTGATCAACGAGCTAGTCAACTAGAGGCTTACTAGGGACACTTTGTGGTCTATGTATTCACACATGTATTACGATTTCCGGATAATACAATTATAGCATGAATAATAGACAATTACCATGAACAAAGAAATATAATAATAACCATTTATTATTGCCTCTAGGGCATATTTCCAACAGTCTCCCACTTGCACTAGAGTCAATAATCTAGTTACATTGTGATGAATCGAACACCCATTGCGTCCTGGTGTTGATCATGTTTTGCCCTAGGGAGAGGTTTAGTCAACGGATCTGCTACATTCAGGTCTGTGTGTACTTTACAAATATCTTGTCTCCATTTTGAACACTTTCACGAATGGAGTTGAAGCGACGCTTGATATGCCTGGTCTTCCTGTGAAACCTGGGCTCCTTCGCAAGGGCAATAGCTCCAGTGTTGTCACAGAAGAGAGTCATTGGGCCCGACGCATTGGGAATCACCCCTAGGTCGGTAATGAACTCCTTCATCCAGACTGCTTCCTGTGCTACCTCCGAGGCTGCCATGTACTCCGCTTCACATGTAGATCCCGCCACGACGCTTTGCTTGCAACTGCACCAGCTTACTGCTCCTCCATTCAAAATATACACGTATCCGGTCTGTGACTTCGAGTCATCCATATCTGTGTCGAAGCTAGCGTCGACGTAACCCTTTACGACGAGCTCTTCGTCACCTCCATAAACGAGAAACATATCCTTAGTCCTCTTCAGGTACTTCAGGATATTCTTGACCGCTGTCCCGTGTTCCTTGCCGGGATTACTTTGGTACCTTCCTACCAAACTTACGGCAAGGTTTACATCAGGTCTGGTACACAGCATGGCATACATAATAGACCCTATGGCCGAGGCATAGGGGATGACACTCATCTCTTCTATATCTTCTGCCGTGGTCGGGCATTGAGCCGTGCTCAATTGCACACCTTGCAATACAGGCAAGAACCCCTTCTTGGACTGATCCATACTGAACTTCTTCAATATCTTGTCAGGGTATGTACTCTGTGAAAGACCAATGAGGCGTCTTGATCTATCTCTATAGATCTTGATGCCTAATATATAAGCAGCTTCTCCAAGGTCCTTCATTGAAAAACACTTATTCAAATAGTCCTTTATACATTCCAAGAATTCTATATCATTTCCCATCAGTAGTATGTCATCCACATATAATATGAGAAATGCTACAGAGCTCCCACTCACTTTCTTGTAAACACAGGCTTCTCCATAAGTCTGTGTAAACCCAAACGCTTTGATCATCTCATCAAAGCGAATGTTCCAACTCCGAGATGCTTGCACCAGCCCATAGATTGAGCGCTGGAGCTTGCACACTTTGTTAGCATTCTTAGGATCGACAAAACCTTCCGACTGCATCATATACAACTCTTCCTTAAGGAAGCCATTAAGGAATGCCGCTTTGACGTCCATCTGCCATATCTCATAATCATAGTATGCGGCAATTGCTAACATGATTCGGACGGACTTCAGCTTCGCTACGGGTGAGAAAGTCTCATCGTAGTCAACCCCTTGAACTTGTCGATAACCCTTAGCGACAAGTCGAGCTTTGTAGATGGTCACATTACCATCCGCATCCGTCTTCTTCTTAAAGATCCATTTGTTTTCTATGGCTCGCCGCTCATCGGGCAAGTCAGTCAAAGTCCATACTTTGTTTTCATACATGGATTCTATCTCAGATTTCATGGCTTCTAGCCATTTGTCGGAATCCGGGCCCGCCATCGCTTCTTCATAGTTCGAAGGTTCACCGTTGTCTAACAACATGATTTCCAGGACAGGGTTGCCGTACCACTCTGGTGCGGAACGTGTCCTTGTGGACCTACGAAGTTCAGTAACTTGATCCGAAGCTTCATGATCATCATCATTAACTTCCTCCCCAGTCGGTGTAGGCACCACAGGAACATTTTCCCGCGCTGCGCTACTTTCCGGTTCGGAAGGGGTGACTATCACCTCATCAAGTTCCACTTTCCTCCCACTCAATTCTTTCGAGAGAAACTCGTTCTCTAGAAAGGACCCGTTCTTGGCAACGAAGATCTTGCCCTGGGATCTGAGGTAGAAGGTATACCCAATAGTTTCCTTAGGGTATCCTATGAAGACGCATTTTTCTGACTTGGGTTCGAGCTTTTCAGGTTGAAGTTTCTTGACATAAGCATCGCATCCCCAAACTTTTAGAAACGACAGCTTAGGTTTCTTCCCAAACCATAATTCATACGGTGTCGTCTCAACGGATTTAGACGGAGCCCTATTTAAAGTGAATGCGGCAGTCTCTAAAGCATAACCCCAAAATGAGAGCGGTAAATCGGTAAGAGACATCATAGATCGCACCATATCCAATAGAGTGCGATTACGACGTTCGGACACACCATTCCTCTGAGGTGTTCCAGGCGGCGTGAGTTGTGAAACTATTCCATATTTCCTTAAGTGTGCACCAAACTCGTGACTTAAATATTCTCCTCCACGATCTGATCGTAAGAACTTTATTTTCCTGTCACGTTGATTCTCAACTTTACTCTGAAATTCCTTGAACTTTTCAAAGGTTTCAGGCTTGTGTTTCATCAGGTAGACATACCCATATCTACTTAAATCATCAGTGAGAGTGAGAACATAACGATATCCTCCGCGAGCCTCAACACTCATTGGACCACATACATCGGTATGTATGATTTCCAATAGGTCGGTTGCTCGCTCCATTGTCCTGGAGAACGGAGTCTTGGTCATCTTACCCATGAGGCATGGTTCGGACGTGTCAAATGATTCGTAATCAAGAGACTCCAAAAGTCCATCTGCATGGAGCTTCTTCATGCGCTTGACACCAATGTGACCAAGGCGGCAGTGCCACAAGTATGTGGGACTATCGTTATCAACTTTGCATCTTTTGGTATTCACACTATGAACATGTGTAACATCACGTTCGAGATTCATCAAAAATAAACCATTGACCAGCGGGGCATGACCATAAAACATATCTCTCAAATAAATAGAACAACCATTATTCTCGGATTTAAATGAGTAGCCATCTCGAATTAAACGAGATCCAGATACAATGTTCATGCTCAAAGCTGGCACTAAATAACAATTATTGAGGTTTAAAACTAATCCCGTGGGTAGATGCAGAGGTAGCGTGCCGACGGCGATCACATCGACCTTGGAACCATTCCCGACGCGCATCGTCACCTCGTCCTTTGCCAGTCTCCGTTTATTCCGTAGTTCCTGCTTTGAGTTACAAATATGAGCAACCGCACCGGTATCAAATACCCAGGAGCTACTACGAGTACTGGTAAGGTACACATCAATTACTTGTATATCACATATACCTTGGGTGTTGCCGGCCTTCTTCTTGTCCGCTAAATATTTGGGGCAGTTCCGCTTCCAGTGACCACTTCCCTTGCAATAAAAGCACTCAGTCCCGGGTTGGGTCCATTCTTTGACTTCTTCCCAGTAACTGGTTTACCGGGCGCGGCAACTCCCTTGCCGTCCTTCTTGAAGTTCTTCTTACCCTTGCCCTTCTTGAACTTGGTGGTTTTATTCACCATCAACACTTGATGTTCTTTTCTGATCTCCCCTTCCGCTGATTTCAGCATTGAATATACCTCGGGAATGGTCTTTTCCATCCCCTGCATATTGTAGTTCATCACAAAGCTCTTGTAGCTTGGTGGAAGCGACTGGAGGATTCTGTCAATGACCGCGTCATCCGGGAGATTAACTCCCAGCTGAGACAAGCGGTTGTGCAACCCAGACATTCTGAGTATGTGCTCACTAACAGAACTGTTCTCCTCCATTTTACAGCTGAAGAACTTGTCGGAGACATCATATCTCTCGACCCGGGCATGAGCTTGAAAAACTAATTTCAGCTCCTCGAACATCTCATATGCTCCATGTTTCTCAAAACGCTTTTGGAGACCCGGTTCTAGGCTGTAAAGCATGCCGCACTGAACGAGGGAGTAATCATCAGCACGTGATTGCCAAGCGTTCATAACGTCTTGGTTCTGTGGGATTGGTGCATCACCTAGCGGTGCTTCTAAGACATAATCTTTCTTGGCTACTATGAGGATGAGCCTCAGGTTCCGGACCCAGTCCGTATAGTTGCTGCCATCATCTTTCAGCTTGGTTTTCTCTAGGAACGCGTTGAAATTGAGGACAACGTTGGCCATTTGATCTACAAGACATAGTGTAAAGATTTTAGACTAAGTTCATGATAATTGAGTTCATCTAATCAAATTATTTAATGAACTCCCACTCAGATAGACACCTCTCTAGTCATCTAAGTGAAACATGATCCGAGTTTAACTAGGCCGTGTCCGATCATCACGTGAGACGGACTAGTCAAGATCGGTGAACATCTCCATGTTGATCGTATCTTCTATACGAATCATGCTCGACCTTTCGGTCCTCCGTGTTCCGAGGCCATGTCTGTACATGCTAGGCTCGTCAAGTCAACCTAAGTGTATTGCGTGTGTTCCGAGGCCATGTCTGTACATGCTAGGCTCGTCAACACCCGTTGTATTCGAACGTTAGAATCTATCACACCCGATCATCACGTGGTGCTTCGAAACAACGAACCTTCGCAACGGTGCACAGTTAGGGTGAACACTTTCTTGAAATTATTATAAGGGATCATCCTACTTGCTACCGTCGTTCTAAGCAAATAAGATGCAAAAACATGATAAACATCACATGCAATCAAATAGTGACATGATATGGCCAATATCATCATGCTCCTTTGATCTCCATCTACGGGGCACCATGATCATCTTTGTCACCGGCATGACACCATGATCTCCATCATCATGATCTCCATCATTGTGTCTTCATGAAGTCGTCACGCCAACGATTACTTCTACTTCCATGGCTAACCCGTTTAGCAACAAAGTAAAGTAATTTACATGGCGTTATTCAATGACACGCAGGTCATGCAAAATAATAAAGACAACTCCTATGGCTCCTGCCGGTTGTCATACTCATCGACATGCAAGTCGTGATTCCTATTACAAGAATATGATCAATCTCATACATCACATATATCATTCATCACATCTTCTGGCCATATCACATCACATAGCACTTGCTGCAAAAACAAGTTAGACGTCCTCTAATTGTTGTTGCAAGTTTTTTACGTGGTTTGTAGGTTTCTAGCAAGAACGTTTTCTTACCTACGTATGACCACAACGAGATTTGCCAATTTCTATTTACCCTTCATAAGGACCCTTTTCATCGAATCTGTTCCGACTAAAGTAGGAGAGACAGACACCCGCTAGCCACCTTATGCATCTAGTGCATGTCAGTCGGTGGAACCTGTCTCACGTAAGTGTACGTGTAAGGTCGGTCCGGGCCGCTTCATCCTACAATGCCGCCGAAACAAGAAAAGACTAGTAGCGGCAAGAAGAATTGGCAAACTCAACGCCCACAACTTCTTTGTGTTCTACTCGTGCATAGTAACTACGCATAGACCTGGCTCATGATGCCACTGTTGGGAATCGTAGCATAATTTTAAAATTTTCCTACGCTCACCAAGATGCATCTATGGAGTATACTAGCAACGAGGGGAAAGGAGTGCATCTACATACCCTTGTAGATCGCGAGCGGAAGCGTTCCAATGAACGTGGATGACGGAGTCGTACTCGCCGTGATCCAAATCACCGATGACCGAGTGCCGAACGGACGGCACCTCCGCGTTCAACACACGTACGGTGCAGCGACGTCTCCTCCTTCTTGATCCAGCAAGGGGGGAGGAGAGGTTGATGGAGATCCAACAGCACGACGGCGTGGTGGTGGATGTAGCGGGTCTCCGGCAGGGCTTCGCCGAGCTTCTGCGAGAGAGAGAGAGAGGTGTTGCAGGGGAGGAGGGAGGCGCCCAAGGCTGTTGTGTGCTGCCCTCCCTCCCCCCTTTATATAGGCCCCCTGGGGGGCGCCGGCCCCAAGAGATGGGATCTCAAGGGGGGGCGGCGGCCACAAGGGGGGAAGGGGTTGCCTTGCCCCCCAAGGCAAGGGGGAACTCCCCCCTAGGGTTCCCAACCCTAGGCGCATGGGGGGAGGCCCAAGGGGGGCGCCCCAGCCCACTAAGGGCTGGTTCCCTTCCACTTTCAGCCCACGGGGCCCTCCGGGATAGGTGGCCCCACCCGGTGGACCCCCGGGACCCTTCCGGTGGTCCTGGTACAATACCGGTAACCCCCGAAACTTTCCCGGTGGCCGAAACTTGACTTCCTATATATAATTCTTCACCTCCGGACCATTCCGGAACCTCTCGTGACGTCCGGGATCTCATCCGGGACTCCTAACAACTTTCGGGTTTCCGCATACATATATCTCTACAACCCTAGCGTCACCGGACCTTAAGTGTGTAGACCCTACGGGTTCGGGAGACATGCAGACATGACCGAGACGCCTCTCCGGTCAATAACCAACAGCGGGATCTGGATACCCATGTTGGCTCCCACATGTTCCACGATGATCTCATCGGATGAACCACGGTGTCGAGGATTCAATCAATCCGTATGCAATTCCCTTTGTCAATCGGTATGTTACTTGCCCGAGATTCGATCGTCGGTATCCCAATACCTTGTTCAATCTTGTTACCGGCAAGTCTCTTTACTCGTACCGCAATGCATGATCCCGTGACTAACGCCTTAGTCACATTGAGCTCATTATGATGATGCATTACCGAGTGGGCCCAGAGATACCTCTCCGTCACACGGAGTGACAAATCCCAGTCTCGATCCGTGCCAACCCAACAGACACTTTCGGAGATACCCGTAGTGCACCTTTATAGTCACCCAGTTACGTTGTGACGTTTGGCACACCCAAAGCACTCCTACGGTATCCGGGAGTTGCACGATCTCATGGTCTAAGGAAAAGATACTTGACATTGGAAAAGCTCTAGCAAACGAAACTACACGATCTTTTATGCTATGCTTAGGATTGGGTCTTGTCCATCACATCATTCTCCTAATGATGTGATCCCGTTATCAATGACATCCAATGTCCATAGTCAGGAAACCATGACTATCTGTTGATCAACGAGCTAGTCAACTAGAGGCTTACTAGGGACACTTTGTGGTCTATGTATTCACACATGTATTACGATTTCCGGATAATACAATTATAGCATGAATAATAGACAATTACCATGAACAAAGAAATATAATAATAACCATTTATTATTGCCTCTAGGGCATATTTCCAACAGTATTACGTTATGAGTAAAGAGACTTGCCGGTAACAAGATTGAACTAGGTATTGAGATACCGACGATCGAATCTCGGGCAAGTAACATACCGATGACAAAGGGAACAACGTATGTTGTTATGCGGTTTGACCGATAAAGATCTTCGTAGTATATGTGGGAGCCAATATGAGCATCCAGGTTCCGCTATTGGTTATTGACCGGAGACGTGTCTCGGTCATGTCTACATAGTTCTCGAACCCGTAGGGTCCGCACGCTTAAAGTTTGATGACGGTTATATTATGAGTTTATGTGTTTTGATGTACCGAAGGTAGTTCGGAGTCCCGGATGTGATCACGGACATGACGAGGAGTCTCGAAATGGTCGAGACATGAAGATTGATATATTGGACGACTATATTCAGACACCGGAATGGTTCCGGGGGTTATCGGATATATACCGGAGTACTGGGGGGTTACCGGAACCCCCCGGAGGTTATTGGGCCTCATGGGACCAAGTGGTGGAAGAGGAGAGGTGGCCAAGGGGCAGCCGCGCGCCCCTCCCCCCAAGTCCGAATTGGACAAGGAGGGGGGGCGGCGACCCCCCTTTCCTTCCCCCCTCTCTCTCCTTCCCTCTCCTCTCCTACTCCAACATGGAAGGGGGGAGTCCTACTCCCGGTGGGAGTAGGACTCCTCATGGGGCACGCCAAGGGTGGCCGGACCCCTCCCCCTCCTCCACTCCTTTATATACGGGGAGGGAGGCACCCCCTAGAGACACAACAATTGTCCCTTGGATCTCTTAGCCGTGTGCGGTGCCCCCTCCACCATAATCCACCTCGGTCATATCGTAACGGTGCTTAGGCGAAGCCCTGCGTCGGTAGAACATCATCATCGTCACCACGCCGTCGTGCTGACGGAACTCTCCCTCAAAGCACGGCTGGATCAGAGTTCGAGGGACGTCATCGAGTTGAACATGTGCTGAACTCGGAGGTGCCGTGCATTCGGTACTTGATCGGTCAGATCATGAAGACATACGACTACATCAACCGCGTTGTGCTAACGCTTCCGCTTTCGGTCTACGAGGGTACGTGGACACACTCTCCCCTCTCGTTGCTATGCATCACCATGATCTTGCGTGTGCGTAGGAATTTTTTTGAAATTACTACGTTCCACAACAGTGACGCCCGTCTTGGGTCTCCTGGGTGTTGCCCCCCTCCACGGACGGCAGTGCCGCCGTCACTTAGATCATCGGTCAACTGAGCTTCGTGGTGGCCTTCCGGGTGTAGCAATGCCACCGAAACACCGTACCGGGTCCTCATGCATGTGTGAAAGTGATGTTGCATGCGTAGACGCCCGTCTTGGGGCTCCGGGGCTTAGCCCCCCTCCGCGGGGCTAGATCATCGCGTCAACGGGGCTAGGATATAGTCCGGTCGGGTGGCGTGCAGGTACGACTGAATATATTTTTAAATTTTTCCTACTGTACTTTACATTGTTGCCGAACTTGTCACGTGGATAGCTAGTTTATGTAAAAATAATAATTAATTTAGTAAGGACATTCCTAAAATAAATTAAATTTAATGTAAAACAGGTATGCCGACGGTTAGGTCGGCACAACCTATGCCGACGGTTATACCGTCGGCGTACCTCCCATCTTATCCAACCGGCATTTGCCCCTAAAGAAAACCTTATCCAGTGCACGCCCTGACCATTCATTGCAGCCTCGATCCAGCCCCGCCGCCGCGCGCTTGATCCAGCCCCGCCGCCGCTCGATCCCCGCCCTCCGCCCCTCGATCCCGCCGCCGCCAGCCATCCCCGCCCCGCACCGCCGCCGCCGCCCCTGCCCTGGCCGCATCGCGCCGTCCCCACCCCGCACCGCTCGGCCCCCGTTCGTCCCCGCCCTGCACCGCGCGTCCCCGCTCTCCTCCGCCGCCGGCCGTCCCCGCCCGCCCCGCATCACCCTCGTCCGTCCCGGCCCGCCCCCGTCCCCGCACCGGCCCCGTCGTCCTCGTCCCCTCCTGTTGCTGGTGAGCTGGGCGCGCTCGTGGCCGCGGCCGCGGCTCCGGCGGTCCGGCGCCCCCTCCCCGGCCCTCCTCTGCTGCTGGTCCGGCGCCCCCTCCCCAACTTGAGCACCAGCTCGCTCCGCCCCACCCCGACCAGCCGGCCCTCTCTAAAAGTGAGGATTTTTTTTCCTTTTTTTAGTTTTGTACCTCCCTATGATTGTTGCTGTTTTCCTGTTCAATTTGTGATCGAGTTAGTGACGACCTCTTGTTGAAAGAAGTTAGTGGCAAGCTGCAAATGCAATATTATTGACTGTCCTAAGAGGAAATGATGCAAATGTGATTATGTCTGGTATATTATGTGTCTTAGTAGAGCTTGCAAACAGAGAAATTAGCATTCAAATTTTGTCCCACATGGAGGTGGATAGTTTGCAAAATATTGTTTGCAGGTGGATAGTTTGCAAAATACTGATCAATGGATGTCATTAGCACTATGATTTTTTTTCCAACTTTAAAGTGTCAAAGTTGTATGTGATGTGATGATATATATAATTTTCGCACGGTGGAATTAGCATTCTTTGTTGTGTCGCATCTCCATGATAAGTGGTTTTTTGTTCATGATGGTCTTGCAAAATAATGATGAAATATTTTTTGACACTTCATGGTCTTGGTGAAAAATAGTAATTTGTGAAAAATTGGTAACTTGTTCATCAAGATTTAACATTTCTAATACTTTGAATGTGAAACTTTAAGTGGATGAATTTATTTTGTATTGCTCATCTAGTAAATAAAGCGATGAAGGTATTGGTCCGTGATCTAAGTTTTTGACACTTGATGATCTAAGTTTATTTGTCGGTAAAATTTACAGGCTTTGGTGGTGTTGCATATCTTTGGAGTCATCATCGTCTAAGGCATTGATCCGTGATCTCGTCGCTGTTTGACTGCTTCCTCTACAGTCGAGGGTGAGCTACGAATCCATCTTAATAATCATGTCCTAGATTTTCTTTTCTCGTCAAGTCGCGTAACCTAGGCGTCTCCCGTCCGAAATGGTTGCATCGATAAATATGCATTCAATTGCATATTTATCACCGCAACTCTTTCGGATTGTCCAGCGTTTTCGACGGATAGCCCGAGGATGTGTAGATTGGGTACGTTGTCCATGCTCTACCTTGTTCCGAGACAGGCCTAACCGTCGGCGTCCGCCAGGCCACGGTCGCCCAGAGACTGCCACGTGTCAGCGTG
The DNA here is from genome assembly GCF_018294505.1 of Triticum aestivum. Classification (NCBI taxonomy): domain Eukaryota; kingdom Viridiplantae; phylum Streptophyta; class Magnoliopsida; order Poales; family Poaceae; genus Triticum; species Triticum aestivum. Next base: position 80,815,233 of record NC_057799.1, read on the forward strand.
TAATTGGCAAACCTTTAACGGCGGCGCCGTCAACGTCCGTCAGGTGGAAAACGTTGCCGACGGGGTATGTATGCCGACGGTGGTACAGCCCCCGTCGGCTTAGCTCACTATGCCGACGGTTTTCATATGCCGACGGCCGCCCTGAGGTACGCCGACGTACGAGTTGCCGACGGGGGCCGTCGGTGTAACCCTTTGCCGACGGCTTTTGGGCCTATGCCGACGGTCTTGGGCCGTCGGCAACGTATCAAATTCTGGTAGTGCACGTGTGGCACAAACACATGGCAACTTTGAACTTTTTAATGGCAAGTTTAGTGACGTGAGGATGTCAATTTTAGTTGTCAAGCATGACAACTTTATCGGATGGAAAGTTCTAATTATTTATGTGTTTTTTCTTTTCGGGCGGCAACTTTAGTTGAAAAAAATATAGGGCCGGAGTGCTTCGTGCCACAAGTGTGTCCCTCATCATTTGCGTTAAACTGTGTATATTATGTTTGTACTATATTTGAATTGTGGAATTATTCAATGATCTTGTAGTATTCACGTGTATGATGGATGTGCATGCATTTATGAGTTTTGATATGATATGAGGAGTGCGGCTGCACGTCATGACATATGAAGGGCTGTCCGGCTTTGTCCATAGTTAGACGTCTAGAGGGACAGATTTGTCAAGTCTGGTTATAGACACTCTTATGAAAACTGCGAAGTCTCGTGTATGATGGCCACCTTGTATGCCAAATTGGGAACACATACAAACAAATAAAAGAGGATAGGATTCACTCGGACTCAGTCGGAAAAAAGAAACAAGACACATACATGGATGACTAATCGAATAACATGATGGTACACGAGTAAATAGCATAAAACTACTACTTTACGGGCTAGGGTTTCAAAAAACTACCGGTTTTTAATTTTTCTCAAATAACTACCAAATGGGTGGTCGGCTGTTTCAGAAAACCCAAATCGTCCAGTCTTCATCAGTTGATACCGATTATGACAGGTCGGGCCCGCATCTAAACACACTGTTAGTTTGACCGTTAACTTACATGTGGGGCCCACATGTAAGTTGCATCTTCCTCTTCTCTTTCTTCTTCCTCTCCCTCTCTTCTCTTCCCTCCCCCTATGTCTCCCGTCCCGAGCCGGCGACCTCCCTCCCCTCCAGAGCCGGCGACCCCCCTCCCCTCCCAGGCCGGCGACCCTCCCCCTGAGCCGGCGACTCTCCCCAATCCCCTCCCAGGCCGGCGACCCTTTCCCCCGAGCCGGAGCTCCTGGTGGTGACGAGCCAGCCTCGTCCGTGAGTCATGGCGTGGCGGTGGATGCCGTACTGGAGCGCGTAGGAGGCGAGGCCGAGCGCGGCGGACAGGAACAGCACCGCCGGCAGCGGCATGTAGAGCAGCGCCAGCCCCGACGACCAGCCGAACGCCTTGCCGAGGTCGGAGGCGGTGGCCAGGTAGTTGAGCGACTGCTGGGAGACACCCATGGAGGCCTTGAGCGCCGACGAGTAGGCCGAGAAGTCGAAGTTTGTCCCCGTCAGCGCCTGCACCCACACCGTCGCCACTCGCCGTCATGGCTGCTGCTCCGGTGGCCGAAGCTGCTGTCCATCGAATCGGCCTGCCCTCTCTCCCCTCGACCTCGACGGATAGGGATAGGGCAGGAGGATGCTTCTTCCTCCGTCCTTGGTCCTTCCGCTACTCTCCCGACGACGGTGTGGCGGTGGATTCCGCCGCTGTGGGCGCGGCTCGCCGGCCGGAGGAGGCAGCGCTGCCCTGCCGAGCGGGATCGAGCTCCCGGCGCGGGGACCCGATTGCTTTTTCAGAAAACTCACAGGGACCTGATTGCTTTTTCAGAAAACTTATAAGGACCTGATTGCTTTTTACAAAACTTACATGTGGGACCCACATGTAAGTTAACGGTCAAAGTAAACGGTCAAACAAACGATTATCTTACATGTGGGCCCCAACTGTCATAATCACGATCAACTGAAAACGACTCGATGATTTGGGTTTTCTGAAACAGCCAACCACCCGTTTGGTAGTTATCTGAGAAAAATTAAAAACCGGTAGTTTTTTTGAAACCCTAGCCTGTAAAGTAGTAGTTTTATGCTATTTACTCATGGTACACAGTAATAGGTCGCTATGAATCTTCAACTTATGCAGCTAGTGCTTGTAAGATCAAGTAGGAGAGACAGTGAAGCCAATGAGTAAACTAAAACTGTACAGACGTTTTTCAACTCCTCCTGCCTTCAAATCTTGTTATGGAGCTTGGACGGCGCGACGAGAGGGTTCTGCTGCGCGATCTGCTCCCGTCCGACCTTCTTGTAGTCGAAGCCACACGCGTGCCCGTCCACGTAGCGGTGCAGCGAGCTGAAGGTAACCGCAGCGGCACGCGAACCCCAGCAGCCCCACCTTCTTCTTGCACGCCATGCACCTGGTTGGCGCCGACTTCTTGGCTGCCGCCTCCGCCGCCGGTGCCGCGGTAGGGTCCTGCAGGCTCATCGACTTCTTGAAAGCGAGGATGAGGTCGTCGAACGTGAGCTTCCCCTCGACGGCGGGGGCAGCCACATCTCCGGCCTTGAGGTGGTCGCGGTAGCACTTTGAGCACATGTTCTTGCTCGCCTCGCTCCCGTAGAACCCGCAGCCGTTCGTGCACAGCGGCGCGCCCCCGCCGGCGGCGGCCTCCGTCGAAGACTCCTGCCCGTGCGCCATGTATAAACCTATTGAGGATCGATCGTCTCGCGTTCGCGTATTATGGGAGTGTCTGAATCTCGCGTTGGTTGCTTGCGTCGTGCGTGGGTGATTTGTCGACGAGGCCCCGAGGGCATCCTTCTGTGGCTTATAAAGGTCGGCCAGGAGTGCCCAGAAGAACTCCGAGTCGTGCTCTAGAACGTTCCAGTCGATTTTGAAGGCACGCAGTGGCCTTTTCGGTTTCCTTAACCGTATCCCTATCGGAAGGGAAGCAGTTGCCAGACCTCCCAATAGTAGTGTCCAACGTAAGGTGCTTTACGTTGCACGATCAATGATACGTACATCTCTGTTTCATCAAAAAAAAAAAAAGAGAGAAACGTACATCTCGTTAGCTCAGCTAGCAAACATGCCCAAGCGTTTTAACAGGAGACAAAAAAATTACACGCTAGCCAAATAAATATGAGCGTCCTCTATTTTAACACGGTGGCTCACGATGTTGCCACTTATCTTTCTTCCCATCCTTGTTGATGATGAACGCCATGTTCATGTGATCGCAATGCATTCGACGTGGTAAATCTCAATGCAATGAGCTTGCCACTACATGACACACTTGTCATTGTGCCGCATAGGGGAATGTTTAAAACTTTAAAAACAAATTTCATGGACCACAAACTACTCCTAGCGCCTAGACATATAAAGACTCTCCAAAAACTACCCAAATCCTAGACATGAAAGACTTTTGAATCGACGAACAATTTTTCAAATCGACAAACATCTGTTTTTAAAATTTTAGGCATTTTCTTAAATACATGAACTTTTGTTTTGTTCAGACAAACATTTTTTGAAATGCATGAATAGTTTTCGAATTCATGAACATTTTTTGAGTCAGCAAACATTTTTTGTATCAATGAACTTTTTTATAATTGGGGAACAAATTTGAAAAAATTGTTATTTTTTATAATTTGCGAACAGTTTTGTAAATCACCAATATTTTTTTTAACTGCGAAAAGTTTATGATTTCTCGCACATTTTTTGAATTCACAAACATTCTATGATTTCTCAAACATTTTTCTCAAAACTCGCATCCTTTTGTAATTTGGAAATCTCAAATTAATTTAAAAAAGGAAAAAACATAAACATAAATGAGAAAAGAAAAGAAAAGATAAAATCGAAATGAAAAAAACAAGGGCGTCACGCCCCACGAAATGAAAAACAGCTTTGTACAGAGTTTTTCTTGAGGTACTCGGCAAAGATTCAAACTCAGTGGAAAATAAATATCAGACCCCCCCACGGTTTGCTGAGTGTAACACTGGACAAAGTCGAAGGCCTTGTTGAGTGCTACACTCGGCAAAACAATTTAACGGAGTTGTGGGGTAAACGACCGGATGTGCAACAACGGTCGCATACACTGGGACAATGGCGGGACACACCGCTACGTGTTGATGCTTGTTGTTGTGTGCTATCGCTTGCCGCTATGTGTTGCTGCTGCCTGCTAACTATTGCTTTGTTGGGGGAAAGGAGAAGGGGCAGCTCAGTTGGGGAAGAGGAGGAGAAGTGGCACCTCGGTTGGGGAGGAGGATGAGGAGGAGATGGGGGCGGTGGAGTCCAGCGAGAGTAGTGGCGATAGAGTAAAGGTGTCTCAACCCAAGCTGTCCGATCTAAGCGAACCAATGACCACGACATGTGATTCATCGGAGGGCTATGCTGATCAATCAAAACGGAAGGTCTTTGCCTAGTCTTTATCCCTTTTTCAGGGTACTCGGCACACATTTATCCTTTCTTTCACCCTAAATACTTAAAAACGCAGCTGCGCTATTACGTTGGAACGAGCGCACACTCTTGTCCCTCACTCTCCCTCCCTCATGTGGTCCCTAGTGCACAGTTAGATTCTTTGTCCTAGTGTGTCAGCTCATGGAACGAGCGCACACTCTTGTCCCTCACTCTCCCTCACTCATGTGGTCCCTAATGCACAGTTAGATTCTTTGTCCTAGTGTGTCAGCTCATGAGAACGCCCAGGGACATCACGCGTTGGAAAAACTTGAATCTGCATGTATTTAGTTTGTGTTTTCAAAATTTTAAACAGTTATAACTTTTGAACTGAACATCGAAATTCAAATCCGCTTTCACCGCTAGGTTCTTCACGACGAGCACTTCAAAACTAGATCCCATATGAGTATGTTTCGACTAACTTTTTTTATGAGCAACTTTGGGTGCCATGGAAGCAACTTTAGTGATATAGGAAAGCAACTTCTTGTTAACCTACGTAGTATGGCTACCTATCATCAAAAATCCATTCAAAGTTGGCTAGCATAACTACCAAGTTAACTAGTTTCACCGCTAACTTTCCTACAAGAACTAGCAAGTATTCTACCATAACTAATTTCACCTCCAAGTTGATACTTGATAGTATTGTAGGCAACATAGTTTTCGAGGTAGGCTAACATTATCCTAAGTTGCCTGCCAGGACTAGCGAGTAGCTTAACATCATCCATAGTTGCAAGCAATAATTTTTGGTATAGAAAGCAACTTAGTTTCATAGATGGGCAACTTAGCAACACTAATGGGCAACTATCCAATGTATTGAAGGCAACTGAAAAATGTTAATGGCAGGCAACTAAGCATCACCGATAGGCAACTTCATAGTGTTTGTAGGCTACTTAGAAAAACAATGATAAGTAACTTCACAGTATTGTAGGCAACTAATTTGCAAAGTTAGGCAAATAAGAATCAATACCAGGTAACTAATAATTAATAGCAAGCAACTGAGCATCAATGGTAGGAAATATCATAGTATTTGTAGACAACTGAGCATCAACTTTGGACAATTGACGGTTAATGATAGGCAACTGAGCAGCCATGATAGGTAAGCTGGGATAATGTTAGCAAAATTCACAGATACACATGGTGCATTGAAGTTGCTTGCATTAAGCACTAAATGCGCCTCATGTTTCGTGTGATTTGCTCATTTTTACACAAACCAAACTAATAGGTAGTCCGACTAGGCCAAAAATAACTAGATGCTCCCTATAGCATTAAAATTGTCTTCGTTGCACCCAACATTGCCCAAGAGTTTGATAATGTTAGCAAAATTCGCATATACACATAGTGCAGTGAAGTTGGTTGCATGTAGCACTGAAGGCGCCTCATGTTTCTTGTTTTTACACAAAACAACCTAATAGGTAGTCTAACTAGGCTAAAAACTAGTTGCTTCCCTATAGCACTAAAGTTGCCTCCATTGAATTCAAAGTTGCCCATGATTTTTTTTGTCGAAACCTACCCATATGGGATCTAGTTTTAAAAAAAATTCGCAAGAAACCCAACGGTGAAAACGGTTCTGAATTCTGATGCTCGGATCAAAAGTTACAACTTTTAAAATTTTTGAAACCCCAAATAAATGCATGCAGATTTTACTCAGGAGTAGCGGGGCGGAAGGACGCGACAAGACGTGGGACCATATGCTTTTTCGCTTTTAGCTTGTGAGACGTGTGATTAACTGTACCTGCCTTTTACAAAGGGGCGCTCGAACACCCCATCAAGCGCGCAGGCGCTGTCTAGCCACGTCCTTCTTTCCCTTTCTTTCATTTTCTCACTTCTCTTATCTTTTTGGATAAGGTACAAACATAGAGTAAAGAATTTTCCCCCAAAAACTTTTCATGCACTTGCAGTTATTTTTTAGATTAGATTCAGTAAACACCTAGAAATGCACTAAATAACTTAAATATAGCAAAGGACCCAAAATTGCCATATCTTGACATATGTCTTGCAATGCTCTATCGTGAGTGTATAATTATTTTCAAGGCCAACCGATGAAGCAGTGGTTGCTTCAGTTCAGACATGGCCGTACCATCTCGAAACGATGATTCTTCCTCCAAGATGGTGCGATTTCTAAGCAGTTTATGTCAAAATTTTAGCGAAACCTTCTCAAATTTTACCACAACCTACATGTGTCATATCCACAATACCAAGTTTCACATTTTTCAGACTTCGTTTGCATTTTTGAAAATTAAAAAACCAATAGGTCCGATGTTCTGGGTCGAGTGCTGACACCTTGATGTTTGAAATACCTCCTTTTTTTTCTTTGATAAGGCCTCAACATAGACTCAATAACACAAATAAGTTTTTTCAACCCAATCTTTCCAACTTTTTCATGTACTTGCAGCTCAAATTTTAATTATATCCATTAATAACTAGATATGCATTAAATGACTTAAATATAGTGGTGTATGTTAAGTTTAATTTTTTTTCAATGCTACTCGATGAAGCAATAATCATTTCTCCTTGAAACCTGACATTTCCATCTCGAAAATTAGATTTAGTTTCCTCGAAGATGGTCCAGTTTTTAAGCAATATATGTCACAATTTTTGCGAAAACTTCTCAAAATTTTACCACAACATCTAGGTATCTTATGACACCCCTTCTAGGTGTGTATTTTTCAGACTTCATTTGTATTTTCTAGAATTGGAAAACCAATAAGCTGAAGGAAATATGCCCTAGAGGCAATAATAAAGTTGTTATTTATATTTCCTTATATCATGATAAATGTTTATTGTTCATGCTAGAATTGTATTAACCGGAAACTTAGTACATGTGTGATTACATAGACAAACAGAGTGTCCCTAGTATGCCTCTACTTGACTAGCTCGTTAATCAAAGATGGTTAAGTTTCCTGACCATAGACATGTGTTGTCATTTGATGAACGGGATCACATCATTAGAGAATGATGTGATGGACAATACCCATCCGTTAGCTTAGCACAATGATCGTTTAGTTTTAATGCTATTGCTTTCTTCATGACTTATACATATTCCTCTGACTATGAGATTATGCAACTCCCGAATATCGGAGGAACACTTTGTGTGCTATCAAACGTCACAACGTAACTGGGTGATTATAAAGATGCTCTACAGGTGTCTCCGAAGGTGTTTGTTGAGTTGGAATAGATCAAGATTAGGATTTGTCACTCCGTGTATCGGAGAGGTATCTCTGGGCCCTCTTGGTAATGCACATCACTATAAGCCTTGCAAGCAATGTGACTAATGAATTAGTTACGGTATGATGCATTACGGAACGAGTAAAGAGACTTGCCGGTAACGAGATTGAACTAGGTATGATGATACCGACGATCGAATCTCGGGCAAGTAACATACCGATGACAAAGGGAATGACGTATGTTGTTATGCGGTTTGACCGATAAAGATCTTCATAGAATATGTAGGAGCCAATATGAGCATCCAGGTTCTGCTATTGGTTATTGACCGGAGATGTGTCTCGATCATGTCTACATAGTTCTTGAACCCGTAGGGTCCGCACGCTTAACGTTCGATGACGACTTGTATTATGAGTTATGTGATTTGATGACCGAAGATTGTTCGGAGTCCCGGATGAGATCACGGACATGACGAGGAGTCTCGAAATGGCCGAGAGGTAAAGATCGATATATTTGAAGGTTATATACGGACATCGGAATGGTTCTGATAAGGTTCGGGGATTTTTCAGAGTACCGGGAGGCTATCGGAACCCCCCCGGGAAAGTTATTGGGCCTAATGGGCCATAGTGGAGGAGAGGAGGTAGGCCACACGAGGTGGGGCGCGCCCCCTTGCCCCAATCCGAATTGGACAAGGGGAAGGGGCGCGGCCCCCTCTTTCCTTCTCCCTCTCCCTCCTTTCCCCTTTCCCCCTCTCCGTTGGAAGGAAAGGGGGGGCGAATCCTACTAGGTTTTGTAACACCCCGCATGTAACTTTCCATATTTGTAACTCCAACTCTTGCCATTTCCGGCTATGTGTTATGATATTCCCTCCGTGGTCGGGTTTTGTCTTTCGTTTTGCATTTTGTTCATGTCATGCATTTCATATCATGTCATCATGTGCATTGCATTTGCACACGTGTTCGTCTCATGCATCCGTGCATTTTCCCCGTTGTCCGTTTTGCAATCCGGCGCTCCCATCTCCTCCGGTGCGCCCCTCTTGTTTTCTTTTCGTGAGCGGGTGTTGAACGTTCTCGGAATGGACCGAGGCTTGTCAAGTGGCCTTGGTATACCATCGGTAGACCACCGGTCAAGTTTCGTTCCATTTGGAGGTCGTTTGGTACTCCAACGGTTAACCAGGTAACCGCAGATGCCTTCTGTGTGTTGCAGCAAAAACCCCTCTCTAAACAGTCCAAAACCCACCAAACTCTCTTCCATACTCTAGGTCGTTCGATCACGATCGTGTGGGCGAAAACCGCACATCATTTGGACTCTCCTAGCTCCCTCTACCTATATATATGCATCCCCTCCCGAAAACGTTCGCAGTCCAAACCCTACCCTTCTTCCACCTCGCGCCCGGACAAAACCACCGCCGCCGGACACGTCCACCCGCCACCTCACCTCGGCCAATAGGGCGCTGCCACGTCGCTCCGCCGCCGCCTCCAACCAACCGGAGCCCGCCACCTCATCCCGCGCGCCGCGCCCTCTCTCTCCTCCCCACGCCGCCGGCCCGCCGGGCCCAGGCGGGGCCCGCCCGGCCCGATCCGCCGCCGCGGCTCGTCACCTCCCGCGCCGGCGCGCGCCCGAGGCCGCCGTCCGCCCGACGCCGCCGCCGCCTCGCCGTCCTTCCTCGCCGCGCCGCCGTTCTTCGCCGCGCCGCCACGCCATCACCGGCGCCTCCCGTCGCCGCGGCAACGTCGCCGCCCTTCGCCGCCGCCGCCATCCCGCGTCTCCCCCGGCGCCTCCTCTTCCTCCCTCTCCGTCCGCAGCTCCGGCGAGCTCGCGCGCCGGCGAGCCCGCGCCGGTCGATCCGATCTGGATCCAGAGATCGCCCTAGGTTGACTTTTTCTTCACCCCCGAAAATCCCAAGTCCTTTTCATTTTACGATATATGCCCCTGTTCATTGCATCATAACTCTCTGCATATAGCTCCGTTTCGCGCGTGTAATATATCGAAAAGTTCGCCTCGTGATGCTCTTAATTTTGTTCCATTGCACCATGTTCATTTGAGTCCATCTTGATGCCCAAATCCCTGGTTCAAGAGTGCTAGTTGCTGTTATCTGCTGGTTGTTAGCAGAACTTTGAGATTTGTTATTTTTGTTGCATTTAATCTGTGCATCTTATAGGCATGAGCTCTACATGTGTTTCGTTGTATGCCATGCCATCTTTCCATTAGTGTATGCCATGTATTTGTGTGGTCTCTGTGGTGACTAGCACAATCATGCAAACTAGGCTCCGTAATGTTTCTGATTTCAGAGACTTGGTGATTTCTCTAAGTCTTTGTCTGCTGTTATTTTGTTGCCATGTAAACTTGATGCTACCGAGAGATCCATGCATATTTTGGTGATGTTCATTAAGGATGTTTTGTAGATATTGTTGTCATTGATCCATTACTGCCCTTGTTTGAAATTATAGAGTGCCATAGCATGACTCAATCTTGCTCTACTTTTGGTATAAAATATTTCTGGCAGATTCTTAACATGATATTCAATTTTGCCAAGCTTATTGTAGTTGATACATACCTGCTATGTACTTTATCTTGCCATGGATAGCTTCATAAACATGAGTTCTTGCTGTAGGTATGCTTGTTTTGTCATTCATTGCCTTGTGGTGAGTGCATCAAGCTCACCAAGATGCCTTCATATTATTGTTTCTGCCATGCTCTGTTTTCTGCCAAGTCCTGAAACCTGTTAACGAAACTTGCTATGTTTACAAGGTTGCCATCATATCTTCTGGTCCTTTTTGGCTTATGGTCAGTAAGGTACTTTTTTCATATGCATTTAGTAGAATAGTTACATGCCTTGTTTTGCTATGTTAAGTTCCTGTAGCATGTTGTTTTCGTGCTCTGAACATTGTTACCTGATGCTGTTTCTGCCATGTCCAGTAATTTCACAAAGTCTGTGAACCTGTTATCTTTTGCACTTTTGCCATGCTTGTTTGAACCTGCTGTGGTGTGATCTAGCCGTAGCTCAGTGTTCAACTTTTGTCAAGCATCTCCTGTAGTTTACTGCCATATGCTTTGTTGCTATGTTGGGATGCTGTAACATTGTTACTTGTTGCATTCTAAGTGCTATCATGCTGTTAATCGCAGATTCGTGTCATTCTTGTTTTGCTTGCCATTTGCAAACCGTGCATCCGTTTCCGGTGATTTTTATATCGATTTCGACCCAAATCATCTCATCTTTTCAGTGGCATGCTTGGTTTGCCAAGTTACTGCCTTGTTCACCATTTTTCCTTCCGGAGCACGCATACGCATCGCATATCATGTCTTGCATATCATACATGTTTTGCATCATGTTGCTTGTGCATTTCCCGTGATTGATTGTGGTTCCATTGCTTGTGTTCTTGTCTTGGGTAGAGGCGGGAGACGAGTTCGTGAACGAGGAACCTGTTGAGTACGCTTACGAGGATCAAGCTTTCGACAACTCTGAGAACCTTGCAGGCAAGATGACCACCCCTCGAAATCACTTCTATCTTTGCTTTGCTAGTTGTTCGCTCTATTACCATGCTGCGATACCTACCACTTGCCATATCATGCCTCCCATATTGCCATGTCAGCCTCTAACCATCCTTTCCTAGCAAACCGTTGTTTCGCTAAGTTACCGCTTTTGCTCGGCCCCTCTTATAGCGTTGCTAGTTGCAGGTGAAGTTGAAACTTGTTCCATGTTGGAACATGGATATTTTGGGATATCACAATATCTCTCATTATATTAATGCATCTATATATTTGGTAAAGGGTGGAAGGCTCGGCCTTATGCCTGGTGTTTTGTTCCACTCTTGCCGCCCTAGTTTCCGTCATACCGGTATTATGTTCCTTGAGTTTGCGTTCCTTACACGGTTGGGTGATTTATGGGACCCCCTTGACAGTTCGCCTTGAATAAAACTCCTCCAGCAAGGCCCAACCTTGGTTTTACCATTCGCCACCTAAGCCTTTTTCCCCCGGGTTTTCTAGAGCCCGAGGGTCATCTTTATTTTAAACCCCCGGGCCAGTGCTCCTCCGAGTATTGGTCCAAACTAGAGCACCGTGCGGGACCGTCCCTTGGCAACTTGGGTTACGTTGGTACCTGTACGCTTAGCTTATCCGATGTGCCCTAAGAACGAGATATGTGCAGCTCCTATTGGGATTTGTCGGCACAGCGGGTGGTCTTGCTGGTCTTGTTTTACCATTGTCGAGATGTCTTGTAAACCGGGATTCCAAGACTGATCGGGTCTTTCCGGGAGAAGGTTTATCCTTCGTTGACCGTGAGAGCTTATGATGGGCTAAGTTGGGACACCCCTGCAGGGTATTATCTTTCCAAAGCCGTGCCCGCGGTTATGAGGCAGATGGGAATTTGTTAATGTCCGGTTGTAGAGAACTTGTCACTTGACCCAATTAAAATGCATCAACTGCGTGTGTAGCCGTGATGGTCTCTTCTCGGCGGAGTCCGGGAAGTGAACACGGTTTGAGTTATGAATGACGTAAGTAGGAGTTCAGGATCACTTCTTGGTCATTGCTAGATGACGACCGTTCCGTTGTTTCTCTTCTCGCTCTCATGTGCGTATGTTAGCCACCATATATGCTGAGTGCCTGTTGCAGCTCCACCTCATTACACCATCCTTCCCTATAAGCTTAAATAGTCTTGATCTCGCGGGTGTGAGATTGCTGAGTCCTCGCGACTCACAGATTCTACCAAAACAGTTGCAGGTGTCGACGATGCCAGTGCAGATGATGGGATCGATCTCAAGTGGGAGTTCGACGAGGAACGTGGTCGTTACTATGTGTCTTTTCCTGATGATCAGTAGTGGAGCCCAGTTGGGACGATCGGGGATCTAACATTTGGGGTTATCTCATTTTCATTTGGATCTTGACCGTAGTCGGTCTATGTGTGGATTTTGGATGATGTATGAATTATATTTATGTATTGTGTGAAGTGGCGATTGTAAGCCAACTCTTTATCCCATTCTTGTTCATTACATGGGATTGTCTGAAGATGACCCTTCTTGCGACAAAACCACAATGCGGTTATGCCTCTAAGTCGTGCCTCGACACGTGGGAGATATAGCCGCATCGTGGGCGTTACAGGTTTGGAGTGTAACATCCCAAATTTTCAATTTGGAATGTTATACATTAGATCATCATTGCATAGCATATTTTATTGCATTTTGGCAAATCCTCGAAAATCCTAAGCAACTCAAGGACCCTCGGAGAGAGGTGGGGATTTTTCCCGGTTTTCATATTTGATTCTTATCAAATAATGAAACGAGGATTTTTGGTTTTAATTATTTTTCTCTCCGAAAAATATTTCATATTAAAATAAATGAGAGGAGAAAATATGACTTCTCCAAAATAATTGAAATATTGGAGGAAAAATATTAAAATCAAATATTTGATTGTATTCGGATTTTATTTGCAATTTTAATTGCATTAAAAAAATTGCACGTTTTCAAAACTGCATTTTTGGGCCAAGAAAATGTTCATCTCATTCTAATTATTTTAATTAGACGGTGAAAATTTGTTTTGGCATTTTTGGATTTTTATTTATTTTTCTATGATTTTTTTAGTTCGGCAGAATATTTAAAAAAATCGCCCGAGCGCCGAAGCCCAGCCGACGGCCCATCTCCCCGCGCGGCCCAGCGGCGAGTCGTCTCCCACCTGGAGACGGAGCCGCCGCCCGACTCCCGCACGGCCACGACGCCGCCGCCGCCGCCCCTTCCCCAAGGCAGCACCCCCTCCTTATATACACCGGCCCCGCCGCCCTCTCACCTCACCCCGCCGCCCCGACCCGCGCCCGTCCCCGCCGCCAGGAGCACCCGTATGCCGCCGCCGAAGACGCCGCTGCCCCGGAGCCCGTACGCCGCCGCCGAAGCCCCGTCTCGCTGCCCCGACGTCGCCCCGAGCCCCGCGGCCCCTCGCCGCCCCCGTCCGACCCCGCCGGAGCCCGTCCCGAGCCCCGCCGGAGTTGCCTCGACGAGGTAGCCGAGCCACCGCCGCCGAGCCGGTTTTTTTTCAAAAAAACCGTTCGGTTTATTTTTTTCCGAAACCCTAGTTTTTTAATAGATCGGTTTATTTTTTGTTCGGTTTAGTTAATTAGTGAACGTTCACCGATCCGTTCGTTTTAACGAACGTGTTCGTCGGTTTGTCGCAGCTAACGAACGTCCGTTTGTTTAACTGTTCGTCAGTTTTCTTTTTCGTCGGTTTTTCCGCGATTATTCCAGATCGCGATTTCTGATCAGATTTTCGTTCTGGTTTATCTTTTCGCTCGTTTATCAGAATCAGGCGATTCAAGCGCCTAGAGTTTCGTCTCGAAATTCTCTTTCCGTTTAACCTACTCAAACAAGTTTTTGCTACTGTAAAATTTGACCTAGATCCAGATTAGTAAACGAAGCTTGTTTCTTTCGCCGTTTGACTTTCATGGCTTCGTTCGATTTGTTTCTTTTTGCAAACCGGAGTTCTTAAGTTGAACTTTCTGGTTAGATCTTTTATTTGAGTTTTACTTGTGCATTTGATGAGTGCTTATTGTATGCTTGTTTGTTTGCGATAGAGTACCCGGAGTGCGCCGCTTGCTACTTCGAATCTCTAAGTTTCACGGATCATCAGCAAGGCAAGTAACACTTTGATCATACCTCTTTTACTACCCAGTTTTATTGCATTAGACAAATCCTCAAACATTGCATGGTTAGGATCTAATTAAATTGTGGGTATTGGGAAGTAGTTGAGGTAGTACCTATTACCTGTTTTATTATCAAACCCTTGGGAGTTACTTCTACGTTTGCTTATATTGCTATGCTATGCTAGTAGACGTGGATTGGGTTTGAGTGTATCCATGACAGATGTGAGATTGTTAATATATGGTTAAACTTAAGGTGGCAACTAAAACTCACATCTGGGTGGATTGAGGTACCTGGGTATTCCAGGATTGCCTGTTTTTCTAAGGACCGCCACCCAGGCTCAAAGGGATCATGAGATTATTCATGCTAGAAACTTCCGTGTGCAGCCACAAGCTATTATGGGCTCTAGCATAGTTGATTAAGTTGTGTGAGCTCTTGAAGAGGTAGACTAGCAGATGTAGGGGTTGTAGGTGGTACTGTCTACCCGGAGTAGAGAGTTAACGCTTCTGAAAGACTGTGTCTCGGTCATCCGTTTCTCAAACACCATGAAGTGCGAGAATCCAACGGAGGAGATCGAGTCTTGTGGGGAAAAGTGCACAAACCTCTGCAGAGTGTACAATCTAATCATGGTTAGCCGTGTCCCCGGTTATGGACATCTTGAGTATCTAGTACTTGGATTATCATGTGAATCTCATCACCATGTTACTTTAATTAATTTTGTTGGGTTAATGATGATACTTAATTGGGATTGAGAATGCTGTCAACCATTCTCAATGTTTAACAACCACCATGATAGTTAAATAAAATTTATTCCTTTGCAGTAGGGAAAAATTGGCTTTTCGCAAAACTGTAACCATAGAGCCTTCTACCAGCCATATATGCATGTAGTATAGCATTATTATGTTCATTACTCTCTATGTGTTACATTGCCAGCATATTCCATGTGCTGACCCGTTTCGGGCTGCAACGTTTCATGTTGCAGACTTTTCAGACGACGAGTAAGGTGCCTTAGGTCGTGGTCTTATACTCAGTGATGCCGTTGGAGTTGATGGACTCACTTATCTTCCAAGTCTTCCGCTGTTATCGTATTTAGATGGCCTTAAGCCATATTTATCATACTTATTCTCTTTTGAGATACTCGTTGTAATAAGTGTGTGATTGCTACTCTGTTATAAATCCTCCATTTGTACTGTGCGTGTCAGCATTACTGATCCAGGGATGACACTGGTGCACAGCAGCACAGACTGTTTGAGGTCTGGTCGCTACAAAGGTGGTATCAGAGCACACGCTGACTGTAGGACACGACCACTAAGCTTAAACCCTAGAACACTACTCTCTTCTCATTTCTGACTCCTCTCCACTTTCTACTCTTTTAGGAATGGCGGATGCAAGGAACAAGTTCATGCAACCGGATGAAGAGACACCTTTTGGACGACACTTGAAGGAAGTCACTAAGTACCTGAACATCGGAATACCAAGCTTCACCGGAACCTACAACGCCACACTACCAGAAGAGGAGCGCTGGAAGATTCAAGTTCAAGTTCCAGGAAGGACGTTTACGCCAGTCACTGAGCCTATAGAGTTTTCCTTTGATGCACCAACCTGGAGTTTAGGGAAGAGCATGGCAGCCCACATCTCTATGGGACGCATTGGAGAAGTCTACCGCAAGGAGCTTAAGGATACTATTTATCAGATTTGTGGACGCCGAGATGAGCAATGGGAGATGATCAGCACCAAGAAGGATGGATCAATTGCAGCTTTCATCCAGGAGCAAAACCAACACATTCGTCGCCAGGAGAACCAGATGTGCGCAGACATGATAGAACTGAAGAAGGCATTGACCAAGATCACGGAGTTGGAGGAAGAACTCAAGGCTACACGCGAGGATTATATGGAGGAAATCGTCGCACTAGTGAGGAAGAACGGCGACCTGATACAGAAGATCGGAGTATTCATGGGAGACCCAGCACCTGGAGGACAAGACGACGATTCTACTTGCCCGGATAACTACATCATCATCGACGACACCGACTCAGACCCCAGTGAAGATGACTTTGTTGATGAAGCTGGAGCAGATATCATGGAGTCTTCGACCGATCAAAATTTCTAGTAGACCACCATATCAGTAGTAGTATTCCCCCATGTAAATAGTATAGTCCGAGCACTTTTGTAACGATAGTTAGATCGATTGTATGCCTTGTTTGTTTGATTGAGTGATATTGATTGTGTTTGTCTCATGAGCATATGGGTAGTATTTCCTCTCTAGACCTCATTCTATTCTAAATTCTCATCTTTTCTAAACCTATCAGATGCCTCCGAGACGCGACACCGGATTTGTTTTCCCACCGGAGATCACTCAGTTGATTCAGCAGCAGAATGCCCTGATGCAAGTGTTAGTACAGAACCAAGGCAACAACAACAACAACAACCCACCACCACCACCTGTTGATCACTTAGCCCGTTTCTTGAGGCTAAATCCGCCTGTGTTTTCCAGCAGCACCGAGCCGATTGTTGTAGATGATTGGCTCCGCAAAGTTGGAAGGGAGTTGACCACTGCAGGATGCACAGATGCAGAGAAAGTGCGTTTTGCCGCACATCAGCTTGATGGACCCGCAGCATCATGGTGGGAGAATTACACAGCCACACACCCTATTGACACTGTCACATGGGACCAATTTCAGCAAGCTTTCCGTACTGCCCATGTTTCAGCAGGAGCTATGGCTATGAAGAAGCGTGAGTTTCGCAACCTACGCCAAGGAGGACGCACCGTAGGCCAGTATGTGGAGGACTTTAGTAAGTTAGCACGTTATGCTCCAGATGACGTTGCTACAGATGCAGCCAAGCAGGAGAAGTTTCTGGAAGGACTGAATGATGAGCTGAGCATGCAGCTGATGGTAGCAACCTTCAACAACTACCAGGAGTTGGTAGATAGAGCACTCATGATTGAAGGGAAGCAGCAGCAGATTGAAAACCGTAAGAGGAAGTATGGACAAGGGAAGTACAATTCTGGAGCTCAGCAGAAGCCACGTTTTGCCCCGAAATCGGGAGGACAGTTTCAGCATACCCATGGAGGAGGTAGTTCGCACAACCATAATGGCCCCAAGAATGGTAATGGGAATGGAGGAAGCAACGGGCAGAACCGTAATAACCCATCTACCCCAGCCAAGAGGGATCTAAGTCACGTTACTTGTTTCAAGTGCCAGAAGACTGGACATTATGCAACTGAATGCCCTGAAGCCCAGAATGGAAATGGCAATGGAAGCTCTGGGAAGAAGCCGAACCCTTTCAACAAAGGACATGTGAACCACGTTAGCGTGGAGGAGGTAGAAGCTCAGCCAGATGCAGTAATAGGTAAGTTTTTGGTTAAGTCATTTACTGCACTCGTTCTTTTTGATACTGGTGCATCGCATTCATACATATCAAGGGGATTTGTGGATAAGTATAAACTGCCAACCCAAGCCCTTAGGTCACCCATGTTAGTAACCTCGCCAGGAGCAGAGTATATGGCTAGTTTATGGTGTGATCGGTTACCATTAAGGATTGGTAACTACGTGTTTCCCTCGGACCTAATAGTACTGGAATCGCAAGGATTGGATGTGATATTAGGCATGGATTGGTTATCAAAGTATGGAGGGAACATTGAGTGCGCCAGTAAGACGATTTTGCTTACCACCCCAGAAGGAAGAAGGATTAAGTATGTATCCCGGCATATGCCGAAGAGGACTCAGGTGAATTCCTTATCAGGAGTTGTACAGGAGGAAGTACCAGTGGTGAAGGATTTCCCTGACGTATTTCCAGAAGAGTTGCCAGGCATGCCACCGGATAGAGACATTGAGTTTCTGATTGAACTTTTGCCAGGCACAGGACCAATATCTAAGAGACCGTACAGGATGCCCGCAAAAGATTTGGAGGAAATTAAGAAGCAGATTAAGGAGTTACTGGATAAAGGCTATATTCGCCCAAGTTCGTCACCTTGGGGATCACCCGTACTTCTAGTGGAGAAGAAAGATGGATCGTTGAGGATGGTTGTTGATTATCGTGGATTGAATGAAGTGACCATCAAAAATAAGTACCCACTGCCGATGATCAATGATTTGTTTGACCGCTTACAAGGAGCTAAGGTATTTTCCAAGATCGATCTACGATCAGGATACCATCAGTTAAAGATTCGAGAGCAGGATATACCTAAGACGGCTTTTACCACCAGGTATGGGCTGTATGAGTATACCGTTATGTCATTTGGTCTGACTAACGCACCTGCCTATTTCATGAACCTGATGAACAAAGTGTTTATGGAGTTTTTGGATAAGTTCGTCGTGGTGTTCATTGATGATATTTTGGTCTACTCAAAGAACGAAGAGGAGCATAAGGAGCATTTGCGTTTGGTACTTGAGAAGCTCAGAGAACATCAGTTATACGCCAAGTTCAGCAAATGTGAGTTTTGGCTGAAGGAAGTTGGATTCCTCGGACATGTTATATCCGGAGAAGGAATAGCAGTAGACCCCGCCAAAGTTGACACAGTAACAAGCTGGGAAGCACCCACGTCAGTTGGAGAGATCCGGAGTTTTCTTGGACTTGCAGGATACTACCGGAGGTTCATTGAGAATTTCTCGAAGATTGCTAAGCCCATGACAGAGCTGTTAAAGAAGGACACCAAGTTCAATTGGACTGAGGATTGTGAAGCTAGTTTTCAGGAGTTGAAGAAACGTTTGGTTACATCACCAGTGTTGATTCTGCCAGACCAACGCAAGGATTATGAAGTTTATTGCGACGCTTCTCGTCGAGGACTTGGAGCAGTGCTTATGCAGGAAGGAAGAGTTGTTTCATATGCTTCACGGCAACTTAAACCCCATGAGAAGAATTATGCCACGCATGATCTGGAGTTAGCAGCCGTAGTGCATGCGTTGAAGACATGGAGACATTTTCTCATCGGAAATCACTGTGAGGTGTACACGGATCACAAGAGTTTGAAGTACATTTTCACGCAAAAGGAGTTGAATCTCAGGCAAAGGAGATGGTTGGAACTCATAAAGGATTATGATATGAGATTGCATTATCACCCCGGGAAGGCTAACGTAGTAGCTGATGCGTTGAGCCGCAAGAGCCATGTCAACACCCTCATGACAGGAGAGTTACCGAAATTATTAGCCAAGGATTTTCGCAAGCTATGTTTGGAGATAGTTCCAAGAGGCTATTTAGCAACATTGGAGATTCAGTCTACCTTGATGGAAAGGATCAGGGAAGCTCAAAAGACAGACAAGGAGATTGTCGAGATAAAGGAAAGAATGAGTAAAGGAAAAGCCAAGGGATTTCGTGAGGATGAGCACGATACCTTATGGTTTGAGGACCGCGTTTATGTGCCTAATGATCCGGAGATCAGGAAGTTGATCTTGCAAGAGGCCCATGATTCACCGTATTCGATTCACCCAGGAAATACCAAGATGTATTTGGACTTGAAGGATACTTTCTGGTGGACCGGAATGAAGAAGGATATTGCGGAGTATGTAGCAGTTTGTGATGTATGTCAGAGAGTGAAGGCAGAGCATCAGAAGCCAGCAGGATTGCTACAGCCATTGCCGATACCCGAATGGAAGTGGGATAAACTAGGCATGGATTTTATCACGGGATTGCCCAGGACTCGTTCAGGCTATGACTCAATATGGGTTGTAGTCGATCGTTTGACGAAAGTAGCTCATTTCATCCCAGTGAAGACCACTTACACCAGTGCTAAGTTGGCAAAGATATACATGACCAGAATCGTATGTTTGCATGGAGTTCCGAGGACCATTGTATCAGATAGAGGAACCCAGTTTACCTCGAAGTTTTGGAATCAGTTACATGAAACTTTGGGAACCAGGCTAGAATTCAGTACAGCTTTTCACCCACAGACAGATGGACAGACCGAGAGAGTCAATCAGATTTTGGAAGATATGCTGAGAGCTTGTGCGCTAGATTATGGATCTAGTTGGGACGACAATTTGCCATATGCAGAGTTTTCTTACAACAACAGTTATCAAACCAGTTTGAAGATGGCCCCTTTCGAAGCTTTGTACGGAAGGAGGTGTAGGACACCATTGTTATGGGACGAAGTTGGAGACCGCCAGTTGTTTGGACCAGACTTGATTAAGGAATCAGAACAGAAAGTGAAGTTGATTCGCGATAGGCTCAAGGTAGCCCAGTCCAGGCAGAAGAGTTATGCGGATTCTAAACGTAAGGAGACAGTTCACGAAGTCGGAGACAGAGTTTATCTTCGAGTATCACCACTTCGAGGAGTGAAGCGCTTTGGAGTTAAAGGAAAGTTAGCGCCACGTTTTGTAGGACCATACAGAGTTTTGGAGCGTATGGGAGAAGTTGCTTACAAGCTGGAATTGCCTGAAGGATTGTCAGGAGTTCATGATGTATTTCACGTTTCCCAGTTGAAGAAGTGCCACGCAGAGATGGCTGAGATACCACTGAGAGATACAGTGCCACTGGAAGCGATTCAGTTGGAAAGTGATTTGACCTATGAGGAGAAACCAGTTAAGATTCTTGAGTATGCCAGCCGAGTCACCCGCAGCAAGGTTATCAAGTTCTGCAAAGTTCAGTGGAGTCACCACACTGAAGATGAAGCCACCTGGGAGCGAGAGGAAGATCTACGGAAGAACCACTCTCACCTATTTTCTAGCCAACCCGAATCTCGAGGGCGAGATTCATCTTAAGGGGGTAGGTTTGTAACATCCCAAATTTTCAATTTGGAATGTTATACATTAGATCATCATTGCATAGCATATTTTATTGCATTTTGGCAAATCCTCGAAAATCCTAAGCAACTCAAGGACCCTCGGAGAGAGAGTTGGGGATTTTTCCCGGTTTTCATATTTGATTTTTATCAAATAATAAAACGAGGATTTTTGGTTTTAATTATTTTTCTCTCCGAAAAATATTTCATATTAAAATAAATGAGAGGAGAAAATATGACTTCTCCAAAATAATTGAAATTTTGGAGGAAAAATATTAAAATCAAATATTTGATTTTATTCGGATTTTATTTGTAATTTTAATTGCATTAAAAAAATTGCACGTTTTTAAAACTGCATTTTTGGGCCAAGAAAATGTTCATCTCGTTCTAATTATTTTAATTAGACGGTGAAAATTTTGTTTTGGCATTTTTGGATTTTTATTTATTTTTCTACGATTTTTTTAGTTCGGCGGAATATTTAAAAAAAATCGCCCGAGCGCCGACTGGGCCGAAGCCCAGCCGATGGCCCAGCTCCCCGCGCGGCCCAGCGGCGAGTCGTCTCCCACCTGGAGACGGAGCCGCCGCCCGACTACCGCACGGCCACGACGCCGCCGCCGTCGCCCCTTCCCCAAGGCAGCACCCCCCTCCTTATATACCCCGGCCCCGCCGCCCTCTCACCTCACCCCGCCCGCCCCGACCCGCACCCGTCCCCTCCGCCAGGAGCGCCCGTACGCCGCCGCCGCCCCGGAGCCCGTACGCCGCCGCCGAAGCCCCGTCTCGCCGCCCCGACGTCGCCCCGAGCCCCGCCGCCCCCGTCCGACCCCGCCGGAGCCCATCCCGAGCCCCGCCGGAGTTGCCCCGACGAGGTAGCCGAGCCGCTGCCGCCGAGCCGGTTTTTGTTCAAAAAAACCGTTCGGTTTATTTTTTTTCCGAAACCCTAGTTTTTTTAATAGATCGGTTTATTTTTTGTTAGGTTTAGTTAATTAGTGAACGTTCACCGATCCGTTCATTTTAACGAACGTGTTCGTCGGTTTGTCGCCGCTAACGAACGTTCGTTCGTTTAACTGTTTGTCAGTTTTCTTTTTCGTCGGTTTTTCCGCGATTATTCCAGATCGCGATTTCTGATCAGATTTTCGTTCTGGTTTATCTTTTCGCTCGTTTATCGGAATCAGGCGATTCAAGCGCCTAGAGTTTCGTCTCGAAATTCTCTTTCCGTTTAACCTACTCAAACAAGTTTTTGCTACTGTAAAATTTGACCTAGATCCAGATTAGTAAACGAAGCTTGTTTCTTTCGCCGTTTGACTTTCGTTGCTTCGTTCGATTTGTTTCTTTTTGCAAACCGGAGTTCTTAAGTTGAACTTTTTGGTTAGATCTTTTATTTGAGTTTTACCTGTGCATTTGATGAGTGCTTATTGTATGCTTGTTTGTTTGCGATAGAGTACCCGGAGTGCGCCGCTTGCTACTTCGAATCTCTAAGTTTCACGGATCATCAGCAAGGCAAGTAACACTTTGATCATACCTCTTTACTACCCAGTTTTATTGCATTAGATCAATCCTCAAACATTGCATGGTTAGGATCTAATTAAATTGTGGGTATTGGGAAGTAGTTGAGGTAGCACCTATTACCTGTTTTATTATCAAACCCTTGGGAGTTACTTCTACGTTTACTTATATTGCTATGATATGCTAGTAGACGTGGATTGAGTTTGAGTGTATCCATGACAGATGTGAGATTGTTAATATATGGTTAAACTTAAGGTGGCAACTAAAACTCACATCTGGGTGGATTGAGGTACCTGGGTATTCCAGGATTGCCTGTTTTTCTAAGGACCGCCACCCAGGCTCAAAGGGATCATGAGATTATTCTTGCTAGAAACTTCCGTGTGCAGCCACAAGCTATTATGGGCTCTAGCATAGTTGATTAAGTTGTGTGAGCTCTTGAAGAGGTAGACTAGCAGATGTAGGGGTTGTAGGTGGTACTGTCTACCCGGAGTAGAGAGTTAACGCTTCTGAAAGACTGTGTCTCGGTCATCCGTTTCTCAAACACCATGAAGTGCGAGAATCCCAACGAAGGAGATCGATTCTTGTGGGGAAAAGTGCACAAACCTCTGCAGAGTGTACAATCTAATCATGGTTAGCCGTGTCCCCGGTTATGGACATCTTGAGTATCTAGTACTTGGATTATCATGTGAATCTCATCACCATGTTACTTTAATTAATTTTGTTGGGTTAATGATGATACTTAATTGGGATTGAGAATGATGTCAACCATTCTCAATGTTTAACAACCACCATGATAGTTAAATCAAATTTATTCCTTTGAAGTAGGGAAAATTTGGCTTTTCGCAAAACTGTAACCATAGAGCCTTCTACCAGCCATATATGCATGTAGTATAGCATTATTATGTTCATTACTCTCTATGTGTTATTTTGCCAGCATATTCCATGTGCTGACCCGTTTTCGGGCTGCAACGTTTCATGTTGCAGACTTTTCAGACGACGAGTAAGGTGCCTTAGGTCGTGGTCTTATACTCAGTGATGCCGTTGGAGTTGATGGACTCACTTATCTTCCAAGTCTTCCGCTGTTATCGTATTTAGATGGCCTTAAGCCATATTTATCATACTTATTCTCTTTTGAGATACTCGTTGTAATAAGTGTGTGATTGCTACTCTGTTATAAATCCTCCATTTGTACTGTGCGTGTCAGCATTACTGATCCAGGGATGACACTGATGCACAGCAGCACAGAATGTTTGAGGTCTGGTCGCTACAGGGAGTCCTAGTAGGACTCCCCCCCCCCTTGGCGCACCTCCCCCTTGGCCGGCCTCCTCCTCCCCCTCCTTTATATACGTGGGCAGGGGGGCACCCCAAGGCACAACAGACAATCTCTTAGCCGTGTGCGGTGCCCCCTCCATAGTTTAACACCTCGGTCATATCGTCGTAGTGCTTAGGCGAAGCCCTGCGCCGGTAACTTCATCATCACCGTCGCCACGCCGTCGTGCTGACGGAACTTTCCCTCGACCCTCTACTGGATCAAGAGCTCGAGGGACGTCATCGTGCTGAACGTGTGCTGAACACGGAGGTGTCGTACGTTCGGTACTTGGATCGGTTGGATCGTGAAGATCTTCGACCACATCAACTGCGTTACTAAACGCTTCCGCTTTCGGTCTACGAGGGTACATGGACACACTCTCCCGTCTCGTTGCTATGCATCTTCTAGATAGATCTTGCGTGATCGTAGGATTTTTTTTTGAAATACTGCGTTCCCCAACAGTGGCATCCAAGCCAGGTCTTTGCGTAGATGATATATGCACGAGTAGAACACAATGAGTTGTGGGCGATAATAGTCATACTACTTACCACCAACGTCTTACTTTGATTCCGCGGTATTGTTGGATGAAGTGGCCCGGACCGACATTACATGACCGCGTTCATGAGACTGGTTCTACCGACGTGCTTCGAACACAGGTGGCTAGCGGGTGTCTGTTTCTCAAACTTTAATTGAATCGAGTTTGACTACGGCCGGTCCTTGTTGAAGGTTAAAACAACACACTTGATGAAAAATCGTTGTGGTTTTGATGCGAAGGTAAGAACGTTTCTTGCTAGAAGCCCGTAGCAGCCAGGTAAAACTTGCCACAACAAAGTAGAGGACGTCTAACTTGTTTTTGCATGGCATGTTGTGATGTGATATGGTCAAGACGTGATGAGATATAAATTATTGTATGAGATGATCATGTTTTGTAACCATTATCTGCAATTGACAGGAGCCTCTTTATTGTATGAAATGCAATCGCCATGTAATTGCTTAATTTATCACTAAGCGGTAGCGATAGTCGTAGAAGCAATAGTTGGCGAGACGAGAACGTTGCTACGATGGAGATTGCTACCTCTTGAGCACTGCGTTGCTTTTCCCTTGAAGAGGAAAGGGTGATGCAGCAAAGTAGCGTAAGTATTTCCCTCAGTTTTTGAGAACCAAGGTATCAATCCAGTAGGAGGCTACGCGCGAGTCCCTCCCACCTACACAAAACAAATAAATCCTCGCAACCAACGCGATAAGGGGCCATAGGTTTCACTAGTCGCTTCTCTCAAGAGCATAAGTATTTTACGGTGGGTGAACAAATTACTCTTGAGCAATTGACAGAATTGAGCATAGTTATGAGAATATCTAGGTATGATCATGTATATAGGCATCACGTCCGAGACAAGTAGACCGACTCCTGCCTGCATCTACTACTATTACTCCACTCATCGACCACTATCCAGCATGCATCTAGAGTATTAAGGTCATGAAAACAGAGTAACGCCTTAAGCAATATGACATGATATAGAGGGATAAATTCATGCAATATGATAAAATCCCCATCTTTTTATCCTCGATGGCAACAATACAATACGTGCCTTGCTGGCCCTACTGTCACTGGGAAAGGACACCGCAAGATTGAACCCAAAGCTAAGCACTTCTCCCATTGCAAGAAAGATCAATCTAGTAGGCCAAACCAAACTGATAATTCGAAGAGACTTGCAAAGATAACCAATCATACATAAAAGAATTCAGAGAAGATTCAAATATTTTTCATAGATAATCTTGATCATAAACCCACAATTCATCGGTCTCAACAAACACACCGCAAAAAGAAGATTACATCGAATAGATCTCCACGAGAGAGGGGGAGAACATTGTATTGAGATCCAAAAAGAGAGAAGAAGCCATCTAGCTAATAACTATGGACCCGAAGGTCTGAGGTAAACTACTCACACTTCATCGGAGAGGCTATGATGTTGATGTAGAAGCCCTCCGTGATGGATGCCCCCTCCGGCGGAGCTTCGGAACAGGCCCCAAGATGGGATCTCGTGGGTACAGAAGGTTGCGGCGGTGGAATTAGGTTTTTGGCTCTGTATCTGATCGTTTGGGGGTACGTAGGTATATATAGGAGGAAGGAGTACGTCGGTGGAGCAACAGGGGGCCCACGAGGGTGGAGGGCGCGCCTTGGGGGGGTAGGCGCCCCCTACCTCGTGGCCTCCTCTTTTGTTTCTTGACGTAGGGTCTGTTGGGAATCGTAGCATAATTCTAAAAAAATTCTACGCTCACCAAGATGCATCTATGGAGTATACTAGCAACGAGGGGAAGGGAGTGCATCTACATACCCTTGTAGATCGCGAGCGGAAGCGTTCCAATGAACGTGGATGACGGAGTCGTACTCGCCGTGATCCAAATCACCGATGACCGAGTGCAGAACGGACGGCACCTCCGCGTTCAACACACGTACGGTGCAGCGACGTCTCCTCCTTCTTGATCCAGCAAGGGGGAAGGAGAGGTTGATGGGGATCCAGCAGCACGACGGCGTGGTGGTGGATGTAGCGGGTCTCGGCAGGGCTTCGCTAAGCTTCTGCGAGAGAGAGAGGTGTTGCAGGGGAGGAGGGAGGCGCCCAAGGCTGTTGTCTGCTGCCCTCCCTCCCCCCCCCCACTTTATATAGGCCCCCTGGGGGGGCGCCGGCCCCAAGAGATGAGATCTCAAGGGGGGCGGCGGCCACAAGGGGGGGAAGGGGTTGCCTTGCCCCCCAAGGCAAGGGGGAACTCCCCCCCCTAGGGTTCCCAACCCTAGGCGCATGGGGGGAGGCCCAAGGGGGGCGCCCCAGCCCACTAAGGGCTGGTTCCCTTCCACTTTCAGCCCACGGGGCCCTCCGGGATAGGTGGCCCCACCCGGTGGACCCCCGGGACCCTTCCGGTGGTCCCGGTACAATACCGGCAATCCCCGAAACTTTCCCGGTGGCCGAAACTGGACTTCCTATATATAATTCTTCACCTCCGGACCATTTCGGAACCTCTCGTGACGTCCGGGATCTCATCCGGGACTCCGAACAACTTTCTTGTTTCCGCATACATATATCTCTACAACCCTAGCGTCACCGGACCTTAAGTGTGTAGACCCTACGGGTTCGGGAGACATGCAGACATGACCGAGACGCCTCTCCGGTCAATAACCAACAGCGGGATCTGGATACCCATGTTGGCTCCCACATGTTCCACGATGATCTCATCGGATGAACCACGGTGTCGAGGATTCAATCAATCCGTATGCAATTCCCTTTGTCAATCGGTATGTTACTTGCCCGAGATTCGATCGTCGGTATCCCAATACCTTGTTCAATCTCGTTACCGGCAAGTCTCTTTACTCGTACCGCAATGCATGATCCCGTGACTAACGCCTTAGTCACATTGAGCTCATTATGATGATGCATTACCGAGTGGGCCCAGAGATACCTCTCCGTCACATGGAGTGACAAATCCCAGTCTCGATCCGTGCCAACCCAACAGACACTTTTGGAGATACCCGTAGTGCACCTTTATAGTCACCCAGTTACGTTGTGACGTTTGGCACACCCAAAGCACTCCTACGGTATCCGGGAGTTGCACGATCTCATGGTCTAAGGAAAAGATACTTGACATTGGAAAAGCTCTAGCAAACGAAACTACACGATCTTTTATGCTATGCTTAGGATTGGGTCTTGCCCATCACATCATTCTCCTAATGATGTGATCCCGTTATCAATGACATCCAATGTCCATAGTCAGGAAACCATGACTATCTGTTGATCAACGAGCTAGTCAACTAGAGGCTTACTAGGGACACGTTGTGGTCTATGTATTCACACATGTATTACGATTTCCGGACAATACAATTATAGCATGAATAATAGACTATTATCATGAACAAAGAAATATAATAATAACCATTTATTATTGCCTCTAGGGCATATTTCCAACAGTCTCCCACTTGCACTAGAGTCAATAATCTAGTTACATTGTGATGAATCAAACACCCATTGCGTCCTGGTGTTGATCATGTTTTGCCCTAGGGAGAGGTTTAGTCAACGGATCTGCTACATTCAGGTCCGTATGTACTTTACAAATATCTATGTCTCCATTTTGAACACTTTCACGAATGGAGTTGAAGCGACGCTTGATATGCCTGGTCTTCCTGTGAAACCTGGGCTCCTTCGCAAGGGCAATAGCTCCAGTGTTGTCACAGAAGAGAGTCATCAGGCCCGACGCATTGGGAATCACCCCTAGGTCGGTAATGAACTCCTTCATCCAGACTGCTTCCTGTGCTGCCTCCGAGGCTGCCATGTACTCCGCTTCACATGTAGATCCCGCCACGACGCTTTGCTTGCAACTGCACCAGCTTACTGCTCCTCCATTCAAAATATACACGTATCCGGTTTGTGACATCGAGTCATCCAGATCTGTGTCGAAGCTAGCGTCGACGTAACCCTTTACGACGAGCTCTTCGTCACCTCCATAAACGAGAAACATATCCTTAGTCCTCTTCAGGTACTTCAGGATATTCTTGACCGCTGTCCAGTGTTCCTTGCCGGGATTACTTTGGTACCTTCCTACCAAACTTACGGCAAGGTTTACATCAGGTCTGGTACACAGCATGGCATACATAATAGACCCTATGGCCGAGGCATAGGGGATGACACTCATCTCTTCTATATCTTCTGCCGTGGTCGGGCATTGAGCCGTGCTCAATTGCACACCTTGCAATACAGGCAAGAACCCCTTCTTGGACTGATCCATACTGAACTTCTTCAATATCTTGTCAAGGTATGTACTCTGTGAAAGACCAATGAGGCGTCTTGATCTATCTCTATAGATCTTGATGCCTAATATATAAGCAGCTTCTCCAAGGTCTTTCATTGAAAAACACTTATTCAAATAGGCCTTTATACTTTCCAAGAATTCTATATCATTTCCCATCAATAATATGTCATCCACATATAATATGAGAAATGCTACAGAGCTCCCACTCACTTTCTTGTAAACACAGGCTTCTCCATAAGTCTGTGTGAACCCAAATGCTTTGATCATCTCATCAAAGCGAATGTTCCAACTCCGAGATGCTTGCACCAGCCCATAGATTGAGCGTTGGAGCTTGCATACTTTGTTAGCATTCTTAGGATCGACAAAACCTTCCGGCTGCATCATATACAACTCTTCCTTAAGGAAGCCGTTAAGGAATGCCGTTTTGACGTCCATCTGCCATATCTCATAATCATAGTATGCGGCAATTGCTAACATGATTCGGACGGACTTCAGCTTCGCTACGGGTGAGAAAGTCTCATCGTAGTCAACCCCTTGAAATTGTCGATAACCCTTAGCGACAAGTCGAGCTTTGTAGATGGTCACATTACCATCTGCGTCCGTCTTCTTCTTAAAGATCCATTTGTTTTCTATGGCTCGCCGATCATCGGGCAAGTCAGTCAAAGTCCATACTTCGTTTTCATACATGGATCCTATCTCGGATTTCATGGCTTCAAGCCATTTGTCGGAATCCGGGCCCGCCATCGCTTCTTCATAGTTCGAAGGTTCACCGTTGTCTAACAACATGATTTCCAGGACAGGGTTGCCGTACCACTCTGGTGCGGAACGTGTCCTTGTGGACCTACGAAGTTCAGTAACTTGATCTGAAGTTTCATGATCATCATCATTAACTTCCTCCCCAGTCGGTGTAGGCACCACAGGAACATTTTCCCGCGCTACGCTACTTTCCGGTTCGGAAGGGGTGACTATGACCTCATCAAGTTCCACTTTCCTCCCACTCAATTCTTTCGAGAGAAACTCCTTCTCTAGAAAGGACTCGTTCTTGGCAGCGAAGATCTAGCCTTCGGATCTGAGGTTGAAGGTATACCCAATAGTTTCCTTAGGGTATCCTATGAAGACGCATTTTTCCGATTTGGGTTCGAGCTTTTCAGGTTGAAGTTTCTTGACATAAGCATCGCATCCCCAAACTTTTAGAAACGACAGCTTAGGTTTCTTCCCAAACCATAATTCATACGGTGTCGTCTCAACGGATTTCGACGGAGCCCTATTTAAAGTGAATGCGGTAGTCTCTAAAGCATAACCCCAAAATGAGAGCTGTAAATCGGTAAGAGACATCATAGATCGCACCATATCCAATAGAGTGCGATTACGACGTTCGGACACACCATTTCTCTGAGGTGTTCCAGGCGGCGTGAGTTGTGAAACTATTCCACATTTCCTTAAGTGTGCACCAAACTCGTGACTTAAATATTCTCCACCACGATCTGATCGTAGGAATTTTATTCTCCTGTCGCGTTGATTCTCAACTTCACTCTGAAATTCCTTGAACTTTTCAAAGGTTTCAGACTTGTGTTTCATTAGGTAGACATATCCATATCTACTTAAATCATCAGTGAGAGTGAGAACATAACGATATCCTCCGCGAGCCTCAACACTCATTGGACCACACACATCGGTATGTATGATTTCCAATAAGTTGGTTGCTCGCTCCATTGTTCCGGAGAACGGAGTCTTGGTCATCTTACCCATGAGGCATGGTTCGCACGTGTCAAATGATTCGTAATCAAGAGACTCCAAAAGTCCATCTGCATGGAGCTTCTTCATGCGCTTGACACCAATGTGACCAAGGCGGCAGTGCCACAAGTATGTGGGACTATCGTTATCAACTTTAAATCTTTTGGTATTCACATTATGAACATGTGTAACATCACGTTCGAGATTCATCAAAAATAAACCATTGACCAGCGGGGCATGACCATAAAACACGTCTCTCAAATAAATAGAACAACCATTATTCTCAGATTTAAATGAGTAGCCATCTCGAATTAAACGAGATCCAGATACAATGTTCATGCTCAAAGCTGGCACTAAATAACAATTATTGAGGTTTAAAACTAATCCCGTGGGTAGATGCAGAGGTAGCGTGCCAACGGCGATCACATCGACCTTGGAACCATTCCCGACGCGCATCGTTACCTCGTCCTTTGCCAGTCTCCGTTTATTCCGTAGTTCCTGCTTTGAGTTACAAATATGAGCAACCGCACCGGTATCAAATACCCAGGAGCTACTACGAGTACTGGTAAGGTACACATCAATTACTTGTATATCACATATACCTTGGGTGTTGCCGGCCTTCTTCTTGCCCGCTAAATATTTGGGGCAGTTCCGCTTCCAGTGACCACTTCCCTTGAAATAAAAGCACTCAGTCTCGGGCTTGGGTCCATTCTTTGACTTCTTCCCGGTAACTGGTTTACCGGGCGCGGCAACTCCCTTGCCGTCCTTCTTGAAGTTCTTCTTACCCTTGCCCTTCTTGAACTTAGTGGTTTTATTCACCATCAACACTTGATGTTCTTTTCTGATCTCCCCCTCAGCTGATTTCAGCATTGAATATACCTCGGGAATGGTCTTTTCCATCCCCTGCATATTGTAGTTCATCACAAAGCTCTTGTAGCTTGGTGGAACCGACTGGAGGATTCTGTCAATGACCGCGTCATCCGGGAGATTAACTCCCAGCTGAGACAAGCGGTTGTGCAACCCAAACATTCTGAGTATGTGCTCACTAACAGAACTGTTCTCCTCCATTTTACAGCTGAAGAACTTGTCGGAGACTTCATATCTCTCGACCCGGGCATGAGCTTGAAAAACTAGTTTCAGCTCCTCGAACATCTCATATGCTCCATGTTTCTCAAAACGCTTTTGGAGACCCGGTTCTAAGCTGTAAAGCATGCCGCACTGAACGAGGGAGTAATCATCAGCACGCTGCTGCCAAGCGTTCATAACGTCTTGGTCCTCAGGGATTGGTGCTTCACCTAGCGGTGCTTCTAAGACATAATCTTTCTTGGCTACTATGAGGATGAGCCTCAGGTTCCGGACCCAGTCCGTATAGTTGCTGCCATCATCTTTCAGCTTGGTTTTCTCTAGGAACGCGTTGAAATTGAGGACAACGTTGGCCATTTGATCTACAATACATAGTGTAAAGATTTTAGACTAAGTTCATGATAATTGAGTTCATATAATCAAATTATTTAATGAACTCCCACTCAGATAGACATCCCTCTAGTCATCTAAGTGAAACATGATCCGAGTTCAACTAGGCCGTGTCCGATCATCACGTGAGACGGACTAGTCAAGATCGGTGAACATCTCCATGTTGATCGTATCTTCTATACGACTCATGCTCGACCTTTCGGTCCTCCGTGTTCCGAGGCCATGTCTGTACATGCTAGGCTCGTCAAGTCAACCTAAGTGTATTGCGTGTGTTCCGAGGCCATGTCTATACATGCTAGGCTCGTCAACACCCGTTGTATTCGAACGTTAGGATCTATCACACCCGATCATCACGTGGTGCTTCGAAACAACGAACCTTCGCAACGGTGCACAGTTAGGGTGAACACTTTCTTGAAATTATTATAAGGGATCATCCTATTTGCTACCGTCGTTCTAAGCAAATAAGATGCAAAATCATGATAAACATCACATGCAATCAAATAGTGACATGATATGGCCAATATCATCATGCTCCTTCGATCTCCATCTTCGGGGCACCATGATCATCTTTGTCACCGGCATGACACCATGATTTCCATCATCATGATCTCCATCATTGTGTCTTCATGAAGTCGTCATGCCAACGATTACTTCTACTTCTATGGCTAACCCATTTAGCAACAAAGTAAAGTAATTTACATGGCGTTATTCAATGACACGCAG
The DNA here is from genome assembly GCF_018294505.1 of Triticum aestivum. Lineage (NCBI taxonomy): Eukaryota > Viridiplantae > Streptophyta > Magnoliopsida > Poales > Poaceae > Triticum > Triticum aestivum. Next base: position 80,847,720 of record NC_057799.1, read on the forward strand.
GTCATGCAAAATAATAAAGACAACTCCTATGGCTCCTGCCGGTTGTCATATTCATCGACATGCAAGTCGTGATTCCTATTACAAGGATATGATCAATCTCATACATCACATATATCATTCATCACATCTTCTGGCCATATCACATCACTTAGCACTTGCTGCAAAAACAAGTTAGACGTCCTCTAATTGTTGTTGCAAGTTTTACGTGGTTTGTAGGTTTCTAGCAAGAACGATTTCTTACCTACGTATGACCACAACGTGATTTGCCAATTTCTATTTACCCTTCATAAGGACCCTTTTCATCGAATCCATTCAGACTAAAGTAGGAGAGACAGACACCCGCTAGCCACCTTATGCAACTAGTGCATGTCAGTCGGTGGAACCTATCTCACGTAAGCGTACGTGTAAGGTCGGTCCGGGCCGCTTCATCCTACAATGCCGTCGAAACAAGAAACGACTAGTAGCGGCAAGAAGAATTGGCAAACTCAACGCCCACAACTGCTTTGTGTTCTACTCGTGCATAGTAACTACGCATAGGCCTGGCTCATGATGCCACTGTTGGGAATCGTAGCATAATTTTAAAAAAATTCTACGTTCACCAAGATGCATCTATGGAGTATACTAGCAACGAGGGGAAGGGAGTGCATCTACATACCCTTGTAGATCGCGAGCGGAAGCGTTCCAATGAACGTGGATGACGGAGTCGTACTCGCCGTGATCCAAATCACCGATGACCGAGTGCCGAACGGACGGCACCTCCGCGTTCAACACACGTACGGTGCAGCGACGTCTCCTCCTTCTTGATCCAGCAAGGGGGAAGGAGAGGTTGATGGAGATCCAGCAGCACGACGGCGTGGTGGTGGATGTAGCGGGTCTCGGCAGGGCTTCGCTAAGCTTCTCCGAGAGAGAGAGAGAGAGGTGTTGCAGGGGAGGAGGGAGGCCCCCAAGGCTGTTGTCTGCTGCCCTCCCTCCCCAAGAGATGAGATCTCAAGGGGGGCGGCGGCCACAAGGGGGGGAAGGGGTTGCCTTGCCCCCCAAGGCAAGGGGGAACCCCCCCCCTAGGGTTCCCAACCCTAGGCGCATGGGGGGAGGCCCAAGGGGGGCGCCCCACCCCCCTAAGGGCTGGTTCCCTTCCACTTTCAGCCCACGGGGCCCTCCGGGATAGGTGGCCCCACCCGGTGGACCCCCGGGACCCTTCCGGTGGTCCCGGTACAATACCGGTAATCCCCGAAACTTTCCCGGTGGCCGAAACTGGACTTCCTATATATAATTCTTCACCTCCGGACCATTCCGGAACCTCTCGTGACATCCGGGATCTCATCCGGGACTCCGAACAACTTTCGGGTTTCCGCATACATATATCTCTACAACCCTAGCGTCACCGGACCTTAAGTGTGTAGACCCTACGGGTTCGGGAGACATGCAGACATGACCGAGACGCCTCTCCGGTCAATAACCAACAGCGGGATCTGGATACCCATGTTGGCTCCCACATGTTCCACGATGATCTCATCGGATGAACCACGGTGTCGAGGATTCAACCAATCCGTATGCAATTCCCTTTGTCAATCGGTATGTTACTTGCCCGAGATTCGATCGTCGGTATCCCAATACCTTGTTCAATCTCGTTACCGGCAAGTCTCTTTACTCGTACCGCAATGCATGATCCCGTGACTAACGCCTTAGTCACATTGAGCTCATTATGATGATGCATTACCGAGTGGGCCCAGAGATACCTCTCCGTCACATGGAGTGACAAATCCCAGTCTCGATCCGTGCCAACCCAACAGACACTCTCGGAGATACCCGTAGTGCACCTTTATAGTCACCCAGTTACGTTGTGACGTTTGGCACACCCAAAGCACTCCTACGGTATCTGGGAGTTGCACGATCTCATGGTCTAAGGAAAAGATACTTGACATTGGAAAAGCTCTAGCAAACGAAACTACACGATCTTTTATGCTATGCTTAGGATTGGGTCTTGTCCATCACATCATTCTCCTAATGATGTGATCCCGTTATCAATGACATCCAATGTCCATAGTCAGGAAACCATGACTATCTGTTGATCAACGAGCTAGTCAACTAGAGGCTTACTAGGGACACGTTGTGGTCTATGTATTCACAAATGTATTACGATTTCCGGACAATACAATTATAGCATGAATAATAGACTATTATCATGAACAAAGAAATATAATAATAACCATTTATTATTGCCTCTAGGGCATATTTCCAACAGGGTCCAAGTCTCCTGGATCATAATCTTCCTAAAAATCACGTTCCCGAAGGTTTCATTCCGTTTGGACTCTGTTTGATATTCCTTTTCTGCGAAACTCTGAAATAGGCAAAAAAACAGCAATTCTGGGCTGGGCCTCCGGTTAATAGGTTAGTCCCAAAAGTAATATAAAAGTGAATAATAAAGCCCAATAATGTCCAAAACAGTAGATAATATAGCATGGAGCAATCAAAAATTATAGATACGTTGGAGACGTATCAGGCATCCCCAAGCGTAATTCCTGCTCGTCCTCGAGTAGGTAAATGATAAAAACAGAATTTTTGATGCGGAGTGCTACTTGGCATAATTTCAATGTAATTCTTCTTAATTGTGGTATGAATATTCAAATCCGAAAGTTTCAAGACAAAAGTTTAATATTGACATAAAAATAATAATACTTCAAGCATACTAACAAAGCAATCATGTCTTCTCAAAATAACATGGCCAAAGAAAGTTATCCCTACAAAATCATATAGTCTGGCTATGCTCTATCTTCACCACACAAAGTATTTAAATCATGCACAACCCCGATGACAAGCCAAGCAATTGTTTCATACTTTTGACATTCTCAAACTTTTTCAATCTTCACGCAATACATGAGCGTGAGCCATGGATATAGCACTATATATGGAATAGAATGGTGGTTGTGGAGAAGACAAAAAAGGGAGAAGATAGTCTCACATCAACTAGGCGTATCAACGGGCTATGGAGATGCCCATCAATAGATATCAATGTGAGTGAGTAGGGATTGCCATGCAACGGATGCACTGGAGCTATAAGTATATGAAAGCTCAACAAAAGAAACTAAGTGGGTGTGCATCCAACTTGCTTGCTCACGAAGACCTAGGGCATTTTGAGGAAGCCCATCATTGGAATATACAAGCCAAGTTCTATAATGAAAAATTCCCACTAGTATATGAAAGTGGCAAAATGAGAGACTCTCTATCATGAAGATCATGGTGCTACTTTGAAGCACAAGTGTGGTAAAAGGATAGTAACATTGTCCCTTCTCTCTTTTTCTCTCAATTTTTTTATTTGGGCCTTTTCTCTTTTTTATGGCCTCTTTTTTTCTTTTTTTTCTTTTTCGTCCGGAGTCTCATCCCGACTTGTGGGGGAGTCATAATCTCCATCATCCTTTTCCTCACTTGGGACAATGCTCTAAAAATGAAGATCATCACACTTTTATTTTCTTACAACTCAACAATTACAACTCGATACTTAGAACAAAATATGACTCTATATGAATGCCTCCGGCGGTGTACCGGGATATGCGATGAATCAAGAGTGACATGTATGAAAGAATTATGAACGGTGGCTTTGCCACAAGTACGATGTCAACTACATGATCATGCAAAGCAATATGACAATGATGGAGCATGTCATAATAAACGGAACGGTGGAAAGTTGCATGGCAATATATCTCGGAATGGCTATGGAAATGCCATGATAGGTAGGTATGGTGGCTGTTTTGAGGAAGGTATATGGTGGGCGTAAGATACCGGCGAAAAGTGTGCGGTATTAGAGAGGCTAGCAATGGTGGAAGGAAGAAAGTCCGTATAATCCATGGACTCAACATTAGTCATAAAGAACTCATATACTTATTGCAAAAATCTACAAGTTATCAAAGCAAAGTATTACGCGCATGCTCCTAGGGGGATAGATTGGTAGGAAAAGACCATCGCTCGTCCCCGACCGCCACTCATAAGGAAGACAATCAATAAATAAATTATGCTCCGACTTCATCACATAACGGTTCACCGTACGTGCATGCTACGAGAATCACAAACTTTAACACAAGTATTTCTCAAATTCACAACTACTCAACTATCATGACTCTAATATCACCATCTTTATATCTCAAAACAATTATCAAGCATCAAACTTTTCTTAGCTTTCAACACACTCATAAGAAAGTTTTTACAAATCTTGAATACCAAGCATATTAGGATTATTTAAGCAAATTACCATGCTATTTTAAGACTCTCAAAATAATCTAAGTGAAGCATGAGAGATCAATAGTTTCTATAAAACAAATCCACCACCGTGCTCTAAAAGATATAAGTGAAGTACTAGAGCAAAACTATATAACTCAAAAGATATAAGCGAAGCACATAGAGTATTCTAACGAATTCCAAATCATGTATGGCTCTCCCAAAAGGTGTGTACAGCATGGATGATTGTGGTAAACTAAAAAGCAAAGACTCAAGTCATACAAGACGCTCCAAGCAAAACACATATCATGTGGTGAATAAAAATATAGCTCCAAGTAAAGTTACCGATGGAAGTAGACGAAAGAGGGGATGCCTTCCGGGGCATCCCCAAGCTTTGGCTTTTTGGTGTCCTTAGATTATATTGGGGGTTCCATGGGCATCCCCAAGCTTAGACTCTTGCCACTCCTTGTTCCATAATCCATCAAAATCTTTCACCCAAAACTTGAAAACTTCACAACACAAAACTCAACAGAAAATCTCGTGAGCTCCATTAGCGAAAGAAAACAAAAGACCACTTCAAGGTACTGTAATGAACTCATTCTTTATTTATATTGGTGTTAAACCTACTGTATTACAACTTATCTATGGTTTATAAACTATTTTACTAGCTATAGATTCATCAAAATAAGCAAACAACACACGAAAACAGAATCTGTCAAAAACAGAACAGTCTGTAGTAATCTGTAACTAACGCAAACTTCTGGAACTCCAAAACATCAGCCAAAATAGGACGACCTAGACAATTTGTTTATTGATCAGCAGAAATTGGAATCAGTATTTTATCACGTTCTGGTGATTTTTCACAATTATTTTCGTGAACAGAAAGTTTCTGGAAATTACAGCAAGATCAAATAACTATCATCCAAGAAGATCCTATAGGTTTAACTTGGCACAAACACTAATTAAAACATAAAAACACATCTAAACAGAGGCTAGATCAAATATTTATTCCTAAACAGAAGCAAAAGAAAAAAAAAATGGGTTGCCTCCCAACAAGCGTTATCGTTTAACGCCCCTAGTTAGGCATAAAAGCAAGGATAGATCTAGGTATTGCCATCTTTGGTAGGTAATCCATAAGTGGCTCTCATGATATATTCATATGGTGATTTCATTTTCTTCCTAGGGAAGTGTTCCATGCCTTTCTTTAATGGAAATTGGAATCTAATATTCCCTTCCTTCATATCAATAATTGCACCAATCGTTCTAAGGAAAGGTCTACCAAGAATAATAGGACATGAAGGATTGCAATCTATATCAAGAACGATAAAATCTACGGGCACATAGTTCCTATTTGCAACAATAAGAACATCATTAATTCTTCCCATAGGTTTATTAATAGTGGAATCCGCAAGGTGCAAGTTTAGAGAGCAATCATCAAAATCATGGAAATCTAGCAAATCGCACAAAGTTTTGGGAATAGTGGAGACACTAGCACCCAAATCACATAAAGCATAGAACTCATGATCCTTAATCTTAATTTTTATAGTAGGTTCCCACTCATCATAAAGTTTTCTAGGAATAGAAACTTCCAACTCAAGCTTTTCTTCATAAGATTGCATCAAGGCATCAACGATATGTTTAGTAAACGCTTTATTCTGACTATAAGCATGAGGAGAGTTTAGCACGGATTGCAACAAGGAAATACAATCTATCAAAGAGAAATTTTCACAATTAAATTCTTTGAAATCCATAATAGTGGGTTTATTAACATCTAGGGTTTTGATTTCTTCAATCCCACTTTTATCAATTTTAGCATCAAGATCTAAAAACTCCAAATTTTTGGAACGCCTTCTAGGTAAAGGTGGATCATATTCAGTCCCATCATTATCAAGATTAATATTGCAAAACAAAGATTTAATAGGGGACACATCAATAACTTTTAGATCTTCATCTTTATTTTCATAGAAATTTGAGGAACACACTTTCATAAAGCAATCTTTCTTAGCACGCATTCTAGCGGTTCTTTCTTTGCACTCATCAATGGAAATGCTCATGGCTTTGAGAGACTCATTGATATCATGCTTAGGAGGAATAGATCGAAGCTTTAAAGAATCAACATCAAGAGAAATTCTATCAACGTTCCTAGCCAATTCATCAACTTTAAGCAATTTCTCTTCAAGCAAAGCATTGAAATTCTTTTGCGAATTCATAAACTCTTTAACACTAGTCTCAAATTCAGAGGGCATCTTATTAAAATTTCCATAAGAATTGTTGCAGGAATTACCATAATTATTAGAGGAATTACTAGGATAAGGCCTAGGATTAAAGTTTCCTCTATACGCGTTGTTACCAAAATTATTCCTACCAACAAAATTCACATCCATAGATTCATTATTATTCTCAATCAAAGTAGACAAAGGCATATCATTAGGATCAGAAGAAACACTCTTACTAGCAAATAATTTCATAAGTTCATCCATCTTTCCACTCAAAACATTAATTTCTTCTATCGCATGCACTTTTTTATTAGTAGATCTTTCAGTGTGCCATTGAGAATAGTTAACCATAATATTATGTAGGAGTTTAGTAGCTTCTCCTAAAGTGATTTCCATAAAAGTGCCTCCCGCGGCCGAATCTAAAAGATTTCTAGAAGCAAAATTCAATCCGGCATAAAAAATTTGTATAATCATCCACAAATTCAAACCATGAGTAGGGCAATTACGTATCATTAATTTCATCCTCTCCCAAGCTTGTGCAACATGTTCATGATCAAGTTTCTTAAAATTCATAATATCGTTTCTAAGAGAGATGATCTTAGCGGGAGAAAAATACTTAGAGATAAAAGCATCTTTGCACTTGTTCCAAGAATCAATACTATTTTTAGGCAAAGACGGAAACCAAGCTTTAGCACGATCTCTAAGCGAAAAAGGAAATAACTTCAACTTAACAATATCATTATCAACATCTTTCTTCTTTTGCATATCACACAAATCAACGAAGCTATTTAGATGAGTAGCGGCATCTTCACTAGGAAGGCCGGCGAATTGATCTTTCATGACAAGATTCAACAAGGCAGCATTGATTTCACAAGATTCAGTATTGGTAAGAGGAGCAATCGGAGTGCTAAGGAAATCATTATTGTTGGTATTGGTAAAGTCACACAATTTGGTATTATCTTGAGCCATCGTGACAAACAAGGAATACAACACACGAGCAAACAAAAAGCAAGCGAAAAAGAAGTCAAACGGAAAAGAGAGGGCGAATAAAACGGCAAGGGTGAAGTGGGGGAGAGGAAAACGAGAGGCAAATGGCAAATAATGTAATGCGGGAGATAAGGGATTGTGATGGGTACTTGGTATGTTGACTTTTGCGTAGACCTCCCCGGCAACGGCGCCAGAAATGGCTCATTGTCGGGAGTCCAAATCTTGACTTGACCTTGCGTAAGCCTCCCCGGCAATGGCGCCAGAAATCCTTCTTGCTACCTCTTGAGCACTGCGTTGGTTTTCCCTTGAAGAGGAAAGGGTGATGCAGCAAAGTAGCGTAAGTATTTCCCTCAGTTTTTGAGAACCAATGTATCAATCCAGTAGGAGGCTACGCGCGAGTCCCTCGCACCTACACAAAACAAATAAATCCTCGCAACCAACGTGATAAGGGGTTGTCAATCCCTTCATGGTCACTTACGAGAGTGAGATCTGATAGATATGATAGGATAATATTTTTGGTATTTTTGTGATAAGGATGCGAAGTAAAATAAAAGAAAAGTAAAAAGCAAAGGAAATAAATAAGTGTTGGAAGATGAATATGATGAAGATAGACCCGGGGGCCATAGGTTTCACTAGTGGCTTCTCTCAAGAGCATAAGTATTTTACGGTGGGTGAACGAATTACTGTTGAGCAATTGACAGAATTGAGCATAGTTATGAGAATATCTAGGTATGATCATGTATATAGGCATCACGTCCGAGACAAGTAGACCGACTCCTGCCTGCATCTACTACTATTACTCCACTCATCGACCGCTATCCAGCATGCATCTAGAGTATTAAGTTCATGAAAACAGAGTAACGCCTTAAGCAATATGACATGATGTAGAGGGATAAATTCATGCAATATGATAAATAAAAACCCCATCTTGTTATCCTCGATGGCAACAATACAATACATGCCTTGATGCCCCTACTGTCACTGGGAAAGGACACCGCAAGATTGAACCCAAAGCTAATCACTTCTCCCATTGCAAGAAAGATCAATCTAGTAGGCCAAACCAAACTGATAATTCGAAGAGACTTGCAAAGATAACCAATCATACATAAAAGAATTCAGAGAAGATTCAAATATTGTTCATAGATAATCTTGATCATAAACCCACAATTCATCGGTCTCAACAAACACACCGCAAAAAGAAGATTACATCGAATAGATCTCCACGAGAGAGGGGGAGAACATTGTATTGAGATCCAAAAAGAGAGAAGAAGCCATCTAGCTAATAACTATGGACCCAAAGGTCTGAGGTAAACTACTCACACTTCATCGGAGAGGCTATGATGTTGATGTAGAAGCCCTCCGTGATGGATGCCCCCTCCGGCGGAGCTCCGGAACAGGCCCCAAGATGGGGTCTCGTGGGTACAGAAGGTTGCGGCGGTGGAATTAGGTTTTTGGCTCCGTATCTGATCGTTTGGGGGTACGTAGGTATATATAGGAGGAAGGAGTACGTTGGTGGAGCAACAGGGGCCCATGAGGGTGGAGGGCGCGCCCTGGGGGGTAGGCGCGCCCGCCTACCTCGTGGCCTCCTCTTTTGTTTCTTGACGTAGGTTCCATGTCTCCTGGATCATAATCTTCCTAAAAATCACGTTCCCGAAGGTTTCATTCCGTTTGGACTCCGTTTGATATTCCTTTTCTGCGAAACTCTGAAATAGGCAAAAAAAACTGCAATTCTGGGCTGGGCCTCCGGTTAATAGGTTAGTCCCAAAAGTAATATAAAAGTGAATAATAAAGCCCAATAATGTCCAAAACAGTAGATAATATAGCATGGAGCAATCAAAAATTATAGATACGTTGGAGACGTATCAGAGATCAAGGTGTCAAGTCGGCGACGATGGAGATCATGACAGTGCTCTGGAGATGGAGATCAAAGGCACAAGGTGATGATGGCCATATCATGTCACATATTTTGATTGCATGTGATCTTTATCCTTTATGCATCTTATTTTGCTTAGTACGGCGGTAGCATTATAAGATGACCCCTCACTGAATTTCAAGGTATAAGTGTTCTCCCTGAGTATGCGTCGTTGCTACAGTTCGTCGTGCCGAGACACCACGTGATGATCGGGTGTGATAAGCTCTACGTTCACATACAACGGGTGCAAGCCAGTTTTGCACGTGCAGAATACTCGGGTGAAACTTGACGAGCCTAGCATATGCAGATATGGCCTTGGAACACTGAGGCTGAAAGGTCGAACGTGAATCATATAGTAGATATGATCAACATAGTGATGTTCACCATTGAAAACTACTCCATCTCACGTGATGATCGGACATGGTTTAGTTGATATGGATCACGTGATCATTTAGATGACTAGAGGGATGTCTATCTAAGTGCGAGTTCTTAAGTAATATGATTAATTGAAATTTAATTTATCATGAAATTAGTACCTGATAGTTTTTGCATGTCTATGTTGTTGTAGATCAATGGCCCGTGCTACCGTTCCTTTGAATTTTAATGCGTTCCTAGAGAAAGCTAAGTTGAAAGATGATGGTAGCAACTACACGGACTGGGTTCGTAACTTGAGGATTATCCTCATTGCTGCACAGAAGAATTACGTCCTGGAAGCACCACTAGGTGCAAGACCCGCTGCAGGAGCAACTCCGGACGTTATGAATGTCTGGGAGAGCAAAGCTGATGACTACTCGATAGTTCAGTGTGCCATGCTTTACGGCTTAGAATCGGGACTTCAAAGACGTTTTGAACGTCATGGAGCATATGAGATGTTCCAGGAGTTGAAGTTAATATTTCAAGCAAATGCCCGAGTTGAGAGATATGAAGTCTCGAATAAGTTCTATAGCTACAAGATGGAGGAGAATAGTTCTGTCAGTGAACATATACTCAGAATGTCTGGGTACCACAACCACTTGACTCAACTGGGAGTTAATCTTCCTGATGATAGTGTCATTGACAGAGTTCTTCAATCACTGCCACCAAGCTATAAAATCTTCGTGATGAACTATAATATGCAAGGGATGTATAAGACAATTCCCGAGCTCTTCGCGATGCTAAAGGCTGCAGAGGTAGAAATCAAGGAGGAGCATCAAGTGTTGATGATTAACAAGACCACTAGTTTCAAGAAAAAAGGCAAAGGGAAGAAGGAGAACCTCAAGAAGAACGGCAAGCAAGTTGCTGCTCAAGTGAAGAAGCCCAAGTCTGGACCTAAGCCTGAAACTGAGTGCTTCTACTGCAAAGGGACTGGTCACTGGAAGCGGAACTGCCCCAAGTATTTGGCGGATAAGAAGGATGGCAAAGTGAAAGGTATATTTGATATACATGCTATTGATGTGTACCTTAATAATGCTCGTAGTAGTGCCTGGGTATTTGATACTGGTTCTGTTGCTCATATTTGCAACTCGAAAGAGGGGCTACAGATTAAGCGAAGATTGGCTAAGGACGAGGTGACGATGCGCGTGGGAAATGGTTCCAAAGTCGATGTGATCGCCGTCGGCACGCTACCTCTACATCTACCTTCGGGATTAGTTTTAGACCTGAATAATTGTTATTTGGTGCCAGCGTTAAGCATGAACATTATATATGCATCTTGTTTGATGCGAGACGATTATTCATTTAAATCAGAGAATAATGGTTGTTCTATTTATATGAGTAATATCTTTTATGGTCATGCACCCTTGATGAGTGGTCTATTTTTGTTGATCTCGATTGTAGTGATACACATATTCATAATATTGAAGCCAAAAGATGCAAGGTTAATAATGATAGTGCAACTTATTTGTGGCACTGCCGTTTAGGTCATATTGGTGTAAAGCGCATGAATAAACTCCATGCTGATGGGCTTTTGGAATCACTTGATTATGAATCACTTGATGATTGCGAACCATGCCTCATGGGCAAGATGACTAAGACTCCGTTCTCCGGAACAATGGATCGAGCAACTGACTTGTTGGAAATAATACATACTGATGTATGCGGTCCAATGAGTGTTGAGGCTCGCGGCGGGTATACTTATTTTTTGACCTTCACAGATGATTTGAGCGGATATGGGTATATCTACTTGATGAAACACAAGTCTGAAACATTTGAAAAGTTCAAAGAATTTCAGAGTGAAGTAGAAAATCATCGTAACAAGAAAATAAAGTTTCTACGATCTGATCGTGTAGGTGAATATTTGACTTATGAGTTTGGTCTTCATTTGAAACAATGTGGAATAGTTTCGCAACTCACGCCACCTGGAACACCACAGCGTAATGGTGTGTCCGAACGTCGTAACCATACTTTATTAGATATGGTGGGATCTATGATGTCTCTTACTGATTTACCGCTGTCGTTTTGGGGTTATGCTTTAGAGACGGCTGCATTCTCGTTAAATAGGGTACCATCTAAATCCATTGAGACGACACCATATGAACTATGGTTTGGCAAGAAACCTAAGCTGTCGTTTCCTAAAGTTTGGGGCTGCGATGCTTATGTGAAAAAGCTTCAACCTAATAAGCTTGAACCCAAATCAGAGAAATGTGTCTTCATAGGATACCAAAAAGAGACTGTTGGGTACACCTTCTATCACAGATCCAAAGGCAAGATATTCGTTGCTAAGAATGGATCCTTTCTAGAGGAGGAGTTTCTCTCGAAAGAAGTGAGTGGGAGGAAAGTAGAACTTGATGAGGTAATTGTACCTTCTCCCGAATTGGAAAGTAGTTTATCATAGAAATCAGTTCCAGTGATTCCTACACCAATCAGTGGGGAAACTAATGATGATGATCATGAAACTTCAGATCAAGTTACTACCGAACCTCGTAGGTCAACCAGAGTACGGTCCGCACCAGAGTGGTATGGTAATCCTGTTATGGAGGTCAATCTTACTTGACCATGACGAACCTACGAACTATGAGGAAGCGATGATGAGCCCAGATTCCGCAAAATGGCTTGAGGCCATGAAATCTGAGATGGGATCCATGTATGAGAACAAAGTGTGGACTTTGGTTGACTTGCCCGATGATCGGCAAGCCATAGAGAATAAATGGATCTTCAAGAAGAAGACTGACGCTGACGGTAATGTTACTGTCTACAAAGCTCGACTTGTTGCGAAAGGTTTTCGACAAGTTCAAGGAGTTGACTATGATGAGACCTTCTCACCCGTAGCGATGCTTAAGTCTGTCTGAATCATGTTAGCAATTGCCGCATTTTATGATTATGAAATTTGGCAAATGGATGTGAAAACTGCATTCCTTAATGGATATCTTAGAAGAGTTGTATATGATGCAACCATAAGGTTTTGTTGATCCTAAAGGTGCTAACAAAGTGTGCAAGCTCCAGCGATCCATTTATGGACTAGTGCAAGCCTCTCGGAGTCGGAATATACGCTTTGATAGTGTGATCAAAGCATATGGTTTTATACAGACTTTTGGAGCAGCCTGTATTTACAAGAAAGTGAGTGGGAGCTCTGTAGCATTTCTAATATTATATGTGGAGATTGGAAATAATACAGAATTTCTGGATAGCATAAAAGGATACTTGAATAAGAATTTTTCAATGAAAGACCTCGGTGAAGCTGCTTATATACTGGGCATCAAGATCTATAGAGATAGATCAAGACGCTTAATTGGACTTTCACAAAGAACATACCTTGATAAAGTTTTGAAGTTGAGTCAGACTCAATGCCCGACCACTTCAGAAGATAGAGAGAAAATGAAAGTCATTCCCTATGCCTCATCCATAGGTTCTATCATGTATGCAATGTTGTGTACCAAACCTGATGTGTGCCTTGCTATAAGTTTAGCATGGAGGTACCAAAGTAATCCAGGAGTGGATCACTGAACAGCGGTCAAGAACATCCTGAAATACCTGAAAAGTACTAAGGATATGTTTCTCGTTTATGAAGGTGACAAAGAGCTCGTCGTAACTGGTTACGTCGATGCAAGCTTTGACACTAATCCGGATGACTCTAAGTCACAGACCGGATACGTATTTATATTGAATGGTGGAGCTGTTAGTTGGTGTAGTTCCAAGGAAAGCGTCGTGGCGGGATCTACGTGTGAAGCGGAGTACATAGCTGCTTCAGAAGCAGCAAATGAAGGAGTTTGGATGAAGGAGTTCATATCCGATCTAGGTGTAATACCTAGTGCATCGGGTCCAATGAAAATCTTTTGTGACAACACTGGAGCAATAGCCTTGGCTAAGGAATCCAAATTTCACAAGAGAACCAAACACATCAAGAGACGCTTAAATTCCATCCGCGATCAAGTCAAGGAGGGAGACATAGAGATTTGCAAAATACATACGGATCTGAATGTTGCAGACCCGTTAACTAAGCCTCTTCCACGAGCAAAATATGATCAGCACCAAGACTCCATAGCTCTAGAGCAAGTGGGAGACTGAAGGAAATATGCCCTAGAGGCAATAATAAAGTTGTTATTTATATTTCCTTATATCATGATAAATAGTTATTATTCATGCTAGAATTGTATTATCCGAAAACTTAGTACATGTGTGAATACATAGACAAACAGAGTGTCCCTAGTATGCCTCTACTTGACTAGCTCGTTAATCAAAGATGGTTAAGTTTCCTGACCATGGACATGTGTTGTCATTTGATGAACGGGATCACATCATTAAAGAATGATGTGATGGACAAGACCCATCAGTTAGCTTAGCATAATGATCGTTTAGTTTTATTGCTATTGCTTTCTTCATGACCGGAGGAATACTTTGTGTTCTATCAAACGTCACAACATAACTGGTGATTATATAGATGCTCTACAGGTGTATCTGAATGTGTTTGTTGAGTTGGCATAGATCAAGATTAGGATTTTTCACTCCGTGTATCGGAGAGGTATCTCTGGGCCCTCTCGGTAATGCACATCACTATAAGCCTTGCAAGCAATGTGACTAATGAGTTAGTTACGGGGTGATGCATTATGGAATGAGTAAAGAGACTTGCCGGTAACGAGATTGAACTAGGTATGATGATACCGACGATCGAATCTCGGGCAAGTAACATACCGATGACAATGGGAATGACGTATGTTGTTATGCGGTTTGACCGATAAAGATCTTCGTAGAATATGTAGGAGCCAATATGAGCATCCAGGTTCCGCTATTGGTTATTGATCGGATATGTGTCTCGATCATGTGTACATAGTTCTCGAACCCGTAGGGTCCGCACGCTTAACGTTCGATCATGATTTGTATTATGAGTTATGTGATTTGATGACCAAAGTTTGTTCGGAGTCCCGGATGAGATCACGGACATGACGAGGAGTCTTGAAATGGTCAAGACGTAAAGATTGACATATTGGAAGGTTATATACGGACATCGGAATGGTTCCAATAAGGTTCGGGGATTTTTCGGAGTACCGGGAGGCTACCGGAACCCCCCGGGAAAGTTATTGGGCCTAATGGGCCATAGTGGAGGAGAGGAGGCAGGCCACAGGATGTGGGGCACGCCCCTTGCCCCAATCAGAATCGGACAAGGGGAGGGGCGCCCCCCCCCTCTCTCCTTCACCCTCTCCCTCCTTTCCCCTTTCCCCCTCTCCGTTGGAAGGAAAGGGGGGCTGAATCCTACTAGGTTTGGAGTCCTAGTAGGAATCCCCCCCTTGGCGCGCCTCCCCCTTGGCTAGCCTCCTCCTTCCCCCTCCTTTATATACGCGGGTGATACGTCTCCAACGTATCTATAATTTTTGATTGTTCCATGCTATTATATTATCTATTTTGGATGTTTATGGGCTTTATTAAACACTTTTATATTATTTTTGGGACTAACCTATTAACCCAGAGCCCAGTGCCAGTTTCTATTTTTTCCCTTGTTTCAGTGTTTCGCAGAAAAGGAATATTAAACGGAGTCCAAACGGAATGAAACCTTCGAGAGAGTTATTTTTGGAACGGAAGCAATCCAGGAGACTTGGAGTACATGTCCGGGAATCAACGAGGAGAGCACGAGACAGGGGGGCGCCCCCCCCCCCCAGGCGCACCCTCCACCCTCGTGGGCCCCTCGTGGCTCCCCTGGCCGACTTCTTTCGCCTATATATATCCATATACCCTAAAAACATCGGGGAACAGAATAGATCGGGAGTTCCGCCGCCGCAAGCCTCTGTAGCCACCAAAAACCAATCGGGACCCTGTTTCGGCACCCTGACGGAGGGGGGATCCCTCACCGGTGGCCATCTTCATCATGCCGGCGCTCTCCATGACGAGGAGGGAGTAGTTCACCCTCGGGGCTGAGGGTATGTACCAGTAGCTATGTGTTTGATCTCTCTCTCTCTCTCGTGTTCTTGAGGTGGTACGATCTTGATGTATCGCGAGCTTTGCTATTATAGTTGGATCTTATGATGTTTCTCCCCCTCTACTCTCTTGTAATGGATTGAGTTTTCCCTTTGAACTTATCTTATCGGATTGAGTCTTTAAGGATTTGAGAACACTTGATGTATGTCTTGCCGTGCTTATCTGTGGTGACAATGGGATATCACGTGATCCACTTGATGTATGTTTTGGTGATCAACTTGCGGGTTCCGCCTATCAACCTATGCATAGGGGTTGGCACACGTTTTCGTCTTGACTCTCCGGTAGAAACTTTGGGGCACTCTTTGAAGTTCTTTGTGTTGGTTGAATAGATGAATCTGAGATTGTGTGATGCATATCGTATAATCATACCCACGGATACTTGAGGTGTATTGGAGTATCTAGGTGACATTAGGGTTTTGGTTGATTTGTGTCTTAAGGTGTTATTCTAGTACGAACTCTATGATAGATCGAACGGAAAGAATAGCTTCGTGTTATTTTACTACGGACTCTTGAATAGATAGATCAGAAAGGATAACTTTGAGGTGGTTTCGTACCCTACCATAATCTCTTCGTTTGTTCTCCGCTATTAGTGACTCTTTGTTGCATGTTGAGGGATAGTTATATGATCCAATTATGTTATTATTGTTGAGAGAACTTGCACTAGTGAAAGTATGAACCCTAGGCCTTGTTTCAACGCATTGCAATACCGTTTGTGCCCACTGTTATCTTTAGTTACCTTGCTGTTTTTATATTTTCAGATTACAAAAACCTATATCTACCATCCATATTGCACTTGTATCACCATCTCTTCGCCGAACTAGTGCACCTATACAATTTACCATTGTATTGGGTGTGTTGGGGACACACGAGACTCTTTGTTATTTGGTTGCAGGGTTGTTTGAGAGAGACCATCTTCAACCTACGCCTCCCACGGATTGATAAACCTTAGGTCATCCACTTGAGGGAAATTTGCTACTGTCCTACAAACCTCTGCACTTGGAGGCCCAACAGCGTCTACAAGAAGAAGGTTGTGTAGTAGACATCAAGCTCTTTTCTGGCGCCGTTGCCGGGGAGGTGAGTGCTTGAAGGTATATATTTAGATCTTGCAATCGAATCTTTTTTTTCTTGTTTTATCACTAGTTTAGTTTATAAAAGAAAATTACAAAAAAATGGAATTGAGTTTATCTCATATGCTTCATCTTTTTAATATCTTTCGTGAAAATGATGGGAAGGAAAATTGTGCTCAAGTACTAGAAGAAGAATTACATAGAATGCTTGGCATAAAATAAGTGAATGATTAGCATGATTGCAATGTTGTTAGTATGAACTCTTTGAATACCCATGATGCTAATGATATGCAAAGCCACAAGCTTGGGGAAGCTATGTTTGATGAAGATGATATTTTTTGTCCCCCAAGCTTTGATGAGCAAATTTACTATGATGAAAGCATGCCTCCTATCTATGATGATTATTGTGATGACACGTGTGCTTTAAAGAATAATGATAACCATGAAACTTGTCATCTTGATCTTAATTTTCAATCACATGATAGTTATTTTGTTGAGTTTGCTCCCAGTATTGTTGATGAGAATAAATTTGCTTATGTGGAGAGTAGTAAAATTTCTATGCAAGTAGATCATGAAAAGAATGCTTTATGTGCTGGTTATATGGTTGAATTCATTCATGATGCTACTGAAAATTATTATGAGGGACGAATGTATGCTTGTAGGAATTGCAATAATATCAAGTTTCCTCTCTATGTGCTTAAAATCTTGAAGTTATGCTTGTTTTACCTTCCTATGCAAGTTGATTCTTGTTCCCATAAGTTGTTTGCTCACAAAATCCCTATGCATAGGAAGTGGGTTAGACTTAAATGTGCTAGTCATATTATTCATGATGCTCTCTTTATGTTTCAATTCTTATCTTTTATGTGAGCATCATTGAAATCATCATGCCTAGCTAGGGGCATTAAACGTTAGCGCTTGTTGGGAGGCAACCCAATTTTATTTTTGTTCTTTGATTTTTGTTCCTGTTTAGTAATAAATCTTTGATCTAGCCTCTGGTTAGATGTGTTTTTATGTTTTAATTAGTGTTCGTGCCAAGTAAGACCTATAGGATCTTCTTGGATGATAGTTATTTGATCTTGCTGAAAATTCCAGAAACTTTCTGTTCACAAAAACAATTGTTTAAAATCACCAGAACGTGATAAAATACTGATTCCAATTGCATAAGATCAATAATCAAATTATCTAGGTCGTCCTATTTTGGTAGAATTTTTGAGTTCCAGAAGTTTGCGTTAGTTACAGATTACTACAGACTGTTCTGTTTTTGACAGATTCTGTTTTTCATGTGTTGTTTGCTTATTTTGATGAATCTATGTCTAGTATCGGAGGGTATGAACCATAGAGAAGTTGTAATACAGTAGATTTAACACCAATACAAATAAATAATGAGTTCATTACAGTACCTTGAAGTGGTGTTTTGTTTTCTTTCGCTAACGGAGCTCACGAGATCTTCTGTTAAGTTTTGTGTTGTGAAGTTTTCAAGTTTTGGGTAAAGATTCGATGGACTATGGAATAAGGAGTGGCAAGAGCCTAAGCTTGGGGATGCCCAAGGCACCCCATGGTAATATTCAAGGACAACCAAAAGCCTAAGCTTGGGGAAGCCCCGGAAGGCATCCCCTCTTTCGTCTTCGTTCATCGGTAACTTTAGTTGGAGCTATATTTTTATTCACCACATGATATGTGTTTTGCTTGGAGTGTCATTTTATTTTCTTTTGTTTTGCTTGCTGTTTGACTAAAATAACAAGATATGAAATTCTTAAATGTTAGAGAGTCTTCACATAGTTGCATAATTATTAAACTACTCATTGATCTTCACTTATATCTTTCGGAGTAGTTTGTCATTTGCTCTAGTCCTTCACTTACATCCTTTTAGAGCACGGCGGTGGTTTTATTTTGAAGAAATAGATAAACTCTCGTGCTTCACTTATATTATTTTGAGAGTCTTTAGAACAGCATGGTAATTTGCTTTGGTTATGAATTTAGTCCTAATATGATGGGCATCCAAGATGGGTATAATAAAAACTTTCATATAAAGTGCATTGAATACTATGAGAAGTTTGATACTTGATGATTGTTTTGAGATATGAAGATGGTGATATTAGAGTCATGCTAGTGGAGTAGTTGTGAATTTGAGAAATACTTGTGTTAAATTTTGTGATTCCCGTAGCATGCACGTATGGTGAACCGTTATGTGATGAAGTCGGAGCATGATTTATTTATTTATTGTCTTCCTTATGAGTGGCGGTCGGGGACGGGCGATGGTCTTTTCCTACCAATCTATCCCCCTAGGAGCATGCGCGTAGTACTTCGTTTCGATAACTAATAGATTTTTGCAATAAGTATGTGAGTTCTTTATGACTAAGGTTGAGTCCATGGATTATACGCACTCTCACCCTTCCACCATTGCTAGCCTCTCTAATACCGCGCACCTTTCGCCGGTATCATACACCCACCATATACCTTCCTCAAAACAGCCACCATACCTACCTATCATGGCATTTCCATAGCCATTCCGCGATATATTGCGATGCAACTTACCACCGTTCCGTTTATTATGACACGCCCCATTATTGTCATATTGCTTTGCATGATCATGTAGTTGACATTGTATTTGTGGCAAAGCCACCATTCATAATTCTTTCATGCATGTCACTCATGAGTCATTGCACATCCCGGTACACCGCCGGAGGCATTCATATAGAGTCATATTTTGTTCTAAGTACCGAGTTGTAATTCTTGAGTTGTAAGTAAATAAAAGCGTGATGATCATCTTTATTAGAGCATTGTCCCAGTGAGGAAAGGATGATGGAGACTATGATTCCCCCACAAGTCAGGATGAGACTCCGGACTAAACAAAAGAAGAAAAAGAGGCCATAAAAAAGAGAGAGAAAAGGCCCAAATAAAAAAAGAGAGAAAAAGAGAGAAGGGACAATGCTACTATCCTTTTACCACACTTGTGCTTCAAAGTAGCACCATGATCTTCATGATAGAGAGTCTCCTATGTTGTCACTTTCATATACTAGTGGGAATTTTTCATTATAGAACTTGGCTTGTATATTCCAATGATGGGCTTCCTCAAAATGCCCTAGGTCTTCGTGAGCAAGCGAGTTGGATGCACACCCACTTAGTTTCTTTTGTTGAGCTTTCATACACTTATAGCTCTAGTGCATCCGTTGCATGGCAATCCCTACTCACTCACATTGATATCTATTGATGGGCATCTCCATAGTCCGTTGATACGCCTAGTTGATGTGAGACTATCTTCTCCTTTTTGTCTTCTCCACAACCACCATTCTATTCCACCTATAGTGCTATATCCATGGCTCATGCTCATATATTGCGTGAAGATTGAAAAAGTTTGAGAACATCAAAAGTATGAAACAATTGCTTGGCTTGTCATCGGGGTTGTGCATGATTTAAATACTTTGTGTGGTGAAGATAGAGCATAGCCAGACTATATGATCTTGTAGGGATAGCTTGCTTTGGCCATGTTATTTTGAGAAGACATGATTGCTTTGTTAGTATGCTTGAAGTATTATTGTTCTCATGTCAATATTAAACTTTTGTTTTGGATCTTATGGATCTGAATATTCTTGCCACAATAAAGAAGATATCATTGATAAATATGTTAGGTAGCATTCCACATCAAAAATTCTGTTTTCATCATTTACCTACTCGAGGACGAGCAGGAATTAAGCTTGGGGATGCTGATACGTCTCCAACGTATCTATAATTTTTGATTGTTCCATGCTATTATATTATCTATTTTGGATGTTTATGGGCTTTATTAAACACTTTTATATTATTTTTGGGACTAACCTATTAACCCAGAGCCCAGTGCCAGTTTCTGTTTTTTCCCTTGTTTCAGTGTTTCGCAGAAAAGAATATCAAACGGAGTCCAAACGGAATGAAACCTTTGGGAGAGTTATTTTTGCAACGGAAGCAATCCAGGAGACTTGGAGTACATGTCCGGGAATCAACGAGGAGAGCACGAGGCAGGGGGGTGCGCCTACCCCCCAGGCGCCCTCCACCCTCGTGGGCCCCTCGTGGCTCCCCTGACCGACTTCTTTCGCCTATATATATCCATATACCCTAAAAACATCAGGGAACAGAATAGATCGGGAGTTCCGCCACCGCAAGCCTTCGTAGCCACCAAAAACCAATCGGGACCCTGTGTCGGCACCCTGCCGGAGGGGGGATCCCTCACCGGTGGCCATCTTCATCATCCAGGCGCTCTCCATGACGAGGAGGGAGTAGTTCACCCTCGGGGCTGAGGGTATGTACCAGTAGCTATGTGTTTGATCTCTCTCTCTCTCGTGTTCTTGAGGTGGTACGATCTTGATGTATCGCGAGCTTTGCTATTATAATTGGATCTTATGATGTTTCTCCCCCTCTACACTCTTGTAATGGATTGAGTTTTCCCTTTGAAGTTATCTTATCGGATTGCGTCTTTAAGGATTTGAGAACACTTGATGTATGTCTTGCCGTGCTTATCTGTGGTGACAATGGGATATCACGTGATCCACTTGATGTATGTTTTGGTGATCAACTTGCGGGTTCCGCCTATGAACCTATGCATAGGGGTTGGCACACGTTTTCTTCTTGACTCTCCGGTAGAAACTTTGGGGCACTCTTTGAAGTTCTTTGTGTTGGTTGAATAGATGAATCTGAGATTGTGTGATGCATATCGTATAATCATACCCACGGATACTTGAGGTGTATTGGAGTATCTAGGTGACATTAGGGTTTTGGTTGATTTGTGTCTTAAGGTGTTATTCTATTACGAACTCTATGATAGATCGAACGGAAAGAATAGCTTCGTGTTATTTTACTACGGACTCTTGAATAGATAGATCAGAAAGGATAACTTTGAGGTGGTTTCGTACCCTACCATAATCTCTTCGTTTGTTCTCCGCTATTAGTGACTCTTTGTTGCATGTTGAGGGATAGTTATATGATCCAATTATGTTATTATTGTTGAGAGAACTTGCACTAGTGAAAGTATGAACCCTAGGCCTTGTTTCAACGCATTGCAATACCGTTTGTGCCCACTTTTATCTTTAGTTACCTTGCTGTTTTTATATTTTCAGATTACAAAAACCTATATCTACCATCCATATTGCACTTGTATCACCATCTCTTCGCCGAACTAGTGCACCTATACAATTTACCATTGTATTGGGTGTGTTGGGGACACAAGAGACTCTTTGTTATTTGGTTGCAGGGTTGTTTGAGAGAGGCCATCTTCAACCTACGCCTCCCACGGATTGATAAACCTTAGGTCATCCACTTGAGGGAAATTTGCTACTGTCCTACAAACCTCTGCACTTCGAGGCCCAACAACGTCTACAAGAAGAAGGTTGTGTAGTAGACATCAGTGGGCAGGGGGCACCCCAAGGCACAACAGACATTCTCTTAGCCGTGCGTGGTGCCCCCCTCCACAGTTTAACACCTCGGTCATATCGTCGTAGTGCTTAGGTGAATCCCTGCGCCGGTAACTTCATCATCACCGTTGCCACGCCGTCGTGCCGACGAAACTTTCCCTCGACCCTCTACTGGATCAAGAGCTCGAGGGACGTCATCATGCTGAACGTGTGCTGAACACAGAGGTGCCGTACGTTCGGTACTTGGATCGGTTGGATCGTGAAGAAGTTCGACTACATCAACCGCGTTACTAAACGCTTCCGCTTTCGGTCTACGAGGGTACGTGGACACACTCTCCCGTCTTGTTGCTATGCATCTCCTAGATAGATCTTGCGTGATCGTAGGAATTTTTTTGAAATACTGCGTTCCTCAACATAAGCTTCATGTTCAGGGTCAAGTCATGTCACCCTGATGTTGGAACTTCCCCTATTTTTCTTGGATATGACCAAAACTTATACTCAAGAATACAATTATTATTTTCAACCTAATTTTTCATAAAAATTCATGCAATTGCAGTTCAAATTTTAATTGTATTCACTAAATGCCTAGAAATGCGTCAAACAACAAATGAGCAACAAAAAAATGCCGAATTTGGACATAGAACATGTGATGGTGTATTTGTTGGGAAACGTAGCATGCAATTTCAAAAAAATCTTACACTCACGCAAGATCAATCTAGGAGATGCATAGCTATGAGAGGAGGAGAGTGTGTCCACGTACCCTCGTAGACCGAAAGCGGAAGCGTTTGACAACGCGGTTGATATAGTCAAACTTCTTCTCGTTCCGACCGATCAAGCACCAAACGTACGACACCTCCGAGTTGTGCACACGTTCAGCTCGATGACGTCCCTCGAACTCTTGATCCAGCAAAGTGTCGAGGGAGAGTTCCATCAGCACGACGGCATGGTTATGGTGATGGTGAAGTGATTCGCTCAGGGCTTCGCCTAAGCACTACGAAGATATGACCAGAGGCGTAAATTTTGGAGGGGGGCGCCGCACACGGCTAGGAATCAATGTTGTGTGTTCTAGCGGTGCCCCCCACCAGATAAATATAGGTGGGAGAGGGAGGGGAGCAGCAAGGGGCGCCCCAAGTAGGAGGAATCCTACTTGGGCGCCTACTCCAAGTCGGCCTCCCCCTTCCATAAGTATCGGAGGAGGAAGGAAAGAGAGGGGGGAGAGAAGGAAAGGGGGAGGCCGAATCCTACGCTTTCCTTCTCCCTTCCCTCCTTTCCTTCTCCTCCTATTTCGGCCTATAGGAGGGTGCACTAGCCCCTTAGGGGCTGGTCTGTCCCTCTCTTGGCCCATTAGGCCCATTAGTTGCCGGGGAGTGCCCGGAACCCCTTCCAGTGACCCGATACGTACCCGGTACCCCCGGAACACTTCCGGTGTTCGAATATTATCGTCATATATGAATCTTTACCTCTCCACCATTTCGAGACTCCTCGTCATGTCTGTGTTCTCATCCGGGACTCCGAACCACATTCGGTCACCAAATCACATAACTCATATAATACAAAATCATCATCGAACCTTAATCGTGCGGACCCTACGAGTTCGAGAACTATGTAGACATGACCGAGACACCTCTCCGGTCAATAACCAATAGCGGAACATGGATGCTCATATTGGTTCCTACATATTCTATGAAGATCTTTATCGGTCGTACCGTAATGACAACATGCGTCATTCCCTTTGTCATCGGTATGTTACTTGCCCGAGATTCGATCGTCTGTATCTTCATACCTAGTTCAATCTCGTTACCGACAAGTCTCTTTACTTGTTCCGTAATACATCATCCCGCAACTAACCCATTAGTCACATTTCTTGCAAGGCTTCTTATGATGTGCATTACCGAGAGGGCCCAGAGATACCTCTCCGATACTCGGAGTGACAAATCCTAATCTTGATCTATGCCAATCCAACAAACACCTTCGGAAATACCTGTAGAGCATCTTTATAATCACCCAGTTACGTTGTGACGTTTGATAGCACACTAGGTATTCCTCCGGCATTTGGGAGTTGCATAATCTCATAGTCAAAGGAATATGTATATGACATGAAGAAAGCTATAGCAATAAAACTGAACGATCAATATGCAAAGCTAACGGATGGGTCATGTCCATCACATCATTCTCCTAATGATGTGATCCCGTTCATCAAATGACAACGCATGTCTATGGTTAGGAAACTTAACCATCTTTGATTAACGAGCTAGTCTAGTAGAGGCTTACTAGGGACACGGTGTTTTGTCTATGTATTCACACATGTATCAAGTTTCCAGTTAATACAATTCTAGCATGAATAATAAACATTTATCATGATATAAGGAAATATAAAATAACAACTCTATTATAGCCTCTAGGTCATATTCCCTTCAGTATCTTAAGTGTAGAAAAAACTAAAGGCCAATGGATGAAGCAGTGATCGCTTCACCTTCAAACCTAACATGTTCCTTATTGAAACCATGATTCTTCCTTGGAGATGTTTCAATTTCAAGCAGTATACGTCACATTTTTTTGCAAAAACTGATCAAATCTTTACCACGACATATGGGTATCATATTATGACACCATTTGTAGGTTTCGTGTTTTTCATACTTCGTTTGCCTTGTCTTTTATAGAGTTAGAAAACCAATAACCTCTATGTTCGTGGTCGAGTCTTAGCAACCTGATGTTTTCAACTCCTTTGATTTTCTTGAATAAGGGCTAAACATAGACTCAAGAACAAAATTAGGATTTTTAACCAAATTTTGTCAACCTTCTAATGCACTTGCAGTTCAAATTTGAACTATACCTGAAGTGCACTTAATGACTTAAATATAGCAAACGAGCCCAAAAAATGCCAATTTGTACGCGAAACATGCGATGGTGTATGTTGAGTGTAAAAAAATTCAAGGTCAAACCATGAAGAAATTCACACTTTGCCTCGAACATGACCCGTTTCCTCTCGAAACATCGATTCTTCATTGGAGGTGCTTCAGTTTTCGACCAGTGTACGACACAACTTTTGTGAAACCTTTTTATTAACATTTCATCACAACCTCTAAGGATCATATCACGATGCCATGCCTTGTTTCATGTTTTTTAGACATTATTTGCATTTTCAGGTTTAAAAACCTATAAGTTCCAATGTAGGTTCTTGTTGTTGTTCATGGACAAGAAGGGGAAGGTGTTTTCGAAGGCAAAAGGTAATATATGAATTTTTAAATTTTCTATATCTTCATGTTCTGAATTTTTCCAAATCATCACAATTTTCCCCCAATCTTCAGTCTAGATTCCATCAAACTTTTGTATGCTTTAAAGTCCGCCCTACCTCAAATTATTTTCGTCCTCCTCCATCGGTCCATGGCCAGATTGAGTCTTGACACCCCCATGTTCACAATTCCTCTTCTTTTCTTGTATATATAGGGCCTAAACACTGACTCAAGAACACAAATAGTTTTTACCCCTTTTGCTAACTTTTTCATACACTTATGGTTAAAAAATTCAAATTAAATCTGTTAAATGCGATAAATGATATTAATTGCTTCTACATAGCAAACTAATTATCTAAAATATCCCTAAGTTCCGGACATGGAACACATTACTTTATGCTATTAATGCCAAATGTTGGCATTTTATTGGAACCGGTTGCTAATTTTAAGATATGAATTGCATTTCTTGCTATATACCGAAAAATATTTAAAGAGTTTGTTCTTCAAAATCCAAATCCAAATATAAATTCAAATAAACATATGCACTCTATTGATTCCTAATTTTGTCGAATGTCTAATAAATAAAAATGCTTTGTTGAGTGTTTTCTGTTTGACACTCGGAAACATACCTATTTGCTAAGTGTCATTTTTTGACTTACACTTTTTTTTAGAAAACACAGTGGGGAAGACCCCCATTGTAACTCTGATTTTCATTAATAATGGTAGGTTACATCAACTGTACAAAAAGTACAAAATAAATGGAAGGGAAAGAATAGTTTACAAATAATCCAACCAACTATGCATGCCTTCTTTCAAACTTGGCTTGGCTTTTTTGATAATCAAACAGAAGTGTTCCTTGAAAGTGTAGATGCAATATGCCATATTTCTTTCCTTGTGATCAAATATGATGTTGTTCCTATGTTTCCACAAACTCCAACACCCAACAATGAGGCATTCTTTGTAGCAAGATGTGTTGTTCTGCCTTCTACCCTCCATTAGCATCTCCAATAGGTCATAATCTGTGTTCCATTGAAAGCCAACATTCATCTAGAAATTCTGACTAAAATCACAGCTGAAAAAGAGGTGCATTAGATGTTCATTAGGCTCATCTTCACAGAGAACACATCTGGTGGTTTGTATGTGAAAGCTCTTCCTGGTGAGAAGATCTCTAGTGTTGAGCCTATCTTGTAAGAGTAGCCAGAAAAAGAATTTTTGCTTAGGCAGGGTGCAAGATTTCCAAATACATTGGAAGGGTTTAGGTGCATCAATAGGGTTACCAATGTACTCTAGATATACTCTTTTATTACAATATTTTTGTCCACCCCAGTAGAAATGCCAAGAATCTGGCCGATCCTGATTGTCTCTATCATTAATTAGAGCTCTCATTTCACGACTTTGTTGTACTGCTATGCTAGACACAGGTAGATGAAACATGTCATAGAAACTGTCATAGTTTAGGTTGCTGGCCTCCTCAAGGGAGATATTGGCATTTTTGGAATATGAAAATAATTGAGCCATCATATTAGCCATAGGTTGGGAATTCCATTTATCAAACCATAGACTGGTATTATTTCCAACACCAGCGGAGCAAACTATCATGTTTTTATAGCTTTCCAGAATTAAGCAGCAGCCTCTCCACCAAAAGGATCCTACCCTGGTTGGGAAACTTGGGAGTTCTCCATTAGAGTAATAGTTATTCCATATCAATCTGACCCATGGGATGTCATGGTTGTTGAAAAAAATATGTAGGAATTTGGTGAGGAGAGCTTTACTTTGCATTCTGAGGTCTAGAACACCCAAACCTCCAGCTTTCTTTGGGAGACAGACATTTACCCATTTGACTAAGCAGTTTCCATGCTTATTAATTCCTTTTCCATACCATAGGAAACTTCTACCAGATTTCTCAAAGTGGTCCAAAATGGTAAATGGAACTTTGATACAGCACGTAGCAAAGATAGGCAGAGCAGAGACAATTGCTTTCAGGTGTGTAAGTCTACCTGAGTAGGTCATCATGGAGTGGATGCCAGATAATCTGTTGTCAAGCCTAGAAACCATAGGCATTAGATCCATGACTTTAGGCCTGGTAGATCCCATGGGCAGTCCCAGGTATGTAAAAGGCATAGATTCCTTCTTACAGTTAAAGATGTTTGCTAGTTCTTGAGCTCTTTCATCAGAAATATTGATTGGCACTAAGGAGGATTTACTGTAATTGATAATCAGCCCAGTAAACTTAGAGAACTTGTCCAATATATGTGTAAAGCATCTGATCTGCTCCACATCAGCTGGCGGGATGATGAGAGTGTCATCAGCATACTGGATGATTGGGTAACATTCAGTAAAGTTTGTATCAATGGGCAGTTTGAGTTTGTCTTCTCTCCATGCTTCATCCACGATGATCTGCAAAAGTTCCCCAACCATAATATATAGAAGAGGAGAAAAAGGGTCTCCTTGCCCAACTCCACATTTGCAATGAATGTTTTTCCTAGGGACCCCATTTAGGATCACTGAGGTAGTGGCAGTTGATAGTATCATATTCCATTTATCACTGAAACCCAAGTGCTTCATCATAAATAGGATGGCATTATAGTTGACCTTATCAAAAGCCTTCACAAAATCAATCTTGAAAATGATGATCTCTTTCTTTGATTTGTGGTACATGTGAATGTACTCAAAACTCCATGCAAGGCAGTCTTGAATGTTCCAGGTTTTGATAAAGCCATTTTGGTTTTTGCTGACTCTAGAAATAATTATGCTTTGCACTCTGTTAGAAAGAAGTTTGGTAAGTATTTTAATGGGCATGCTTACCAGGGAGATAGGCCTAAAGTCATTGGGAGTTTCAGGATCTTGATACTTGGGGATCAAAGTGATGTATGCAGAGTTGACTGGCTGTAGTGTAACAGTTTCTTCATAAAAGTCATTGATGAATCTATAAAAATAGTGCTTAATGATATGCCAACTGGTTTTCATGAAATGCCCATTGAAACCATCAGGCCCAGGGGATTTATCCTTGGGCATCTGCTTAATAATATAATCAATTTCATCTTTGGAGAAAGGTCTGTCAAGATCCTCAGGCGGGCTATCCATGGACAAGTGGGCAATGTCAAAATCTTTATAGCTATCAGATAAAGTACCAATTCTCTCCTTGAAAGAAGCCCAAAGAATGGCAACTTTGTGATCATGATCATATGCATATTGCCCATCAGCTGTTAATAAGTAAGTGATGAAATTGTGCCTGTATATCTTGGAAGCAATTGCATGAAAAAACTTCGTATTTTCATCACCTAAATTAGCCCATCTAATATTTGCCCTGATCCTCTAGTATAACCTTTTAGCTTCCAATAGTTTTCGGTATGCTTGATGAGGATAATACTAAATTTCTTTTCCATCCTAGTGAGTGCTCTTTGATCTTCCAGTCCATCAAGAAGCTTAACATAGAAACAACAGTTCTTAATGGTCTTGCCGAGCTGGGATAGATTCTTACTCCATATTTTCAGGCCCTTTCCGAGAGTTTTAAACTTTGCATTAATATTTTTTGCAGAATCAGCAAAATGAGTAGAGTTTAACCAGTGGCTCTCAACAGTATTCAAAAAAACCATTAAAATCAGTCCAGAACTCCTCAAACCTGAAAATGGTGCTTTTAGGAATATTGCTGTCAATCTGAACCTTGATGGGCACATGATTAGAAGTAATTTTTGCAAGGGGGATGGCCATTGTGGATGGATGAGCAGTAGTCCAATCAGAGCTTGTAAATACCCAGTCAAGTTTCTCAAGTAGTGGCAGATCCTGTTTATTACTCCAAGTAAAAGATCTTCCTTTCAAAGGTATCTCTACAAGATCAGGATTGATAATAATGTTATTAAATAACATCATGTTGTTAGGATCTCCACTAGGTCTGTTTCTGTTGTCAGGTCCTCTAATATAGTTGAAATCTCCCAAAATCATCCATCTTTTACTCTGGCCGATGTTCAGGTTTTGCAACCAATTTGTGAATTCAAGCTTGCCTTCAACTGAATTAGGTCCATAAACATTGGTCAGATACCAACTACTGTTGTCCAAATTGGATAGAACTCAATAGTGATCTGAAAATAATTTTGAGAGATAATATTTCCTTTGAACATGTTGCCATTCCATATGGTAATTAATCCCCCAGAGTTGCGAGAGGATGGAGAAAAACAGAACTGGTTAAACCTCTTGGGACGGAAGTTTTTGATATGTGAAATATCAAAATCATCCCTCTTGGTTTCTTGTAGGGTCAGGATGCAGCAAGCACTTTCTTCTATTTTCTGCCTAATGTCATTCCACCTGGTAGAGGAGTTAATACCTCTAACATTCCATTTCAAAATATTCCAGTTTCTATTCATTAATGACAATGAAGTTTTGAGAGGAGATCATGCTCTGAGTAGCATAGCATGAGTGGTTATAATTTGAGCAACATATAATCCTGTGGATCTTCTTAATTAAATCATATCTAGTGGCATATGAGAGCTGACAGATGCAGAGTATGGAGCTGTAATAGGTGCATGAGACAGAATAGTAGCAGCATGATGTAACAACATAACATCCAAAAGAGCCCTCATGGCAAGAGTGCAGATAGTTATTACAATCCAGATAGGTTTGTGATGCACGCAAGCATCCAAATGAGCATAGAAAGCAAGCTAATAACTTAAAAACAGCAACAAGGAAGCAGATAGGGGAGCTTCCCAAACCCCAACTGAAGATGCAGCAGCTAATTAATCATCTGAACTGTCATAGTCCAAGGCCTTGGATGACACTTCATGAGGTGCCATCTTGCATGGTCCAGCTCCAATAGCCTGCAAGGTTTCCATGGGTAGCTCAGGTGGGGGTGGAGCATGTTTGTTAATTACCATGGCATCAAATTGTGGCCCTAAGTTGATAGATACTGCCTTCTTCTGCTTCTTGAAGTTCTGCTGAGAAATGACTGTATGAGCATGTTTATCCTCATTCTTGCTGGCAGCATCTGCAGCAGCTTTGTCTTTAAATCCCTTGGTACTAAGAGCAATTCTATTGCTCCTCCTGCACAAAGCTTCATCAACAATTGGCTTCTTCTTCTTATTTGCAGGTTTCTGAATATCTGCAAAATCCTGACCTGTGATTTCTTCATTGCTAATAGAATTTGAGTATTGGGGCATGTCCTGGTTGGTGTCATTAGTCTGAATCTGAAGGAAGCATCTCTTGTTGGTTCCATTGGACTCAACCACATCAACAACCTTACATGAAGCATTAATGATTTTGCATCCCCCAAGTTTAGGAATGATATCATTGGCATTTGTAACCAAGTTACCCACCAAGTCTTGGAGAACAGCAATATGTTCAGTGAGTCCATCCACAGCAATATTACAGGTCTGGACAGGTTGAGCAGAACTGGGAGAAGGGATATCATTGTAATTCATGTTGACATTCATTAGCTGGAAACTAGGGATTGCAGCTGCATGTAAGGTGTGATGTGAGCTCTCTGTCTCAAGGGGGATATAATCAGGCCCCATAGTCTCATGCACCTCATTGACATTGTTGCCCACAGATACATTGAAGGAAATTAACACAGGATCATTCAGAGCAAGTTCAGTAATCTCATTAGTGGTTGTAGCAACAGTGTTTAAATTCATAGCTTCAGTACAAGCAGTGACACCAGCACCTTGATTGACATGTGCATTGTTAGCCGCATGCACACCTTCATATGGAGCCCCAAGATTCTCATTATGAGGATTGATAACTACTTGGTCCATGGGGATATTACCAAGAACATCATCGTGCCAGAATCCACCATGGACATGAGGCAGAGGATGGGGATTACCACCATCAGGAGGGAGCGGGTCCTCATCCCCTCCCTGCTGCCCAATAAGTTCACGCGACAAAATGTATGTAGGGCAAGTCCAGGAATCACCATATCCAACACCATCAATATTCCTTAACACAACAATACTGATCGGAATAGCATCAACATTCATAGTTCTAAGTTTGATAACAACTCTGGTTTTATCCCTAGGATCTTTGTTCCAAATCAGAAATCTGCCATAGGGGGAGACAGTGCGGCTAATCACATCTACATCCCAACATTCCAGAGGGTAGTTCATCAGCATGATCCAGGCATCGTGCGTGAATGTGATGCTACGATAATTCAAACCTCTATCCTGTCTACTGATCCTCAAAACTGAATTACCAATCTGAAACGGACTACTGCCAACAGTTGTGTCTCTAGAGCATGCAGTAGTAAACTGAAACAGAGTCGTACCCATACCGCAGCGAGATGTGTAGTTGATGCGCTAGCCCCGGCCTTCAAGGAAGTTGGTGATGAGAGCAATGGCGCCATGAAATCCTCTGCAGAAATCTCAGGGATGAGGGTGGTAACAGCCCACTCATCACAAACCATAGGAAGTTCACCGCCGAGTACCACGTAGCCGTGACGAGCATGAAGGGGGCCAGGGGGAATGATGGTGGTGCCGGGCGGGAGGTGGGGGAGGGGATTGCATGGGTAGCAGGCCATCTCTGGCGGTGGAGAGCTAGCAGCCGGAGCAGAGGATGGTGGACGAGGAGGAGAAGTTGAGGAGACCACGCGGGTTGTAGTTATATCGGGCGTAGGTAGCCGATTTTGTTTGACCCGATAAGCTCCAAGATTTTTCTTGTTATAACAAACTCGAGCGATATGGTTATATCCAAAACATGAACGACACCTAATTTTATTGGAGCATTGATATCGTAGGTGCCCATATCCCAAACATTTGCGGCAAAAATATTTATTAAGCTGAGTAGGCACAATGTTGGGCCCTGACGATCCGCCTTCCCCTGTGATGGGCTGGAGAGGTTGACTGGTCTCGGGCGGCCCAGCAGCAGAAATAGGACTCAACGCAACATAGAGGATACCTGGGCTTGGTACCCAGAGAAGAAGGGGAAGTTTACGGTCAGCTCGGCCTACAAATTTTTACAACAAACAAAGATCCAGAGGGAGGAATGGTTGGAAGGAAGGGGCGGGTCGTCTAGCTCCGAGAGAGATGAAAAATCCTGGAGCATGCTGTCGAAGATCAAGGTTCCCTCGAAGATAAGAATCTTCTTATGGAGGTTGGCACACCATTCACTTCCAACTACAGATATTTTGAAGCGGAGAAACATGTCTACCCTAGAAGCTTGCCCGTTGTGTGGATGCGAGGATTCATGGAGACACGCTCTTGTGGCCTGCACCATGTCGAGGTGTGTGTGGGCCTTGACGGAAGACACCATCGTATCCAGGATGACCGAGAATGAGGTAGCTCACGCGAGGATTTGACTATTTCAGCTGCACGAGTCGATGGACCATACCAACTTCACACGGATGGTTATTACTCTTTGGTCGATTTGGTACGCTCGACGGAAGGCAATATACGAATCAATCTTCCAAAGTCCTCAGCAAATTGTCAACTTTGTTAACAACTATATCAATGATCTCGGCCTTATCACGGCACAGGAGTATCATCCAGTTCCTACTACACCCGCCCAAGAACGGCCATTGCCGTGGCTTAGACCGCCGAGCGGCAACGTCAAGATCAATGTAGACGGGGCAGTGGCAAGGCATAGTAGAGGGGGAGCGGTCGCGGTTCTATGCTGTGACCAGGAAGGAGTCTATTTGGGATCGTCGGCGGTGGTTTTTCACCACACGCGGGATCCTCTTCTTCTGGAGACATATGCTTGTCAGGAGGCACTAGCACTCGCCGACGACCTGGCAGTAAGAAACATCTACGTGGCTTTGGATTCCCAGGAGGTGGTAAACGACATCAATAGGGGCATCGGAGGCCCAAATGCGTCTATTGTGCATGAAATACTGAGTCATTGTAATAATTTTAGCTCTCGCTCTTTGTTCATGAGCGAAGGAACTTCAATTTCGAGGCTCACAGTCTCACTAAATATGCTTGTAAGCTAGGTATAGGGCGTCATGTTTGGTTGGGCACACCTCATGACCCAACATGTATACCTATGACTATTTCTTTGATTGAATAAAGTCAGCGAGATTCCTAAAAAAGCAGAAATAGGACTCAACGCGGCAGCCGAGGAGTGGGTGGGCCTGGTAACAGTCGATCCGTTATGCATGGGGGGAGTTGAGGACGTACCAACAACATGATTCTCACGATCATGATGATCAATACGAACGTTGGCCTTAGATCTGATCGGGATGGCATTCGCTCCAGGAAGAATGTGATGCACAGATGGTATGGCAGTGGAGTCCATCGCTTGAGGGGTGATCCGATCAAGAATTCTGTGATAAACTTGATGAACAGGAACATTATGTGATGACATACCTTTGCGACGTGTAGTGACTGTAGTCCATTCCGCATCTTGTTCCTTATACCATTTCTTCTCCTCAAATAACCAGTTTGGTCCACCACCACTCCAAAGATGGAAGTAGCATTTGAATAGATCACATGTGAAATAGATCTTCTGAACCAAGAAGAAACCCACGGCCTTAGAACATACTTTAAACTGATATACATTGCCGGAGATGTGAGCAACTTCAAATGATTGGTAATCAGCACCAGTACAAGCAGATAGAACCAGGCTAACATTGATGGTGTTCAAACGGAAAGCAAATCTTGCGAAGGAGATCACCATGGTGAAACCATGAGAAGAGGAGACCGGGCTCACCAAAGATTGAAAATACTTACGAATCTCACCTCTGAAATGATGACCAAATGAGAAATCCAATTGATGGGCGATGGAATTTGGGTCTAGGAAGGGATCCATTGGAGAGGAAAGAGGTTTTAGTGGCTAGATCCAATCGAATCATGGCCGGAGCCATGGTCGCCGGTGGGGGTGTGGGGGGTTGGGTGGGAGAGCCATCTTAAATGCAATACTACATGGATATTATTTGCGAGCGTCCAGTGAAGTACACTCAGCAAACAACCTTGCACTCGGCATAAAAGAATTTTTCGGTAATACTACATGGATATTATTAATATTTTTTGAAAACATGGATATTATTAATCTGAGTAACATGATGGTGCCAGTTACATCAATTTGTATGAATAAGTCGCTACGAACAAGAAAGATCAGAACCAACCTGTGATTGGATGGTTAGAGGGACCGTGCTCGCATTTATTCCTGAATTTATTTCAGGATTTCCGGCGATACGCATTCAGTGGGAGGAGACGTTTTCGTCAAAGACGAGGCGCCTACGGTGACTTCGTAAATCTCAAGATGATATGCCGGCTCAGTCTTCCGAAGATGCTCATAGGGGTAGGGTGTGTGTGCGCGTTCATAGAAATGAGTGTATGCGCGTGTATATGAGCGTTTGTGTCTGTGCTGATGTTCAAGAAAAAAAGAACAAGAAAGATCAGGATCGACCCGTTTCAACTTATGGAGCCAGTGCTTGAAAGATCGAATTAAGTATGAGAGATAGTAAAGCCAACGAGTAAACTAAAACTGTATACATATGTTTCCAACTCTTCCTGCCTTCAAATCTTGTTGTGGAACTTGGACGGCGCGACGAGAGGGTTCTGCTGCGCGATCTGCTCCCGGCCGACCTTCTTGTAGTCGAAGCCGCACGCGTGCCCGTCCACGTACCGGTGCAGCGAGCAGAAGGTGCCACCGCAGCGGCACGCGAACCCCAGCAGCCCCACCTTCTTGTTGCACGCCATGCACCTGGTCGGCGCCGCCTTCTTCGCCGCCGGTCCCGCCTCAGCAGTAATTGCAGCGGCAGAGTCCTGCAGGCTCACCGACGTCTTGAAGGCGAGGACGAGGTCGTCGGCATTGATCTTCCCCTCGACGACGGGGGCAGCCACATCGGTGGACTTGAGGTGGTCGCGGTAGCACTTGGAGCACATGCCCTTGGTCGCCTCGCTCCCGTAGAACCCGCAGCCGTTCGCGCACAGCGGTGCGCCCCCACCGGCGGCGGCCTCCGTCGACGACTCCTGCCCGTGCGCCATGTATTGCCGCTGGTCGGATCTAAAACAAACCAACCGAGAATCGATCGTCTCGCGTTCGCGTATTACGGGAGTCCGTGAATCTGGCGTTGGTTGGTAGCCGTCGTGCGTGGGTGCTTTGTTAACGAGGCCCCGAGGGCATCCCTTATAAAGGTCGGCCACGCGTGACCAGAAGAACTCCGAGGCGTGCTCTAGAACGTTCCATTTGATCTTTGAAGCCACGCAGTGGCCTTTTCGGTTTCCTTAACCGTGTCCCTATCGAAGCGCAGTGGCCTTTTCGGTTTCCTTAACCGTGTCCGTATCGAAGGGAAGCAGTTGGCAGACCTCCTCCGATGATGAATTGATGATACCCAAGAGTAGTTCCAACGTTCCCTCAAAAAAAAAAAGAGTAGTTCCAACGTAAGGTGCTTTACGTTGCATGATCAAGGATACGTACATCTCCGTTTCATCAAAAAGAAAAAGAAAAGATACGTACATCTCGTTAGCTCAATTTTGGTCATCCAACTCAACGGTGAGTGAAACGGCTCAGCCCACAACTCCTTCTACCTTTTCCCGTTGAGACTGGACAAATCTCAGTCGAGTAGGAGTACATAGCAAGCACCTGTTATTCATATGTGCAAAACCTAAATAGGTATTGCGGTTACTGCGTTTGGACTTTGATATTGATAAAACATGCGCTATGGATCATGCAGGAGTTGCGCTAGAATATTTATTGCTACAACCAGCTGAAAAACGTGTGGACTTCGGTCTGGGAAATTCAACATAAGCAATTGCTAGTGGTTCCTGATATTTATGGTGGGAGAGGAGAAAATTAGTGCATAATGAAAAGGTACAAAAACCTAAGTTCATAGTAATAGCAATCAGAGCTTTGGTTGCTAACTATACTACGGTGAGCGATGCAAAGGCGACGATCAAGCAACATGGCTAGGAAAGAGCAATGAACAACTATGTGAAGCTAAACATGGATGGGGCTTTTGACCTAGACTTACGCAAGCGCTCGTATGACCTTGTCAACAGGGACTCAAATGGCAGATTCGTCGCGACAGGAAATGGGGAAATTGATTGGTGCGGAGATGTGCTTATGGCCGAGGCACTGGCCTTATGGTTTGGTCTTAATTTGGCAACTACAGCCGGGTGTAACCTCACAGAGGTGAACTTCGAAAACATCGAGGTGAGACAATGAAGAATGGAAGTCGCTCTTTCGATACATCAGCGGCAGGTTTTTGATAATAGCATCGACTGAGACATAACAAAATCTTAGTCGACTAAGACTTAGCAAGACTATTTCCTGTTTCTTCTTCTTCTCAACGACAAACGCACACATAATCTCCCAGGAAACTACAAGATCGGACCGCCGACAAAACCTGCTATAAAATACTCCTCTGTAAATAAATATACAATCATTTTAGATCACTAAAGTAATGGTCTAAAGAATCATATATTTTTTATAGAGAGTATCTTTTTTGCAAGATTTATGGTAGGACGACCGGCCCCTTGCCCTAAGGGGCTTTTTGCTCATGAGGACACTCATGAGCTTGCCATGGCGGTCTTTCGGAGCACAAGTTGCCAATGAGGAGTCTTCGCCGCCACTGAATCCATGAAGCAAGTCACGTTCGACAATAGGCAAACGTCTCTACCAGGGGCGGTGATAGAGCTAATATCACCCCGATGCAACATGTTAGTATGATGTAAAATTTTCATTAAGTATACCAAATAAAAGTGTGTTTCTTTACCTTCAGCGTAGATTGTCGGATATGCAAACCGAACTCGGATGGTTAGGTTTCTTGTGGTGGAACCAACCCACTAGGTCCAAGTCCTAAACTTAGCACTAATGGTCATGTTTTCTTGAATTTATTTTAGACCTTCCGACGATGTGCGTTCAGTGACAGAAGAAGTTCTCGTCGACTATGAAGGCGTCTCTGGCGATTTTGTCAATCTTAAGATGTTGTGCCGGTTGAGTATCTCAAAGATGCCCATATGGATAGGGTGTGTGTGCTTGCGTTTATAGGGTTGCATCTGTGTATGCTGTGTTAGAAAACAATGCATAGATTGTCGAAGATAATACATGATGTATAAACTCGAAAACGCTTATTATAATGTTGAAACAAATGACAAATATGAAAATCTTGTCAAAAAATGACAAATCTGAAAATATGTCTTGCATTTGCAAATCCCAAAAAATATCATCAGACACCAAGGTACATGAAATATGTTGTACACCGAATACCAAAAATACTCGACGAAGACCGAAAAGTACTCGACGAAGACTGCTTGGCATACACCTTGTCTAACGAAGTGGGGTTTGCCGACTGTTTTTTCTCAGATACTTGGTGAACAGTTTGCCGAGTATTTCTTGATGTACTATTCAAACTCAGTGAAAAATAATGTTTGCGGCGACTGGTCGGTTTTCTGAGTGTAACACTTGATAAAATCGAAGGCTTTGTTGAGTGCTACACTCAGCAAAATAATTTAATGGAGTTGCGGGGTAAGCGACCGGATGTGCAACGACGGTCACAGACAGTAGGACAATGGCAGGACGCGCCACTACGTGATGATGCTTGTTGTTGTGTGCTATCGCTTGCCGCTGTGTGTTGCTGTTGCCTGCTAGCTATTGCTTGTTGGAGAAGGAGAAGGGGCAGACCAGTTCGGGAAGAGGAGGAGAAGTGGAGGCTTGGTTGGGGAAGAGGAGATGGGGGCAACGTCGGGCCAGAGGAGCGGCGACGGAGTGAATGTTTCGGAGGGGGGGGAGGGGCGGTGGAGGGAGAGAGAGAGATGAGATGAGATATGGGTAGGTCACCCTAGCCCGTTCGATCTAAGTGAATCCAGTGACCAGAACATGTGATCCGTGGGAGGGCTATGCTGACCAATCAGAACACAAGGTCTTTGCCTAGTCTTCCTCCCTTTTAAGTATACTCGGCAAACATTTTATACTTCCTTTTCCTTTCTTTTATTTTCTCACTTCTCTTCTCTTTTTGATAAGGTATAAACATAGACTAAAGAATTTTAGCCCAATTTTACGAACTTTTTGCCCATTTGCAATTAATTTTTCAATTAGATTCACTAAATACCTAGAAATGCACTAAATAACTTAAATATAGCAAATGACCCGAAAATGCCAAATCTTCACATATGTCACAATTCTTTTCAAGGCCGACCGATGAAGCAGCGGTCGCTTCAAAATCAGACCTGGCCCGTTCCATCTCGAAACGACAATTCTTCCTTCAAGATGGTGCGATTAAGTAGTGTATGTTACAATTTTAGCGAAACCTTCTCAAATTTTACCACAACTCATAGGTGTCATATCATGGCATAATACCAAGTTTCATATTTTTCAGACTTCCTTTGCATTTTTCAAAATTTGAAAACCAACAGCCTCCATGGTCCAGGTCGAGTCCTAACACCTTGATGTTTGAAATACCTCTTTTTTTTCTTTGATAAGGCCTAAACATGGACTCAAGAACAAAAATAGGTTTTTTCAACCCAATCTTTCCAACCTTTTTATGCACTTGCAGTTCAAATTTTAATTATATCTATTAATAACTGGAAATGCATTAAATGACTTCAATATAGTTTTGTATGTTTATTTTAATTTTTTTTTAAGGCCAACCGATGAAGCAATAGTCTTTTCTCTTGGGAACCTGACATTTTCCATCTCAAGATTAGTTTTTTTTTTCTTCAGAGATGGTCCAGTTTGTAAGCAATGTACATCACAATTTTTGCCAAAACTTCTCAAAAATTTACCACAACATTCTAGGTGCACATTTTGCAGAATTTGTTTGTATTTTCTAGAATTGAAAAACCAATAAGATTCATGTTAAGGGTCGAGTCCTATCATCCCGATGTTGGGAATTCCCCTATTTTTCTTGGATATGTCCAAAACATATACTCAAGAATACAATTATTATTCTCAACCTAACTTTGTCATAAAAATTCATGCAATTCGCTTTGAATTTTAATTGTATTCAACAAATGCCTAGAAATGCGCGAAACAACTTAAATATAATGAATGAACAACAAAAATTGCCAAATTTGAACATAGAACATGCGATGGTGTATCTTAAGTGTAGAAAAACTAAAGGCCAATGGATGATGCAGTGATCGCTTCACCTTCAAACCTGACATGTTCCTTATCGAAACCATGATTCTTCCTTGGAGATGTTCCAGTTTATAGTAGTGTACATCACAACTTTTGCAAAAACTGCTCAAATCTTTATCACGACATATGGGTATCATATTATGACACCATTTGTAGGTTTCATGTTTTTCATACTTCGTTTGCCTTGTCTTTTATAGAATTAGAAAACCAGAAACCTCTAAGAACCCTAATGTTTCCAACTCCTTTAATTTTCTTGAATCAGGGATAAACATATACTCAAGAACAAAATTAGGATTTTTTAAAGCAATTTTTTCAACCTTCTAATGCACTTGCAGTTCAAATGTGAACTATATCCGTTTAATGCCTGGAGGGAACTTAATGACTTAAATATAACAAACGAACCCCGACAAAAGACAAATTTGTACGCGAAACATGTGATGGTGTATGTTGAGCGTAAAAAAAATTCTTTTTTTGTGTGGGAAGAGTGTAAAAAAAATTCAAGGTCAAACCATGAAGAAACTCACACTTTGCCTTCAAACCTAATCCGTTTCCCCTCGAAACATCGATTCTTCCTCGGAGATGGTTCGGTTTTCAAGTAGTGTATGTCACAACTTTTGCGAAACTTTCTTATTAAGATTTCATCACAACCTCTAGGGATCATATCATGGCGCCCCGTCATGTTTCATACTACCTCCATTCCATAATGTAGTACATATAGATTTTTTCAAAAGTCAAACATTACAAACTTTGACCATGTTTATAGACAAAAATATGAATATTTAAGATACCAAATGCATATCATTGGATACATCATCTGTTATATTTTCATATTGCATATGTTTGGAATTGTATATAGAAATTGTATTCTCCGTAAACTTAGTCAAAGTTTACTTAGTTTGACTTTTTAGAAAATTTATACGCACTACATTCTAGAACGAATGGAGTAGTTTTTAGACATCATTTGCAATTTTCAGATTTAAAAACCAATAAGATCCGATGCAGGTTGTTGCTGGTCATGGACAAGAAGGGGATGATGTTTTCAGAGGCAAAACGTGATATATGAATTTTTATATTTTCTGCATCTTCATGTTCTGAATTTGTCCAGCTCAACCAACTCATCACAAATTTTCCCCAATCTTCAGTCTAGATTCCATCAAACTTTTGTATGCTTTAGAGTCAGTATTTGTCCTCTGCGACTGAGCTCCATGGTCGGGTTGAGTCTTGGCACCCTCATGTTCACAATTCCTCTTCTTTTCTTGTATATAAGGCCTAAACATTGAGTCAAGAACACAAATAGTTTTGAACCCGTCTTTGCTAACATTTTCATACACTTGCGGTTAAAATTTAAATTATGTCCGTTAAATGCTACTATTAATTGTTATACATAGCGAAATAATATCTATAACATCACTAATTTTTGCGGCGTGGAACACATTACATTATGTTACTAATGCCAAATTTTGGCATTTTTGGAACCGGTTACTAATTTTAAGACATGAATTACATTTCTTGCTATTTATCGAATAATATTTAAAGAGTTTGTTCTTCAGAATCCAAATCCAAATCTAAATTCAAATGAACATATGTATGTTGTTGATTTATAATTGTTTGCCGAGTATCTTATAAAAGAAACCCTACTTTGTTGAGTGTTTTCTGTTTGGCACTCGGCAACATACCTGTTTGATGAGTGTCATTCTTTCACTGAGTTTTGTTACACTTGGCAAAGGTCTTGTCTGCGAGTGTCCAATGAAGTACACTCAACAAATAACCTTGCACTTGGCATAAAAGAATTTTTCCGTAATGCTACATGGATATAATTAATCTTTTTTTGAAAACATGGATATTATTAATCTGAGTAACATGATGGTGCCCAGTTACATCAATTTGTACGAATACGTCGCTATGAACAACAAAGATAAAATCGACCTTCTTCAACTTATATCAAGCTAGTGCTTGAAAGATCTAATTAAGTACAGGAGAGACAGTAAAGCCAATGAGTAAACTAAAACTGTATACATATGTGTTTCAACTCCTCCTGCCATCAAATCTTGTTATGGAGCTTGGACGGCGCGACGAGAGGGTTCTGCTGCGCGATCTGCTCCCGGCCGACCTTCTTGTAGTCGAAGCCGCACGCGTGCCCGTCCACGTACCGGTGCAGCGAGCAGAAGGTGCCACCGCAGCGGCACGCGAACCCCAGCAGCCCCACCTTCTTCCTGCACGCCATGCACCTCGTCGGCGCCGCCTTCTTCGCTGGCGCATCGGCCGACGGTGTCGCCACGGTAGCAGCGGCAGCGGTAGAGTCCTGCAGGCTCACCGACGTCTTGAAGGCGAGGACGAGGTCGTCGGCATTGATCTTCCCCTCGACGGCGGGGGCAGCCACATCTCCTGCCTTGAGGTGGTCGCGGTAGCACTTTGAGCACATGCCCTTGGTCGCCTCGCTCCCGTAGAACCCGCAGCCGTTCGCGCACAGCGGCGCGGCGCCGCCGGCGGCGGCCTCCGTCGAAGACTCCTGCCCGTGCGCCATGTATCGCCGCTGATCTGACCCAAAAGGAACCGATCGAGGATCGATCGTCTCGCGCTCGCGTATTACGGGAGTATGTGAATCTCGCGTTTGTTGGTTGCCGTCGTGCGTGGGTGCTTCGTTGACGAGGGCCCTTGTGTGGCTTATAAAAGGCCCGCCACGCATGACCGGAACAAATCTGAGTCGTGCTCAAGAACCTTCCGCCAGTTGATCTTTGAATCCGCGCAGTGGCCTTTTCGGATTCCTTAACTGTATCCCGATCCGAAGGCAAGCAGTTGTCAGATTTAGCGACGTAACGAGTGTAGTGTCCGACGTAAGATGGATTTAGCGACGTTGCATGATCGGATACGTACATACCATTAGCTCAATTTCGGTCATCCAACTCAACACGGACGCGGCTCAGCGTACAACTCCTCCCATTTCCCAAGAAACTACGGAATCAAATGCGACGCCAACGGCAAACCAACCCGTGGTTAGAAGAACAGTGGTATCACCGGCCTATCAGGATTTAAGTCCTGGTGCTTGCATTATTTCTGGATTTATTTCAAGATTTTCGGCGATGCGCTTTTAGTGAGAGGAGACGTTTCCGTCGACGACGAGACGCCTACAGTGACTTTGTAAATCTTAAATGATATGCCGGTTCAGTCTCTCGAAGGTGCTTATAGGAGTAAGGTGTGCGTGTGGGCGTTCATATGGGTGAGTGTACGAGCGCTTGCGTCTGTATTGTGTTCAAAAAAATACGACGCCGACGAAGTGAAATACGTTTTTTCTCGAATCTCACAAGTGTGCATATCGTGTAATATACTCTCTCTGTCTCAAGTGTCTCAACTTTGATACTCCTTGTACTAAATTCAGTACAAAGTTGAGACGCTTATTTTGAGATAAAGGGAATAGAAGAAAGAGAAAATTTCAGTATAAAATTGAGACACTTATTTTAAAACGGAGGGAATAGAAGAAAGGGGAAAGAAAACACTATAATTGAGTTTACATGATGTTAGTACATGCATGCCTCGCCCACTCCACCAGCACACGCTGACCGGACTACTCCCTGTCCTCCCATCGTCCTACCACCGCAAGGAATGCCCCCAGCTCTACTCGAAGAACGCGCACTTGCTTCCACACCTTTTACTCGCTCGCAATGCATCGTAGCACCTGCCGTACACAGCATGGCGCCATAAACACGATGGTGTTCCGATGTTTTCATAGCTCCCACATGACTAATAAACATATAGCGGGTGTCTTCTTTGCTTGTTGACCAACGTGCCCATGCCTAATGCACCAATCCTTGATGGATTCGCCTACCGTTGGTACTCCTTCCACCAACCCCAAGGCCATGTAGACCTTAGTACATACTTCTCTAGCGAAGACGCGGCCGGCAATAAGATGGTTGATGATCACGTCGTGTTGGTTGCAAAACTGGCAGGCGTCGTCATGCAAAAGGCCCTGACAAGCCAACCTATCGGATGGCCAACATCTGTCTTTGATTGCTAGCCACGCCAAAAAAAACTACAATGAAGCGGAGTCTGAGATTTCCAAGTGAACGTAGCAGTGGCCGACACGTCCATAGTCGCGAACTTGGCCGCATATGCAGACTTGGCCGAAACTGGCCTCCTTTCTCCCAAGACCAAGTGACGACATCTGTCTATTGTGGTTCGAGGACCACCCCAGCCACGAGCGGCCAAATGTGAAGGAATTGTTGCTGGTGCAATTGTCTTGCCCCTTGGGTTTTGGAGATTGTTGTCAAAAACAGTAAGGAACTGATTTGTTTGCTAGCACACACAGAGAGAAATAGACCCTGGCATATCGAGAAGAATGCTATATTCTGAAGAGAAGTTTGAAGAACTTCATCGAGAAGTGTCTGTGTTGCAGAGAAGAGATAGATGTGTTTTGAGAAGAAACCATGCCGAGAAGATTACGTGAAGGAATTGAGCCCTTAAAATAGTGCTGAAGTGAAGCACTTCTGTCGCAGTTTGTCCAAAGAAGAATGACTGCAGTCGAGAAGATGGATGGCGAAGGAAAGACATAGTATTTCGTTGTTTCTTTTTTTTTTATTTGAGTCATAGGACCTTCGTACGATTAAGAGGGTTATAGGTATTCGAGACTTAAGTTTGTTGTGATGCTTAACCGAAACCTATGAAAAACTGAGAGAAATCTCTTTATGCTTCGAAAGTTTACTTGCCAGCCAGATATCTCTTCATGCTACAAATTATCAACAAAACAATGTATATCCGGCAAGTGATCTATACAACAATGCATATCCAGCGACAGAACAATGCATATCCGGCAAGTGATCTATACAACAATGCATATACGGCTACAATACTATGCATATCCGGCAAGTGATCTACACAACAATGCATATCCGACAAGTGATATGCACAACAATGCATATCCGGCTACGAAACTATGCATATCCGTCTACAAAGCTATGAATATCCGGCTACAAATGATCTACGAAACTATGCATATTTGGCTACAAATGATCTACAAAAATATGCATATCCGGCCAAATGATGTAGACATCTTAACAACTTACTTGCTCGGTGACTTGCGCACTACTTGGCCACCGTGCGACGAGTTATCTCAAGTGGCCGCAATACTTTGACAAGGCCTCTTGGATGGTGTACCATTGATGGTTGAGAGACTTTTGCTCACGGTTGCGGATGACTACGTGGGAGTAGGGCTCAAAATGCTTGTGTTCATGGAACCAAGTGTGAATGTTGGCCCAAAAAGTTGTGCCATTTCGCTTCGTGCCATGGAACGAATCGAGACTAGTGGCCAACCATGCGTCGCACAACAGCTCGTCCTCCCACATTTTGAAGCTTTCTCCTCTACCCCTATTCTTTGGATCGGTAGCATCCGAATCATCGTCCTCGCCTTCCTCCTCCTGCTGCTGTCCGTTGGCT
The DNA here is from genome assembly GCF_018294505.1 of Triticum aestivum. Classification (NCBI taxonomy): domain Eukaryota; kingdom Viridiplantae; phylum Streptophyta; class Magnoliopsida; order Poales; family Poaceae; genus Triticum; species Triticum aestivum. The sequence continues at coordinate 80,892,537 of NC_057799.1, forward strand.
CAATCCTATTGTTGTGTGTCCGTTCCTGGATGGGTGAACGTGCCGGACCGGGTGTAGCCCGACTGCGTGCTTGGCTGGGTGAGTGTCCGACTGGGTGTACTGTGATCCTAGCTAGGAGTACGAGCTGGCCTGGGTGGGTCCGAGTCATCCACATGCATGTCCGCATAGCAACCTCCTCCGCGGCCTCCCTCGTGGATGATGTCGAACATATCCCTCCCAGCGTCGTCGTGCGCCGGCTCACCAGCTTTAGGCATACCAGCAAACAAGGTGCAGGCACCCAGCTACTCCATGCCCAGCGCCTGCGTCTGGACAAGCTGCGGCGATGAACACTCCGAGAAAATCAATGCCATCGTGTTGACGTCCACGATGAACGGCACAGCGGTGGTTGTCGGGGACTGCCTACCCAGCTGCTTCGTGGCATAGTAGTACGGACTCTTGTAATGTTCCGGCCATGTCAACGTTTGCACAGTCGGCGAGGGCGGTGGAGCCCTGCGGCCCAGGCCCCGACCTCCACCACGTCTGCGACCAGCACGCCCACCGCCTCATCCACCACTAGCACGCCCTCCGTCGGCCTTCTGCTTGTTGAGCATTTCCGCCTTTGCGGCCTTCGCTTTGACGTGCAAAGTGTGATGCTTGGATCCTCTGCCACCTCCGTCTTCGTCTTCGGCAGGGTCTCCTCCGGCTCCATGCATCAGTGACGGGAGGGAAGAAGAGAGTGGGCAAAAAGGACGGGAATTTGGTGGAGAGTGGCGGGATGAAAGAAGAGAGTGGGGGATTATGCCGCGGAAACAATGTGGCCAGCTACAAATGCGCAGGCTCTACCTATGTTTTTGGTGGGCCGGGGGGTCAGAGTACTATGCGGCTCGTGTCTGGCCTCCCGCAAAGCCCCCACCCCTTGCCCAGGTTTGGTTCCGGTTGGCAGGAAAATTGTGGTCTAGACTGAGATGCGGACCGATAGGGGTCGGCTTTGGATGGCTTGCAGGGTCCAAACGGATACGAGAGGTTTGAGGGTCGGCGTTGAAGATGCCCTAAAAGAGTATGTTAGAAAATGAATGAACGCGGGCTTCGTATAACGTAACTTGACAAACCAAGATCTAGTAGATTAGAATTAAGAATAAAATACGATGGAAGAATCATTGCATAAACGGTGTAAGATTGACGATGGGAAGGAGCATGCCATGAATTTGCAGTTAACAAGGTAACTGGAAAGAATTTGCAAAGAGAGCCTTGGCTCAGTGGTTGGGCATGCGGTTGTGCAGCCTAACGACCCGAGTTCAATTTCTAGAATTGACAGGTGATGCACAGGGGTTCTCCCCCATTTATTGAGGATCAAGTTTGGTGTGTGGTGGAACCACTCGTCAAAAAATATCTTGATACTCATTTAAAAAATTCTGAGGACCATATTTATCTTGGTACTCATACTAAAATGGTCGTATGCATCCCTAGTTGGTGCAGAGGCCGGGGAAGTGAAATTCTCCTCCAATTTTAGGGTCTAGGGGCGAGATGAGAGAGGGCGAGGCGGAGATGAGAGAGGGCGAGGCGGAGACGAGGCCACCTGAGGCGGCCCTACTACCATCGTCGCTTCCTCGATCCTCACCGGGCGGAGGTGCAGGGGCACATCAAATCCATCTGTGCTCTTCTAGTACCCTAGTGGCGGCACCGTCGGGAGGAAAGGAGGGACCGACGGGATCGGGTGATGACCGCGGCGACTTGCCGCACGGTGAGATCGGACGGGAGGAGGCACGATGGGTACAATGGCGGGCGATCTTCTCCGACTGGACGGATCTGGTCATTTGGATCGAAGGACGTCTTCGATTTACTCCACGTTCGCGATGGATGGCTCTTCTCGATCTGGAGAACGACGTCCTCGCTGGCGATTTTCTCCCGCACGGCGACATGATTGAGGTAGGTATTAAATTCAAACTTGATGTTTATGACGTGGTTGTTGGCGAATGTGTGCAGGTGGATTTACAACCGAAGGCACCGGAGATGATCGATCTGACAGAGCCGATGGTTCATGCACGACCGGGAGGACGGTTTTGGGCGCTTCTGAAGAGCGACGACGAAGAGCAGGTGGAGGGTCATGTCCCCATGAAGAATGCCGGAATGCCCCTGGCCTCGCAAAGTGTTGTTTCGTTGCCGGAGCCCAAGATCACGACCGACCGGCGTCGCTCAAAAATTCAAACTTCCAAACCGGCCATGAAGCCGTGGAGCGGACCGATTCCTAAGGTAATGAGAGAACCGGTAACGTTGTCAGATTTCTTGCCGGAAAATTGGACTCTAGTCACGCGGAAGAAGAAGAAAGGCAAGATTGGCCGGCCACCGCCGCCGCCTAGATCGCCGGTGGCGAGATCGGCGAGCACTGTTCGAGCGGCCAGACAGGCTCGTTTGAACACGTTATTGAGCCATGGGCCTGAGCTGGATGCAACGTCGGATGTTACGATGGTCGTGGGTCCTCCAGGCGCGGGAGAGGCCAAGCCAGAGGCCCAAGCCTCGTGCCATCCTGATCGGACGTACGTGCATGTATCGACGCTGCCTGTCGCCTCTACGAACGAGTCTAGGGTTCCAGGTCCGGGTTTTCCTTCGCTCGGCACAGGACGGGCAAGGAGGATCACGTACGCCGGCGGCATGGTAGGACGAGGGACGCCGCCCGTCAAGCGAGGGCCAACTCCCGCCGTTGGCACCTTTGCTCCTGGCGGGGCTGGTCGTGGAACTTTGCCGGCCAATGGGGCTGCCGCCACGGGCACGGCCGGTCGTGCCGCTTCGCCGATCGCTGGCGCTGGTGCTGCTGGCCGCGGTGCCCTGCCTGTGGGTGGTGTTGGCCGCGGTGCCCCGCCGGGTGGTGGGGTTGGCGGTGTTGGACGGGGCGGCTTGCCCCCTCCAAGGGCGGCGGCGGTGGGGGTGCAACCCCGTGTCGGGACCGACCGGGGCGTTATGTCCTCTGTGCGGCAGGGGGGCGACGCATCTGGTTCTCTGGTGCCGACGCATGTGCCCAGACCAAACGCGCGCCAGCCGGATGAAGTGGCGCAGCTACCAGCAGCTAAGGCGCCGGCCCTAGGAAGGGGTCGCGGCGTGCAGGGGCGTGGTGGATACAGTGGTTACAGCAAAGATGGACAAAATTTCAACCGATACGGGCAGTGGGGAGATGACGGATATGATGCATATGGTGAGGGACTACACCGTGGATCTTCGTCCGGTGGCAGCCGTGGATATAACTGGCATAATGATGAGGACACCGGACATTTTCAAGGTCCGCCGGGTAATTTTGTTGAAGGTGTTGCCGGACCCAGAGATCGCTTCCGAGGTGGATATCGTCGCGGTGGGAGAGGGAGACGCCCACCATCGCCTCGACACCACCCACCGCCGCCACCGCCTGCTATGGATATGGCTTCGGGGGAGGAGCTCGAGGACGTAGCGGATGAGGTGGGAGACCCATCCACGCTACCCGCGGCGGCAGTTGACACGGTTAGGGCTTTGGCAGCAGTGCAGGTTCTGGTGACTTCTGGAGGGACTAAATCTAGGGATGGCACGTCTGACAAAGGGTCAGAGAAAGCGGAGGGAGAAAAACTCTCTAAGTGGGCGATTAATAAGAAAAAGTTGCCTTGCTATAGATGTGGTGAACCGGGTCATTTCGTGGCAGAGTTTACGAATGAGCTTTGTGACTATTGCCTCCGCTCCCAGCATGTGACCGGGGACTGCCCTCTCCTCTCCGGTCCTAAGCCTGGTATTAACATTTTTGGGGTCTGCTGTAAGGAGTTGATGTTCTTTGAGACACCGGAGGTGGACCCTCTACCGCAGATGGTTGAGAGTTCCTTCCCGGCAGTAATCAGAGTTACTAATGGACAGTTGACCGAGGCTCAGACCGTGAGACAGCTACATGACTTAGTGCCAGGTAATTATCAGTGGCATCTGGAACAGTTAGAAGGTCAGACTTATAAGGTGGACTTTCCTACTAAAAAGGATCAGATGCATTTTTTTAAGTGGGGTTTATGCAGAGTCACAAGCACCAACATTGTTATCACTTTTGACGAGTGGGAGCAAGAGGAACCTGAGGGTACACCTTTGCAGAAGGTGTGGGTTCATTTCTATGACGCGCCACCTAAATTGATAAAGCATTTTCTGATTGCTTGGAGTTTCGGTGCTATGATTGGTAAGATAGAAAAGGTTGGCATGCCATTCACGCGTGCACAACGCTGTGAGGTTGTTGGTCAGTGTTGTGAGTGTTGAGTATATACGAGATGTGGTCAGATGGACACATGCTGGAGTCACTTATGTCTTAGAGCTTGAGATCGAGGATACTGCAGCTTCCCAGGATGGGGATGGGACACAGGACATGGATACGACTGAGGGAGGCGGCGTGCCCAGGAATCAGGATAAGGGGGTCGATGATACACTGCCGGAGTCGGACAAGGGGCCTACTGCACAGCCAGATAAGGTAGATAGTTCTACCAAAGAGGCGCCCCCGTCCACTACTCCGATGAACACGCTTCGCTTTGGTTCATTTGCACCAGGGTCCGCTCCTAGTCGGTTATCGAGCACCAGGGTCGAGGCAGACGACCCGGCGGAGCTTGAGCTGCCACCAGTGCTGAGTCTGGCCGGCGAGGTGACGACTGTGGAGTCTACACCCGGTGCGAGGGTGGACCCTGATGGGTTGGCCGCGGGTATGGGGGTCGTGGGCAGGAGGCCCATAGCACCCAGTTACCTGCGCCCGGCTTCTCTTCGGTGGGAAGGGCGCCTGGACAGGAGGTCTCTGGCGTTCTTCCCACTTCGGCGTCTCCGGTCGAGCTGGGGGTGAGGTGCGGGAAGGAGTCCCGTGCTGTAACCCCTCCACGGGACCGCACCATCCAGAGTGGCGAGCTGGGGGTGAGATGCGGGAAGGAGTCCCGTGTCGTAACCCCTCCGCGGGATTGCGCCTTGCAGATTGGCCGGGGGACGACGGTTTTTGCGGGGGAAAGGGGGGACGGGACCAGTGAGCAGGCGTCTCCATGGTCCCACTCACCCTTGACCTCTGCAGCTGAGGTCCGCTCCACTACGCCCTACCCTCCTTCACCGACGATAAGGGAGGGGCGTGGGAGTCCTGACCGTACCCCTCGAGAGAGGACGACAGAGGAGCTCATTGCTTTTGGCGGGATAGCGGATCCGGTGTCGGCTGGCAGGCGTGTCAGCAACCGGACCCGGGGACAGCCGGATGCGGACGACCTGCAGCTAGCGTGTGCCAAGAGGGCCGCCATGCTTCGTCATGCCGAGACTACTGCGGGTGCGTCTTTTGATAAAAGTTGTTCAATTTTACACTTCTCTGAGAATGAAATAGTTGATAAGGCAAACGACTTAGGAATTTCTTTGGGATCAAATGAAACCGAGGTCGTCAAATCCGTTAATGATCTTTTAGACTTGGAAGCGGAGAGGGTTTCTGAGATCATTTGTAATCTTGCCTCTATCCAACCTATGAATGACAATGACATGAATAATTTAGGAATTTCTGATCTCGCAGATATATGTAATAATTTGTTGCCTAGTGTCGAGGCTGAGGATGAGGAGGATTTGGAGAACACAGATACGGTAGAGCCTCTCTTGATGGAGGATGCAGTTTCTGTCATAGATAATACTATCGTCCCGCAGGGTGTTGAGGAGAAGCCCAAACGGCCCTGGAAGCGGAAAATTTATCCTACTTCGGCAGTATGCAGAAGTGCTAGAGTTAAGCTTAAGAAAAAAATTCATGATGACTTATGAAAGGACTCTTTTGGAATAGCAGAGATCTAGTGGACTTGGCTAAACAAAGATTCTTAGCAGAGACAAAGTTAGAGCATCACTTAGATTTTATTGCACTTTTGGAAACTGGACAAGATAATTTCACATCCCAATTCCTTCAAACCCTCTCCAGTGGTATCGATTTTGACTGGCACATTTTACCTCCTAGAGGAAGATCCGGCGGGATTTTACTAGGAGTACGGTGTGAGACGTTAGAGGTGCTTAATGTGGTTCAGGGAGACTTTTCGGTTAAATTCAGGGTAAGATCAAAATTGGATGGGTTCCGATGGTCGCTAGTTGCTGTATATGGGGCAGCACAACCTGAATTTAAACCTGATTTTCTGGCCGATCTAGTGCGGATTTGTGGAGATGAAAATCTGCCAATACTAATCGGGGGGATTTTAATATCATTAGGAGGAGAGAAGAAAAGAATAATGACAATTTCGATGGACGTTGGTCTATGATGTTTAACATGATTATCGAGAGCCTCAATTTGAGAGAAATTGAGCTCACCGGTAGACAGTTTACATGGGCCAACTCGTTACATGTTCCGACTTATGAAAAGCTGGATAGGGTACTTGCTAGTGTGGAGTGGGAACAAAAATATCCGTTGGTCGGTTCATGCGATGCAGAGAGCGATCTCGGACCATACACCACTCCTTTTAAATTCGGGCGAGGCTACCCATGTGGCAAATAAAAATATCTTCTCCTTCGAGCAAAGCTGGTTTGAGCGAGAAGGATTTATGGAGATGATTGCACGCGAATGGGCTAAGCCGGTTATGGGAAGGACACATGTCGAGAGATGGCAGAATAAAATTAGACACCTCCGACAATTTCTGAGAGGTTGGGCCAGAAATGAGAGTGGGATTTATAAGCAGGAAAAAGAGCGTCTTACTCAACTCATTGAGGCACTAGATGTAAGGGTTGAAACCACTCTCCTTTCTATTAATGAGCATCGAACCAAGTTCCAGGCTGAGCAAGGCCTACGTGTTCTCCTGAGAGAGGAGGAGCTCAAGTGGGCGTTGCGTGCGAAAACGCTTAAGGTTGTCCAAGGGGACGACAACACATAGTTCTTCCATATGGCTGCAAATGGTAAACATAGGAAGAAGAAGATCATACAGCTTGAACAGGACGAGGGGACAATAGTGGGGCATGAAAATCTGAAAGCGTATATTTCCAACTATTATAAAAACCTTTTTGGACCCCCCAATACATCCACGGTGTCTCTTGATGAGTCTATGATTGATGATATACCTCAATTACAGACAGCAGAGAACGATGTTCTCTCTGCATCGTTTACTGAAAAAGAGGTTCATCTAGCCATAACCCAAATGAAGCCGAATAAAGCACCGGGACCATATGGGTTTCCAACTGAATTCTATAAGAAATGTTGGCATATCATTAAAGATGATCTTATTCCTATGTTTCGCGATTTTTTCGATGGCCATTTGGAGTTGTTTCACCTCAACTTTGGTATGATAACGTTGTTACCTAAGAAGAATGAGGCGGTTCGGATCGAACAATTCCGACCCATTTGCCTGCTGAATGTGAGTTATAAAATTTTCACAAAGGTAGGAACCAATAGATTGACACAAATTGCTCACTCAGTGGTTCAACCTAGTCAGACAGCTTTCATGCCGGGACGACACATACTAGAAGGAGTGGTCGTCTTACATGAAACGCTCCATGAGATTTACTCGAAGAAACTAGACGGGGTTATCTTCAAAGTGGATTTCGAGAAGGCTTGTGATAAAGTAAAATGGCCTTTTCTTCAGCAGGCAATGCGCATGAAGGGTTTTAGTGAAACCTGGAGGAACCAAGTGGATACTCAAGTCTAGAAAGGTAGTGTCGGAATTAAGGTGAACGATGACATCGGTCACTACTTCCAGACGCATAAGGGGTTGAGACAAGGGGATTCCATGTCACCTCTTCTGTTCAATATTGTGGCAGATATGTTGGCCGTCATTATTGGCAGGGCCAAGCAGCATGGCCATGTAGAGGGTCTAGTTCCTCATCTAGTTGATGGAGGGGTGTCCATTCTACAATATGCTGATGACACTATTTTATTCATGGAACATGACATGGCTAAGGCACGTAACATGAAACTTATCTTGTGTCTATTTGAACAATTGTCTGGCTTAAAAATTAATTTTCATAAGAGCGAGGTGTTCTGTTTTGGGAAGGCCAAAGACGAGGAACATACCTACAGACAATTGTTTGGGTGCGAATTAGGTGCTTTACCATTTAGTTACTTGGGTATTCTGATTCATCACCATAAGCTATCCAATAAAGAATGGAAATGTATTGAAGAACGAATTGAAAAAAAAAACTCAGTTGCTGGAAGGGCAAGCTGATGTCATATGGAGGTCGGCTAGTTCTGATTAACTCAGTACTGACTAGCATGCCAATGCTTCTACTTTCGTTCTTCGAAATTCCAAAAGGGGTCCGAAAGCGACTTGATTTTTTTAGATCTCGTTTCTTTTGGCAGTCTGATGAGGCCAAGAGGAAATACCGTCTCGCGCGATGGGATATCATTTGTCGACCTAAAGACCAAGGGGGTCTCGGTATTGAGAACTTGGAAATTAAGAATAAATGCCTTATGAGCAAATGGTTGTACAGGTTAGAGACAGAGCCAGAGGGCATGTGGTCTCAAATCCTGCGCAATAAGTATTTGCACTCGAAAACGCTAGCCCAGGCTACCATCAGACCGACTGATTCGCCGTTCTGGAAGGGACTTATGAGAACGAAGGACATGTTCTTTCGTAGGGTCAAATTCTTGGTTGGCAACGGGATGTCAACAAGATTTTGGAAGGAAACGTGGTTAGGAGAGACGCCTCTGGCCTTACAATATCCTACCCTCTACAATATTGTGCAACGTAAGGAGGATTACGTAGGGACCGTCCTTCAAACTATTCCCTTGAACATCCAGTTCAGGCGTACGTTAGTGGGTGAGCAATGGACAGCCTGGATGCACTTGGTTCGGAGATTGATTGAAGTTCGACTCTCCGATCTGCCGGACTCAACACAATGGAAGTTAACTAAAAATGGGATATTTACGGTGAAATCTTTTTATACGGATCTGATTAATTCTGGCCCCCTCTCATGGTCACTACATATATGGAAGGTTAAGGTTCCTTTGTGGATTAAAATTTTTATGTGGTTTGTCCACAAGCAAGTAATACTCATAAAGGACAACTTACTTAAGAGGCGATGGGTAGGCAATTCGCGGTGTTGTTTTTGTGCTCAGGATGAAACAATACAACATTTATTTCTTGAATGCCCACTTGCCAAGTTACTTTGGAGAACGATTCATATAGCTTTCAATATCAATCCTCCAGTAGATATTGCGTCTTTTTTTGGGATGTGGTTAGCTGGGGTTGAACAGATCACGGCAGCTCGTATTCGGATTGGAATATGTGCGCTATTATGAGCTATATGGAACTGCAGAAATGATATGATTTTTAACAGACAACACAACTTAACTTTTTTGCAGGTTATCTTCAGAGCTACAGCTTGGATCCGTACGTGGTCCTTACTCACTCCTACGGACACCAGGGAGCCTTTGGTTACTGGGTGCAACCAATGGGAGATGGTGGCTCGGGTTATATTCAACCGATTCGGATGGCGTTCGCATAACAGGATAGGAGTCTAGAGAGCTTATCCTTATTATTACCGTATCGGTTGTCTTTGTCCGCTTGTAATTATCCGTTTTATTTACTTTATTTTGCTCCGTTTGCGAGCTGTAAGACCTTTTATGACGATACTTTTCTAGATTTTTAATAAAAGGGCCGTATGCATCATCATGATGCAGAGGCCGGGGTATGCCTTCATTTCAAAAAAAAAAGATGACCTGAAAGGGCAGAGCACCGAAAACTGACAGTTGAACAGGGGCGACAAGGAAGAAGTATATGACAGTAAAAAATGGATGATACACGATTGAAAATAAAAATCGATCGAAGACGGAAACAAACAAAACGGAACGTAGAGGCAAAGGACATACAAGAATGGTTGGACGAAGTATTTTAGTACATGATGAACATGTGTGTTGTGTCGTATTGACATGTTTCTGAGTTTTCATCTTTTTTCAGCAAATTTCACGCGAAACAAGTTTCCGGATCACAATGCAAATCAATGGCTTTAGGCGGCTTCGCAGGTGTGCCTATGCACCTGCATGCCTTTGCGAATTTCCCCTAATGCAAGGGATATCAAGTTCCCGGTGAACCTTCCTAGGTTTTAGTACGGATCGATGCTGAATTCGACCCATCTCCTGAGATGATTTATTGCACCATTTTGGTTTGCTGTTTTTCCCCCTTTGCAATTTTAATGTACTCATAGAGGAAGCTTCTTACAGGAATAGAAAACCAGTGGCTAGCCTTCATTGTGGCTCGAATCGAATTACTGAATCAAATCTCCTGTATCATATAGTAACGAATTATGCTTTTTTCCTTATCACGCCAACAGAAATTTCCTTGACCAAGTAATAACACTGATGGTTCTAACGTCTATTAGCATTTTCACATAGAAGAAGAACCAAGGGCCTACTGAATGAACCGATATATCGCACACGGCGCAAGTAATCACGGGGACTAAGATCCGGATATCAACAACAAAACATACGAAAGACGCGAAATAGAACAGACTGAGCATATCATCATCAACCTTGAACTCTACACAAGTAGCCCATCAGTCAGGTCATCACCAGATCACAACCACCAGTCCAGCCAGCCTCGCATAATAAGATGGCATACATACGCTCCTGGAGATAAAGTGTAGAGCTTCACAACCACCCTTCTGAACATCAAGCTACTCCCTGATTTTGCTACAGAAATATCGATAATATACCGGTCGTAAACAGTACTAATTATATTAGATGCGCCACCAAAGTTGGTCAAACAGCCTGGTTCTTGCTCCGCAGACTATGCTCTCTGCACGCTGTAGACCGCCGCCCAGAGGTTAATGACACAGGACGGCGCGATGGCGAACCAGCTCAAGAAAGCCATGGCGGTGGCGGCCATATAGGTCGGGCAGTGGTTCTCCGAGCACAGTAGCAGGTCGTTGTTGATGAGAGTGGTCATGGCTGCTGACCCACTCGCTGCAGCGAAGCTCAGTGCTCCAGTGACCTGCCGATGAGACACCGGGAGGAGGGTCAGAACCGAATCTATGCATACTTCTTTAGGAGAAAAAGGAAAAATACATGTGATGCTTAAATGATTCCGTGCTTGTTCATGTCTATGAAACATTTTCAGTGCAGGAGTGAGTCCACAGGGAATGGCAGATGGGTGTTTGTTTTGAGGTGCCTGAGAAAAAAAGCGTGTGACTTACCCAGTCCCCGGTGGAATATATGGTGGTAGCACGGGGTGTCCGGAAGGAGCGCTTCACAAGAAGCGCGTAGACGTCCACGGCGGCCAGGGCGAGGCTCCAGAGGCATTGCAAAGACTCTGCTGCTACCAGGAGGCTGCTCAAAAGAACAACAGTGAGTGAGTTCATCTATAGAAGGAAATCGATCCCCTGTTCTGAGTTCTGAAAGCAACATCCTAATACAAAACACTATCTAATCGCACAACAGAAATAAGATAAGATACGCAGACACGCTAGCATAAGACAACATGTAACGCATATCAGGAATATACATTACAACAATCACACTGTTCTGAGTTCCGACAACCAGAATGCTAACCAAACCTATCGCCGTATCCAAGAAAGGCAGCTGAGATGATATCACAGAGAGCATCAACATGTCACCATCTGATTTGCATTGCCTCTTTCAGGATGTCAGACTAACCGTAAAACACTGGATGCACTTGTTCAAATGTTTTCCTGACCGACAATATGTATGCACAGCACAGTATACCATTGTCCATTACAAATCACACTATTCCGAAATCCGATAAGCAGAATGGCAGAGTATGAACCAAATTTATTGGCATACACACTGAAATGCTCTGTGCCGAATGCCCAGCAAACTATGCAAGCAAACATCAAACTGGGGAGACAACAAAAAAGAAGGCTCAAGCTAAAAATTGCTGCATCCAAGAAGACAGCTGAGATGATATCACAGAGAACATAGCATTGTCACCATCTAATTGCGTTGCCTCTTTCAGGATGCCAAACCAATTCAAATGGAAAAGTATCAAAGTGCGAACGAGTATCAGCGTTTCTCTTTGGAGGATTAAAAAAGCACCCAATAATAATTTCTACTGGAAACTCCGTGCTATTTTTCGCAAATACGCGGGTTGTGCATCATTCATTGACAGCTGTGTACATTGATCTGAAACTCCATGCTATTTGCAAGTTGGAAAATGTGCTTGTATGATTGTATCCATTCCTTCATCTTGGATGTGAAATACTTCTACTTAGTAGTAGTAATTAGCATTTTTCAAACAAAAAATACTATTCTTGCTTATTTTGTTACTGGGTGGTACTAAGATAAAAAATGCTAGAGTTATCTGCATTCAAGGCAACATAAAAATCATCTCAGTTTCAGCCATGTACAGAAATACTAGCAGGTGAACAGACAGAATCTGGAAATATGGCTAACTAATAGGCAGTCATCCCTGAGGCAGATACATACATATGAAATCCCTGAAGACTTTAACTGAAAACGAGGAAACCCCACCTCATACAGCATCATCTGTTCTATTCCAAATTTCCAAGGAGAAATCGGGGGAAATGGATCGAGACCCCAGTGGGGGGGGGGGGGGGGGGGGGGTGGATGTGGAGCGGGAGGGGAGCGCTCACCGGAAGGCGGTGAGCGTGCGGAAGTCGTCGGTGGAGGCCATGAAGGCGACGGCGGCGGCCGCGAGCAGCGCCTGCGCGAGGCGGGCCGCGAGGCCCCAGCGCGTCCCCGGCGCCCCCCGCGGGTCCACCATCAGCACCCCGGGCGGCGGCGTGTTCCCGTTCGCGTTCGCCCCCTGCGCCGCCGCGGCCGGAGCCGGAGCCGGGCCATGTCCCTGCGCCTGCGCCGCCTGCGCTGCCGCCTGCCCCTGCCCCTGCCCCTGCCCCTGCCCCTGCGCCACCGCAGCCGGAGCGGGAGCCACCGGTCCCTGCGCCTGCGCCACCGCAGCCGGAGCAGCAGCCACCGGCCCCTGCCCCTGCGCGGCCGGAGCGGTAACCGCCGGGTCAGGGTGCACGACGGGATGGCTGTGCCGCAGGAACATGCCGCCGGTGAAGAGTCAGCCCCAAAAATGCTCCCTTGCGCCGTACTCAGAGTTCAGAGCCAACGACGCGGCCGGCCGGGGTTTTGGGGGATTTATGGAGGAGGATGGAGGAGGCGCGTCGTGGTCCAGTCTGGACACTCGGCGTGGGGCCTTGGCGCGCGCACCCCTCCTCCACTTTTCGCACCTAGCTTAGAGGCTAGAGCAGCTTCGGAGGAGCTCACTCCACGGTCCACACCATCGGGGTTGAGCAAGCAATTTCGCGTTCATCCATGGCCAACTCTGCACCCCCTCCTCTGTTTTTCCCAACTAGAGCAACACGACAGTAGGACGGGTCCATATATAGCCAAGGCATTTCATAATGCAGTGCATATATGTTGCTAATGATAAATGTCACACGTGTGACACGAACTAACACCGCTTTTTACACCTAAAATTGTCATAAAAAAATCTATAATGTATCCAACAAAAAATTGTCATGCTTCACAATTAAAATTGTCATCCTTGGCTAACTAAAATTGAGCTGCTCCAGCCACTACTGTGCAATCGGGGCTGAGCAAGCAAGTCCGCGTTCATCCATGGCCAAGCAACTCTGCACCCCTGCTCCACTTTTTCCACCTAGAGCAACACGACAATAGGACGGGTCCATGGAGACAACGTACTACTCCTAAGTTATTTTAATCACAGTTTCACTCACTGCACTCTCCACCAATTTTCTTTTCTTTTTTGTCTTTCCTTTCCAAAAATGCTACATACACGAAGCTTTGCGGGCCTTCAATGGACCCTTTCCGACTTAATACTAAACACACACACACCCTCCACATTTTCATGAGGTGGATCCGCTTCATCATTGGTCCCAATCACAACTACCCATGTCAGTAAGTTTGTAAACATTCGTAAAATCCTTCCGTGTGTCTAGCAAAGCCGTTCCTTTCTTATGCCGCTATGCTCCGTCCCTCTCTTCCTCTTCTCTCTCCTCCATGCTTCAACGTGGACTCGTGGTTGGAACATCGAGGAGCTTTTTATCTTGCCCTGTCTCATCTGTTCACGGTGATTAAGGTGGCCGAGAGACAAATTTGTAGGGTTTTCCCCCTCTACACAATGCTCTAAGTATATTCATTTATGCTTAGTGGCTTCTCATTTTTTGCACGCTCTTTTAGAGAAACTTTTCGCCTAGTATACATGTACGATTTTGCTAAAGCATTGAGGTTCTATGTAAGATGCATATTTCGTGGTGCATGAGTTTTGTCGAGACTTCATCTCTTCCAAAACAAAAGAGGTATATCATCGCATTTCTCGCACGGTGTAACACGAAATACATGATCGCCATCAAACAGACCGCATACTATGAAAAACATGTTACTTGCTACTGACTCGACGTATTCACACCCGTATGTTCACCGCCCTGCATATAAAACTCCATTTTGGCCAACAATTGTAACAAGAATGTAACTATACAAGAAATAACACGACAATGGCAATAATTATAACAAGAAAGTAACTATGTATAAGAACTTGCAATACTGCATTAGGACTTGCAGCGGGCTGAAGGGCCTTGACCCAATAGCAAAGGGCGTGTGCCACTAAAGGAGGGAAACGCGTATGCTTCCGGGGTCTTAGACTGTACTCACACATTCCTTTTTTCATTGATTGCATTATTTGTTGGTAGCTTACCAAGCGGACCGCTTGGTTGTACTCGCACATTCTGTAGGCAGTTTCATCTCACGGCGTGAAACTTGTCTGCATCACTGAAAATACACCTCTTGTAATAAAGGAAAAGCTCCACTCAAAAAAAAAGTGTGGTCCTCTGCTCAATACCAACAAGGAAATTAAATCGGTGTCTCTGTAATGCCAATGACCACAAACGGAAGCTCTCCTTCAGATACAACCACGTATTGCTCCTATGCGCTATGTTCGGATTATGTGGCCAAGTAATTCAGAATTAGTGCACCACGCATGGCATGACCAGTCCCGGTTACCTTCAACAACCAGCGATCCTGGAAAATCACAAACACATCCCCCTCATATACAATCATGCTCAACACAACTCCAACTGACATGTAACCAAACCAAACCTTTGAACAACCAACACATGACCCTAGGGTAGTCGTAGTCACACATAACAAAAAACAACCTCGGGGTGCCACGAGTCTACACGACAAAACGAGAGTATTGTTCATTGATGACCCCTACTGGAAACTGCACAAGATAGCCCGTGAACAGCTCGCATAGTTTGACAAGGTACGGTTCATTATCTTCAACGAAAATCGGTAGCCTGTCCGAAGATCCAACAAAAATAGGGTTGGCGAAGAGTCAAAAGCAACGCTTCGCAATCCAGCCAGTGGAAACATTGGCCACTAAACGGTCTACACCTCCATCATCGAATTTGACGATTTCTTCCTGAAGAACAACCCATTGGTCCGGTCGGGCACATAGGATCCCGATGCCGCCCTGCTTGCCACCCTCGATTGGAGGTGCAATGGCATTCCTCCAAACAGAACATAAGCCACTCATAGCAACATAGTCATCGAGGCTATTACTTGTCAACATACATTCTCTGATTCTCCAATAACATAAATGATATGAGCCGACGCACACTGCCAAGGAGACATCACTACGACTAGTTGGCTGGTCAATTGTATAGGAAAAATAAGTAGTAAATATGTGAAATGTTTTGAGTTCATTATGTGTATGTATGTAGTTAAAACTAGGAATGTCCTAGACGTACTGGAGGGGGTGGAGGCAAACATGCAAGGACCAACTCCAATTTAATACTCCCTCCGACGTGTCTAGATACATCCGTATCTAGACAAATCTAAGACAAGTAATATGGATCGGAGGGAGTAGTAGAGATGTCATCGAATAGATTACACTTTTTTTAGGGGCTCTAAGCTATATTCATAACATAACCATATTACGATAATATAACTCAACATTCTTGACACTTATTGCAGTTGCAGGGCTCAAGAACCTTAAACTTGATCTTTGGAGGTACTTTCCCCTCTATGTATGTCTTGATAGCCGCAATAGCCTTTCGGGCTTCCATAATTGTATCCCTACCCAAAGGGAAACAGTTGCCCCACCTCCTCCTATGATATCCACGAGTAGTGTCCAGGGTAAGGTGCTTCAGTGACGTTGCATAATCAAGAATACATCTCGTTAGCTCAATCATTGTCTTCCAGGGGCAAAAGCCAGTGATGAACACACTCTTAAGCTTGCGATGTCGGTGTTTCGGAACACAACTTGCCAACGAGAAATCTTCGTCCATATTGACTCCAGGAATTAAACCACCTTCCATGGTAGGAGCCTCTACCTGCATATGTTTGCTACCACTCAATTTCTTAAGCAAAACTGGACACATAATATTCTTAGTATATTATTAAGTACAGGATAGTAAATCGGCTGATCATAAGAGTTCAGAAGGACAATATGAAAAGTAACACCACGAACAAGTGGTTTGCAGTAAGAAGTTTACCAAGGTAGTAACAGCCTAACAGGTAAGGTATCACAGTTGTCGTGTAGCAATTAGTTGCACCCATGCATAACAGTGACATAACATAATACTTGGAAGGAAAAGGATAAAGGATGATTCGCCAAGTAAAGATCACGATGAGCCAAACTAATCTGCCTAGCTATAAGTTGGACAAGATATAATGTATAAATAGTTATTTCGCAAAAAAAAGGGAAATGAAGAATGACTTACACGCAAGACGAAAGTCCTCAAGGTGGGAGAAGCATCAAGAAAAGAAACCAAAGAACAGAAGTCGTAACCTGGAGAACGAGTTGGCATGAAAAGTTTTATCTCCAAATACTTGAGGTGCAGAAATTTACCCAGCACCATAGGTGTATTGACTGTCTGAAAAAGAATACCCAAAGATATGACTTCAGGGTTTATAGCTTAGATCAACAAATTAATGAATTAGAGTACATGAAAGCTAAAACTAACCTCATAAAGTGAGTTAAAAAAAGAGTTTGGACATTTGGTGCAATGGATGAAAGCTTGGCGCTAGCATAATGGAGCAGGTTAGGCACAATGGCACATGTCATTTGCATTTTCTTCACTTGCAATGAACTTCCAAGCGAGATATGTATCAGGGGACCATCATAATTGAAGGTGGAGAGGTTTGGAGCACTGCATTCAATCATCTGTAACATTTTGCAACATTGCACTTCCAGGATGTTAAGCTTCGACAAAAAATGTGGTATCTTTAAGCAATGTATATCGTAGCAGGACTCGAGATCCAAATGCTCTAACAAGAAGGAATTGGACAGAAGTAGATATAACTCCTCCCCAGTAATACCAACATCATGCAGACAAAGAGTCTTCAAACCACTCAAGCGACCAACTTTGCCTACAGAATGAAAAGCACAGCTAGTGATGTGAAAATACTGGATTGAGTGTGCTGCCTCAGGAGATAGAAGTGAACCAGGAAAGTTATATTTCAGCTTGCTATTTATGGGGAGCCCTAGCGTAAATTCTTTGATCCCAGGTGTAATTGCACTTGCAGCCAGCGATCAAGATAACTTGGATGCACAGTGAACTCATCGCGAGTTTGCAATTTAAATGTCTTCACCCCAACGCCAGAGTGATTCCGCATGATGTGGTCAACTATTTGGTAAAATCCCTTGTTTGTTTGCCTAGTGCTCTCATATCAAATATGAGCTTGGGATAGCATCTCCAAGAGTGAAGAAAATCATGAGACAAGCAGGCAGCACGAGCGGCATCTTGAATAGCCATAAGGGCATGTATCTTCCAAATGATATCCTGCACAAGCATGATACAAAAATGAAGTATTGAAATAGTGTTGGCAGTGATGACTTGTTGCTCTACATTACTAGTGGAGATGAATTGTACACCTTGTGGGGCGTTTACATTGATTCAGAACTGTCAGGCACTACAAATGGACTACTTTATCAAGTACATAAATTGAGCACTGAGCTACTTTATGCCAAAACGAAAAGTATAACAAGAGAGAATGCATCAAGTACAGGCAACCAAAAGACATGTTTTGGACTTGGGCTCGGCCTCCAACATGCAACTTTGACTGAATTTTCGTACAAGTATGTTACTAAACTTATACTCCCTCCATTCCATATTAAGTGTCGCTGATTTAGTACAAAGTTGTACTAAATCAGTGACACTTAATATGGAACGGAGGGAGTATATAAAAAGAATTATGGCATTATTAAAATGTTTGTCATGACGAATCTAATGTCAATTTTCACATCATATCTGGTTGACCTCGTGCTTTCTAGGAGTCTTTCTGAAAGGAGGTAGTAATTTTTTGGGGAGTTCATCATACCTCTGGAAGGCTAACCTCTGGCCCCATTACTTCAGCACTTGGAGAACCATCAGCCTGTCGGCAAGGTGAAACCTTGCTTTCAGCATGAGAGGCAGCCAAACCAACATCTGTAGTCCACAATCCGACAAGGTCACAATATAGCACACGAGAATGACCAAGGATCAATGCAATTACAACACAACTACAAACTCTACACATAATTATAAGCAGCTTGAGGCCTTACCAGTTATAAACTGAAGAGGATGATGAGATGCAGGGCTGCAGGATGATGGAAGGTCAGCAACAGGCTTGAGTGGACCTGAGGATGAGGAGGAAGCCATTGATGGGTTGGAGGCTACTGTAGCAAACTCTAGGAGCTGATGAGAAGGTAGCATTCTTTCATGTTGTCAAATCACTTAATTACCAACTCGACTAATGTAATAGCATAAAAATAAAGAGCATTCATACGCATTTGTTTAATGGCAGAAGAAGAAATAGCATGCAGTAACGCAACATATTGTATACAGGTGACAACTCCATCACAGCACGCGGTAGCACACAAATTTCATTTAAAAAACAAACCCAAATCAAAGAAAATCATTCATGGCATCAGTTTATTCCAGATCTAAAGTCTCGTGGGGTCAAGAGACTTGAACAATCCATAAATTCATGAGTTGCCGCAAAGCTATTTTTCAACCTGGATAAGAAACTATAGAGGTAGCATCAAAGTGAAGCCAACATAATATTATAGTAACTTACATGAGGCACACTTGAACCGAGAAATATCGATGTCTCCAGGGTGACCTGGACAGGAGTATGATATGGGGCAGGCGGAGAGGTCTCATGCCTCCTCCACCGCCTCTCACACAAGGAGCCATGGCCCAAGAAAAATCGTCACCCTTCTTTCGAACACAACAACAATAGAGGGAGCTAAAGAGGCCACCGTGGGACAGAGAACACGATGGAGTGAGAAACAGGGAGCCTAATTTGTGAACTTTGAATGAATGAGTCCCAACATCTTTTGGATTTTATCAGAAGCACTTAAACTCACTGGTTCAGGCTTAAAAACGGAAAAGGTGTGATGGCTCCCTGTTCACTCCATCCTCTTCTGTCTCCCGCAATCTGCCACTGTAGGAGAAAATGGGTAAAAAAAGAACACTCCATGTGACAACTTTCAGCTTAGTGGTTTGTGTTCTTGGTATGCCTAGGATTCTGCTCTGTATGATACTCCCTCCGTCCCAAAATAAGTGTCTCAACTTTGTCCTAACTTTAGTACAAGTTGTACTAAAGTTGAGACTTATTTTGGGACGGAGGGAGTACTTGTATGGAGTTGTGGGGAGCTTTGAGTTTATCTCTATCTTATGTGGGACAGTTGGAGTGCTTGTTGGTCCTTCTTAAGTTGGGTGTTGTGTGCTTTCTTGTTTTGCTACTGTTTGCTTCAGGAGCAAGAATGTCCTGGTGTCCCAGAAGACCAAAAAAAAAAAGTTTGCTTTCTAGTATTCCCTCCATTCGGAAATAACTGGCGTGGCTTTAGTTCAAATTTGAACTAAAACCACGTCAGTTTTCAAAACGGAGGTAGTATAAAGCAGGGCATATGCCTGTTTGTCTTAAAAACCTTTCAACTCAGTAAAGAAAAGATTTCAACAGCAAACTCATGCGACATGATTTCAACTTCCAGCTGACAGAATAGGAACTTTCAACCATGAAATTTGAGATTTCGTGTTGGAGGAGAAAGAAGCTGAGCTTTGAACTCCATGAACAGTAGGTTTCAGCTCAATTAACACAAACTTTTAACAATCGAAACGGACCCTAAGTTAGAAAAAAAAAACTATAAATTAGTACACTAGCCACATACAGGCCGTGTATTATTCTGTAATTAGTACAATAGCCACATCACTATTGCTGATACATGGGATGGTGTTAACCTTAGGATTACTTTTAGAAGGTGTGTGGACAACAGATTGCTCCTCCAGTGGTTTGACTTTGTTCATATTGCTGAGTCTATTCGGCTTAATACTGATGCCGATGCTGTGATTTGGAAGCTTGAATCCAATGGTATTTACTCTGTCGGTCTTTATATGCTGTTGTGAGGGGGGTCGTCCCTGTTCATATTCCTGCTGTTTGGCAACTTAATGTTCCTCCTAAAATCCATATTTTTCTTTGGCTTTTACCTCATAATAAGTTGCTCACTAGAGATAACCTAGCTAAAAGGCAAAATCTTGACAATTTATCCTGCCTATTCTGTAATGAAGATGCCTGTATGCGCTCATTCTTTGCCTGTGCTGTTGCCACTAAGGTGCGGAGAAAGCCACTAAGGTGCGGAGAAATATTAGTACCCTCACTGGGTTAACACTACTGTGAACTTTGAGGTACATTGCAAAGTGGTGGATCAGTCACAAAAAACACCAGACAATCAACCTAGTTTCATGCAGCAACTCTATAGTCTGTGGAAATATAGGAATGAACTCTGTTTTTAACAGAAGTTCATGGACTGGTGTGCAGGTGATCCTGAGAGGCATAGCAGTAGTGTTCTCTCAGTGGGCAATCTTGTGGTCTGGCCCTGGCCCTGCAAAAGAGCGCGTGCTGGAGATCACAGCTTCACTCTGGGCGCTTGCCATGAGCCCAACTCTACAGCTGTGGCCGGATCCGGGCTGATGGGGCGTCGGTTGAGGCCTTCGTCTCTGTCAGGATTGCCGGCTTCTGAAGATGCCGCTGGATGGGAAGCCTCCATTGTTGGGCAGGCAAAGCATGCGGAGGAATCCTCCCGCGGATCGATTGAAGACGGCATCTAGCTCAGGATTGCGCCTGGAGCTTGAAAACAGAGCTTGACTTGCAGCTGCGTGCTCATGCGCTATATGGAATGTTTGGTTTCATTTTAATGGAAAATGGAGCCGGGGCTGGGTGCCCTTTCTTTTTTCCTCTAAAATAAACAGCTTGTGCATTATCAATAAAAACTTCTAATGACTCGGAAATCTGAAATTACAGCCCAAAAAGGGGACAGATCAGGAACGCCCTAAAATTGGGGAATTCTTTAGCCAGCTACCGAGCTACGTACCTTCGTGCTCACGGCCCACGGGGGTGGCGGCGCGGTGGTCGGGGGAGATGCCGGCACAAAGGTGTGGCGTAGGCGGCGGCGACGGTCGACGGAGTCGAGGCGCCGGTCGCCGCTGACTGAAAGGACAGTGGAGGTGGAGCCTAACCGGGGGGCCGGAGTGAGGACAGCAACTGACTGTAGCCTGCACTGGACGCTCACTGAAGGCAGCGCGACGGGCGACGGCCGTGACGAGATGGAGAGGTGCGGCGCGCGGAGAAAACCGACGATTCGATTTGGGTCTTCCCGTCTCGCTCGGCAAAAGGAAAAGAAGAGGCAGGGAAAATAAATAAACGATCCCTGCTCTGACATTGATATATCCGGATTGTTCGGATACTTTTGGGTCTCCAACACGGATTCATGTACAATTGGGCTGATATCTTGAGAGCTCAAAATAAAATTAGTAAATAAAAATGTGTTCAAACGTTTGAAAACACTCGGATCGGTCTCGGATCAATCGTGAAGCGGAATTAGAGAGTCCGGACATCCGCCTCGGATCAATCGTGAAGCGGAGTAGGAGAGTACGGACATCCGCTTACGACACATCGGTCCCGCTCATCAGGGTCACTCCCCCCCCCCCCCTCTCTCTCTTTCCTTTCTTCCCTGCTCTCTATAAGCGTCGCCTTCTCTCTTCAATCTAGACGCTTACGGCCAGACAACACAGTCGAATAGGGTGGGCTTTGCCCTGTGTGTTTCAGTCTTTGGGTGTGGGCTTGGCTCTTGTTGTTCCGGTTTTCGCCCGGTTTTCCGTAATTAACTGGGCAATTCTCTTCTGCTTAATTAATAGACGAGGCAATCGTTGCCTCCGTTTCGAGAAAAAAATCGGGACGCTT
The DNA here is from genome assembly GCF_018294505.1 of Triticum aestivum. Taxonomy (NCBI): domain Eukaryota; kingdom Viridiplantae; phylum Streptophyta; class Magnoliopsida; order Poales; family Poaceae; genus Triticum; species Triticum aestivum. The sequence continues at coordinate 80,914,645 of NC_057799.1, forward strand.
CTATCTCGTCCCCACTCTGGCGCATGCTCCCACCTCACCTACTCAACGCTCCTCTTAGAGCATCTCCACTCGTTCGGCCCCCCAGCGCATAGGGCGGCGCTATTCCGGGCGCTCGCCCGGCGATTTTTAGGCCCTGGGGGCGATCTAGGTCCCAACCACATCCCCAGGTGCCACTCCCAAGGCGTCGTAAATTCAAACTTGGTCCATTCTCGCTACCCAAAAAATGCCACAAGTCCGGCGATCAGCGCCACAAAAGTCCCGGGCGATCGGCGATCACCTTGCCAGAGTTCGGCGATCAATAAAAAGTTCGGCGTGCAAAAGAAAGGATGTGTAGGCAATGCATCAAACGGCGGCATCGGCCTCCGGCGTCGGAGGAGTCGGTGTGCGCGGGTTGGTATGCGTCGGCGCGGCTTCAGTGTTGGGCGTCGTGGAGGCATCATCGCTCGGGCTTGGCAGCGGCGTAGGGGTCGGCGTGGGAGTTGGCGCCGCCGTCGACGGCATCTGGTTCAGGATGAGGCCGCGCTCCGCCAGGTACCACGCCTTGAGCTGCTCATCGTCACTCCGGAGCATGTCCGCCCCCTCCCCCCCCCCAATCAGGAAAGCTAGGTCGGTGTTCCTCTTTTTCGCGGCGACGTTGGTCCGGAGCAGGTCGACCTTGACGGCGTTGTTTGTCATCAACGCCGACCATCGCGCCTCGGTTTTCTCTTCCCTCTGGGTGGCCCGGGTCTTGGCGTCGGCGATACAATGCTCGATGACTCTTCCGAACGCGCGGTAGCCAGCTCGGCGTGCTTCGCCGACTTGGCCCGTTTGTTGCCGTAGGGGCGCCCGTCGGACGCGCCCGGCGTCGGCGTGTACGGCTTGTAGGTCTCCTTGGCCTTGGCGAGGGTGCGCCGGACTTCCCACTACTAGGGAAAACCTGATACACAGAATCTTACCAGCGGCGTGGTTTAAAAACAAACGCTACTGCTAATTAGCAGTAGCGCGCTTCGAAAGAGCACGCTACTAACACCCAGCTAGTAGTAGCGCGCTAAGGTAAAAGAGCGCTACTACTACAATTGTCAGGGAGTTGCCTCCAAACTATGTATTGTAGTACCGCCCTTCCGGCACACGCGCTACTGCTAACTAGCCTAGCAGTAGTGCGTTATGCCAGCACTCGCTACTGCTAAAGTCCCATCCCCCTCTCGCGTCGAAGTTTAGTCCCATACTGCTAAGCGAATATGGTGTTTACCACCTTAAATACGTTACTTCACAAACCATCACAAGCACTTGGTCTTCATTGAACTCTATGTGTATGATCTGTGGCCGCAATAGAAATCTTCGTCGGTTCTTAGAACCGGCGAAGATTCCTATTGACAATTTAGATTCTACACAAAAAGATCATTGATGACTAATGTATTTTTGAATTTTTTTACATGCCTAGTCTTAGCAGTAGCGCGTTTAGCAGAAGAAGCGCTACTGCTACTGGTACAGGCATAGCAGTAGCGCTTCTTCTGCTAAACGCGCTACTGCTATGGGGATTAGCAGTAGTGCTTTATCCTGTCCAGCGCTACTGCTAAGTTCAATTTCTTCCCCCAACCGCCCGCCCCCCACTCTTCCTCTCCACTCTCTCACTCCCCCGCACCCCCTCCCGTCGTCCGCCGCCGCGGCCATTCCCCGACCACCGTCGTCGCCCGCCGCCGCCGACGCTCCTGCTCCTCCTCCACTGAGGTAATCCCTCTTCCCTACCGCGCCCCTCCCTCCACCTCCGGCCGCCCCCTCCTCCCTCCTCCCTCCTCCTCCGTCCGCCCCCTCCTCGCTCCTCCTTCCTTCTCCGGTCGCCCCCTCCTCCTCCGGCCGGCCCCTCCTCCCCCTCCCTCCTCCTCCTGCCACCCCTCCTCCCTCCTCATCCTCCCCCCTCCACTCCTCCTCCGGCCGCCCCTCCTCCCTCCTTGATGTCTACTACGCAACCTTCTTCTTGTAGACGTTGTTGGACCTCCAAGTGCAGAGGTTTGTAGGACAGTAGCAAATTTCCCTCAAGTGGATAACCTAAGGTTTATCAATCCATGGGAGGCGTAGGTTGAAGATGGTCTCTCTCAAACAACCCTGCAACCAAATAACAAAGAGTCTCTTGTGTCCCCAACACATCCAATACAATGGTAAATTATATAGGTGCACTAGTTCGGCGAAGAGATGGTGATACAAGTGCAATATGGATGGTAGATATAGGTTTTTGTAATCTGAAAATATAAAAACAGCAAGGTAACTAATGATAAAAGTGAGCACAAACGGTATTGCAATGCTAGGAAACAAGGCCTATGGTTCATACTTTCACTAGTGCAAGTTCTCTCAATAATAATAACATAATTGGATCACATAACTATCCCTCAACATGCAACAAAGAGTCACTGCAAAGTCACTAATAGCGGAGAACAAACGAAGAGATTATGATAGGGTACGAAACCACCTCAAAGTTATTCTTTCGGATCGATCTATTCAAGAGTTCGTACTAGAATAACACCTTAAGACACAAATCAACCAAAACCCTAATGTCACCTAGATACTCCAATGTCACCTCAAGTATCCGTGGGTATGATTATACGATATGCATCACACAATCTCAGATTCATCTATTCAACCAACACACAGAACTTCAAAGAGTGCCCCAAAATTTCTACCGGAGAGTCAAGACGAAAACGTGTGCCAACCCCTATGCATAGGTTCATGGGCGGAACCCGCAAGTTGATCACCAAAACATACATCAAGTGAGTCACGTGATATTCCATTGTCACCACAGATACGCACGGCAAGACATACATCAAGTGTTCTCAAATCATTAAAGACTCAATCCGATAAGATAACTTCAAAGGGAAAACTCAATCCATTACAAGAGAGTAGAGGGGGAGAAGAAACATAAGATCCAACTATAATAGCAAAGCTCGCGATACATCAAGATCGTGCCAAATCAAGAACACGAGAGAGAGAGAGAGAGATCAAACACATAGCTACTGGTACATACCCTCAGCCCCGAGGGTGAACTACTCCTTCCTCGTTATGGAGAGCGCCGAGATGATGAAGATGGCCACCGGTGAGGGTTCCCCCCTCCGGCAGGGTGCCGGAATAGGGTCCTGGTTGGTTTTTGGTGGCTACAGAGGCTTGCGGCGGCGGAACTCCCGATCTATTCTGTTCCCCGGTCGTTTTAGGGTATATGGATATATATAGGCGGAAGAAATACGTCAGGGGAGCCACGAGGGGCCCACGAGGGTGGAGGGCGCGCCCCCCTACCTCGTGCCTCCCTCGTTGCTTTCCTAACGTGCACTCCAAGTCTCCCGGGTTGCTTTCCTTCCAAAAATAACTTCTCCAGAAGGTTTCATTCCGTTTCGACTCCGTTTGATATTCCTTTTCTTTGAAACACTGAAACAAGGGAAAAAAACAGGAACTGGCACTGGGCTCTGGGTTAATAGGTTAGTCCCAAAAATAATATAAAAGTGCATAGTAAAGCCCATAAAACATCCAAGATGGATAATATAATAGCATGAATACTTCATAAATTATAGATACGTTGGAGACGTATCAGCATCCCCAAGCTTAATTCCTGCTCGTCCTCGAGTAGATAAATGATAAAAGAAAGAATTTATGAAGTGTGAATGCTAGCAGGTGCACAAGTTTGATAAATGATAATTTCAATCACCTTTTCTAGCATCATTATATGTCATAGTAGTAGCTCAACTCATAAAACTTTGCATGATCAAGCAACACACGTTAAAGTATATATCATAAACTTTCTTGAAAACTAACAAACCGTGTTATTAGTCATCAAACAATTACAATTCATCTTATTTTCAGGAAGAGTCTATGTCAGAGCTTTGATTCAGCAAACTTCACATACTCAACTATCATTTAGTCTTCCATGATTGCTACCACTCAAAGCATATTTTTAGAACAAATAGTATTCATCGAACACAGAGAAAGATAGGGGCTTAATGTTTCGCCTCCCAACCTTTTACCTCAAGGGTAATGTCAACAGTAATAATTCATGCTCAAATATATTTGAATGGCCATATATGCTTAGATCTTTCCATCACATGATGCTTGCCAACTAAAGAGTAGGTTGGAATGAGAAGGAATACTACTGACTCTTGCATAAAAGTAAAAGATAGGCCCTTCGCAGAGGGAAGCAGGTATTTGCAGAGGTGCCAGAGCTCGAAGCAAAAACAGAGATGAAAATAATTTTGAGAGGTATGCTTTCATTGTCAACATACGACCGAGGGTTCCCAGTATCTTCCATACTACATACATTATAGGCGGTTCCCAAACAGAAAGTTAAAGATTTTTACTCCCCCTCCACCAACAATCATCAATCCATGGCTTGCCCGAAACAACGGGTGCCTCCAACTAACATCAAACCTGGGGGAGTTTTGTTTGCAATTATTTTTGATTTGATTTTGATCTTTTGATCATGGGACTGGGCATCCCAGTTACCAGCCATTTTCTCGTGAATGATGAGCGGAGTCCACTCATCGTGAGAATAACCCACCTAGCATGGAAGATACTGCTAGCCCCTAGTCGCTACATGAGCGATTCGGGCATACAAAACAGATTATTATTTGAAGGTTTAGAGTTTGGCGCATGCAAATTTACTTGGAACGGCAGGTAAATACCGCATATAGGTAGATATGGTGGACACTCATGGAAGAAACTTGGTTCAAGGATTTTGGATGCACAAGCAGTATTCCCGCTTAGTACAGATATTTTGGCTAGCAAAGGATTCTAAATAGCAAGCACCACATGTTAGAGGATCCAAAACAATATAACTTATACAAATATACCCAAGCATAACTCATTATGTTGTCTTCCTTGTCCAACTTCAACTAATTTGCTCAGGTTTGAAAATAATTAATGGGGATCACAATCATAGAAGATGTCCAAGATAGTATATTTATATGTGAAATCTCTCTTCCTTCAATATTCTTTCATGAATTGTTCAAGTGACCAATACAATGTTTGCTAACCTTCAAAAAATTTACCACCTCTACTTCTTATATGTAAAGTCATTACTCCCCATGGGATAAGCATATTAAACATATATAATTTCAGATTTATGATATTCAATTCATTCAACCATTTACCCATAGGATATAAGTGAAGCACACGAGCAAATGACAAACTACTCCAAAAAGATATAAGTGAAGATCAATGAGTAGTCGAATAATTATGTAACTATGCGAAGACTCTCTAACATTTAAGAATTTCAGATCTTGGTATTTTATTCAAACAGCAAGCAAAGCTAAAGAAAGTAAAATGACACTCCAAGCAAAACACATATCATGTGGTGAATAAAAATATAGCTCCAAGTAAAGTTACCGATGAACGAAGACGAAAGAGGGGATGCCTTCCGGGGAATCCCCAAGCTTAGGCTCTTGGTTATCCTTGAATATTACCTTGGGGTGCATTGGGCATCCCCAAGCTTAGGCTCTTGCCACTCCTTATTCCATAGTCCATCGAATCTTTACCCAAAACTTGAAAACTTCACAACACAAAACTCAACAGAAAACTCGTAAGCTCCGTTAGCGAAAGAAAAGAAAACACCACTTAAAGGTACTGTAATGAACTCATTATTTATTTGTATTGGTGTTAAATCTACTGTATTCCAACTTCTCTATGGTTTATAAACTATTTTACTAGCCATAGAGTCATCAAAATAAGCAAACAACACACGAAAACAGAATCTGTCAAAAACAGAACAATCTGTAGTAATCTGTAACTAACGCAAACTTCTGGAACTCCAAAAATTCTAAAATGAATTGGTGGACCTGAGGAATTTGTCTAGTAATCATCTGCAAAAAGAATCAACTAAATAGCACTCTCCAGTAAAAAGTTGAAGCTAATCTCGTGAGTGCTAAAGTTTCTGTTTTTTACAGCATGATCATAAAGACTTCACCCAAGTCTTCCCAAAGGTTCTACTTGGCACAAACACTAATTAAAACACAAAACCACATCTAAACAGAAGCTAGATGTATTATTTATTACTAAACAGAACCAAAAAGCAAGAAAATAAAATAAAATTGGGTTGCCTCCCAACAAGCGCTATCGTTTAACGCCCCTAGCTAGGCATGATGATTTCAATGATGCTCGCATAAAATATAAGAATTGAAACATAAAGAGAGCATCATGAAGAATATGACTAGCACATTTAAGTCTAACCCACTTCCTATGCATCGGGATTTTGTGAGCAAACAACTTATGGGAACAATAATCAACTAGCATAGGAAGGCAAAACAAGCATAACTTCAAAACTTTAAGCACATAGAGAGGAAACTTGACATTATTGCAATTCCTACAAGCATATATTCCTCCCTCATAATAATTTTCAGTAGCATCATGAATGAATTCAACAATATAATCAGCACCTAAAGCATTCTTTTCATGATCTACAAGCATAGAAATTTTATTACTCTCCACATAAGCAAAATTCTTCTCTTTCGGAATAGTGAGAGTATCATAAGAGACTTGAATACTATAAATTGTTTCCATATTAAAAAATTAATGTTCAGAAAAAGGGTAATCATAATCATGACAAGTTTTATAAATAGAATCATCACTACTCTTTATAGCATAAGTTTCATCACAATAATCATCATAAGTAGCAACTTTGTTCTCATCATAATCAATTGAAACCTCTTCCGAAATAGTGGAATCATCACCAAATAAAGTCATGACCTCTCCAAATCCACTTTCATAAATATTATAAGATTCAACATCCTCCAAAATAGTGGGATCACTACTTCCTAAAGTTGACACTCTTCCAAACCCACTTTCATCAATATAATCATCATAAGTAGGAGGCATGCCATCATCATTATAAATTTGCATATCAAAACTTGGGAGGCTAAAAATATCATCTTTATTAAACATAGCATCCCCAAGCTTGGGACAAACATTAATTTCAGCAAATATATTCTCAAATATGTCATCCTCATCAAACATAGCTTCCCAAAGCTTGGGCCTTTTCATATCATAAGCATAATCACTCTCATCATTAATAGTATGGATAGCACCAATAGTATAGCAATTATCATATTCTTCCAAGCAAGTGCCAAAAATATTTTCAACATCATAAGAAGTATCATTATCTTCCCAATCATAATCATCACAATAAGCAATAGGCATAACGAGATCATCATCAAGTGCATCATCTTCCACAATTATTTTTGATTCATTTTCATGAGGCACAACAATGATAGGAGCAACATTATTTGGGAGAGATATCTTTTTACCTCTCTTCCTTTTCCTTTTCCTTTTCTTCTTCTTCACCACATCATGTGTGGGTTCAATCCTCTTTTTGGAGCTCCTTATTAATGAGATTAGTTGAATAGAAGGCTCCTCCTCGTTACCTGATTCATCATAAGAAATAATAGGAGAATATTGGGAAGTCTCTTCCCTTTCGTTAGTATTCTCTTCATCTTCTATTTGTTTTCTTTTCTTTATGTAATTGGCAATATAAGGATTTTCAATGCAATTCACCGCACAATACATATAAATATCCTCTAGATCAAAATGAAGAATTCTATCAAGGGCAAATTCTGGAATATCCTTAGTTATACGTTTCATTTCTTCGTAACCCAAGAGCAAACTAAGTTCATTATGATGTGCAAGGGAAATCAAGTCATCATAATTTTTGGACACGATATGATCATGAAACAATTTGCATTGGGTACTGAAATGATCATGTTCATTGCAAAGTTCACAAGTACGCTAAGAAAATTTAAATTTTCAGCACAAGCATCTAGCCTTTCTTGCAACCATTTAGTTTCTAAATGCTTATGCCTCTTGCAATATCTATCTTCCCTATTTGGTGTGTACTAGCAAACCCAATGCACTCCACAAAAATTGACATGTTTATAGGAGACATTTTCATCATAACTAGTGCAATCATCATTAGTACTATGGATATTCAAGGAGTTCATACTAACAACATTGCAATCATGCTCATCATTCAAAGATTTAGTGCCAAACATTTTAATGCATTCTTCTTCTAACACTTTGGCACAACTTTCCTTTCCATCATACTCACGAAAGATATTAAAAAGATGAAGCATATGAAGCAAACTCAAATCCATTTTTTTTAGTTTTATTTTATAAACTAAACTAGTGCTAAAACAAGAAACTAAAAGATTCGATTGCAAGATCTAAAGATATGCCTTCAAGCACTCACCTCCCCGGCAACGGCGCCAGAAAAGAGCTTGATGTCTACTACGCAACCTTCTTCTTGTAGACGTTGTTGGGCCTCCAAGTGCAGAGGTTTGTAGGACAGTAGCAAATTTCCCTCAAGTGGATGACCTAAGGTTTATCAATCCATGGGAGGCGTAGGTTGAAGATGGTCTCTCTCAAACAACCCTGCAACCAAATAACAAAGAGTCTCTTGTGTCCCCAACACATCCAATACAATGGTAAATTGTATAGGTGCACTAGTTCGGCGAAGAGATGGTGATACAAGTGCAATATGGATGGTAGATATAGGTTTTTGTAATCTAAAAATATAAAAACAGCAAGGTAACTAATGATAGAAGTGAGCACAAACGGTATTGCAATGCTAGGAAACAAGGCCTAGGGTTCATACTTTCACTAGTGCAAGTTCTCTCAACAATAATAACATAATCGGATCACATAACTATCCCTCAACATGCAACAAAGAGTCACTCCAAAGTCACTAATAGCGGAGAACAAACGAAGAGATTATGGTAGGGTACGAAACCACCTCAAAGTTATTCTTTCGGATCGATCTATTCAAGAGTTCGTACTAAAATAACACCTTAAGACACAAATCAACCAAAACCCTAATGTCACCTAGATACTCCAATGTCACCTCAAGTATCCGTGGGTATGATTATACGATATGCATCACACAATCTCAGATTTATCTATTCAACCAACACACAGAACTTCAAAGAGTGCCCCAAAGTTTCTACCGGAGAGTCAAGACGAAAACGTGTGCCAACCCCTATGCATAGGTTCATGGGCGGAACCCGCAAGTTGATCACCAAAACATACATCAAGTGAGTCACGTGATATTCCATTGTCACCACATATACGCACGGCAAGACATACATCAAGTGTTCTCAAATCATTAAAGACTTTATCCGACAAGATAACTTCAAAGGGAAAACTCAATCCATTACAAGAGAGTAGAGGGGGAGAAGAAACATAAGATCCAACTATAATAGCAATGCTCGTGATACATCAAGATCGTGCCAAATCAAGAACACGAGAGAGAGAGATCAAACACATAGCTACTGGTACATACCCTCAGCCCCGAGGGTGAACTACTCCCTCCTCGTCATGGAGAGCGCCAAGATGATGAAGATGGACACCGGTGAGGGTTCCCCCCTCCGGCAGGGTGCCGGAATAGGGTCCTGGTTGGTTTTTGGTGGCTACAGAGGCTTGCGGCAGCGGAACTCCCGATCTATTCTGTTCCCCGATCGTTTTAGGGTATATGGATATATATATATAGGCGGAAGAAATACGTCAGGGGAGCCACGAGGGGCCCACAAGGGTGGAGGGCGCCCCCCTGCCTCGTGCCTCCCTCGTTGCTTTCCTGACGTGCACTCCAAGTCTCCCGGGTTGCTTTCCTTCCAAAAATAACTTCTCCAGAAGGTTTCATTCCGTTTCAACTCCGTTTGATATTCCTTTTCTTCGAAACACTGAAACAAGGGAAAAAACAGGAACTGGCACTGGGCTCTGAGTTAATAGGTTAGTCCCAAAAATAATATAAAAGTGCATAGTAAAGCCCATAAAACATCCAAGATGGATAATATAATAGCATGAATACTTCATAAATTATAGATACGTTGGAGACGTATCACTCCTCCTCCTCTCTACTCCCTCCTCCTCCTCCTCCTCCTCCCTCCTCGCAACCCCCTCCTCCCTCCATCTCTCCTAAACCCTAAACTTTTTTGTACTGTTCTTGTATAATGTAGTTTTTTTACTGTTTTTTAGTAAGAAAAATAATTATTTTTATCTATAGTAAGTGTTTAGTTGAACTAGTTGAATTAATAGAACTGTTTTATTTTTAGTAAGAAAATTTAGGTATATGAGATTTGATGATCTAATTAAAATTTAATATAGAAGTAGTTTATTTTTAGTAAGTGCTTAGTTGAACTAGTTGAATTAATAGAACTAGTTCAATTTATGTCATTATCACTTTGTCATCAAAGAATGCTATATGAGGTTTGATGATCTAATTAAAATTTACTCGGTGGAATATGTAGGCTTTGTACGGTCGTGTCTCATTGGAGTGATCGTCATCCGAGCTACCTCTACTTCCTATACACCTGAGTCGTGAGCTAAAAGTCCACCTCCTCTTTATCCACTTCTCGGTGTGTTGAATAGAGTAGAACTAGGTGTTTAGTCGGTGAGTCATGTGCGAATGCTTATGATAATTGATCCGGATGGAATTGCAAGTTTAAGCATGCATCATTGTATGTGTATGAACATCTTTGTATCGCTTGGAAAATCCGAGTGGCCTATGTTTTGCCGGAGTGTTGATTCATTTTCGTTCCGGCAAATTTCAGGCGCTCGATGTGTCCTATTTTAGCAAAGGTCATGCCGGATTTTTCCATGAATTTAAGCATGACTTGTGCTAGAATATGTAGGAAATATCGAGTGTCCCGGATTTGCTAGTAAGAGAATCAAATGATCAATTTTCAATTAATGTTTCAACTATGAACATAGGAAATGTCTGACGACGAAAAGGATTTCGGTATGTGCGAATACTGCGAAGACGAGCGCGGCCTGTGCGATAGAAATTTCCTAGTTGATGGTAAGCGCTTCAGCATCAAGCTGGATGAGACCTTCGAAGTGGATACGGTAAGTCACAATGACAAGTGTATTTTTTCGTAATTAAGCATGACTTCTTCTTTTGCTTCAACTTATAATTTTAATTTTTTACTATTCTACTAGCGTATCCCATGCCATGCAAGAATTTCTAACACCGAGGAATGCTTAATAGTCAAAGACTGGAGCAAGATTGTGAAGGATCGCAGAAAAGTACTAGGGGCAGCAATCAGAAGCGCAGCCCACAATTAGGAGACAGGTTCATCTGCATGCTCCAATATGATGAAGCGGGAGTGCTACACATGTTTTATGCTATTTTACCTGAGAGAGAGCAGCAGGAGTGAGTTTGAAGATGATGATGTGTTACACTATGACTATGATGATTAAATAGCTAGTGTTGGTGGTAATGACCATGATGATTATTATTAGCTAGTGTTGGTGGTGATTAGATAGCTATCGTTGCTAGTGTTGGTGGTGATTAGCTAGCTAGAATGAGTTTGAAGATGATAATGTGCTACACTATGACTATGATGATTAAATAGCTAATGTTGGTGGTAATGACTATGATGATGATTAAATAGCTTATGTTGACGGATTAGATTCAAGTGGAGGCAACATGTGGTGCACATCGAAAGTACTACTAATCCAAACTAGATCAAGTTTGGATTAGTAGTATAGTTTCGAGATGCACCACATGCTGCCTCCACTTGAACCTAATCCACCTTTCATTTTACACACTGTTATAACAACCTCATAATTGGTACTGTACCAAAATTTGTATAACGGCGTATGAATACACTAAAAAACAGTATACTAGTAGCGCTGGACCGCTAACACGCTACTACTAGTTAGATTAGCAATAGCGCGGGAAACAACACACGCTGCGGCTATTTGTGTTAGCAGTAGCGTGTGTCGCACACGCTATTGCTAAGGAATAGCTGTAGCGCCTTACTAGTAGCACGGCCACACGCGCTACTAGTAGGCTTTAAACTCGCGCTACTACTAGGCTTTTCCCTAGTAGTGTCCGCCCACTTCTCGCACTTCTCGATCCGGGAGAACACGTGAAGGTACTTGAAATCTTGGTCGGTGTTGCTGTCCTGCCGAAACATGGCGAACATCCGAACCATCTGTGCCGAGGAACAAGTGTTGACGACGCACACACATGGCAAAAACGAGCGAGAGACCGGCGGCATACCTGACCCTCGATGCTGGCGACGCTCTTCGGGCGAGCCGCGACCTCCTCGACGATCCCATGTCATTTGTTGCACGCCGTTTGGATGAGCCCCCAATGATTCGCCATGGCCTTTGTCGTGGAATTATCACGGCAGATGTCCTCGTGCAAGGACTTAGTCGTGGAGCCATCGCAGCTAGGAAGCTTAAAGGGGTTAAGCGGGACAAAGGACATGAGGATTATACTGGTTCGGCCCCTTACAGTGAAGGTAAAAGCCTACGTCCAGTTGACGTTGTATTGATTAGGGTTTCGACGACCAGGAGCTAAACCGCCCTGCCTGGTTATCGATTTGATCTTACTTGTCCCTGAACCGCCGTCGGGTCGTCCCTTTATATAGAGAGGTTGACGCCCAGTGGCTCTCAGAGTCCCGGCCGGCTTATAACAGTGTCCGGCTCGGACTCTTAACTATTCTTGCCTTACACTACAAGTTTCACCATAACGGCGGTTTATCACTACGGGCCTTAAGCCACCTCCGGGTCTTAAGCCCATTACTGACCCGCCGTCCTCAAGCTTGGTACTGGGCTTCACGTGATGATCATTATGACGTAACCCGGCCCCTCCTGGGCGGGTGACTCTAACGGTTATATCCTCAACATTAGGCCCCAGATTGATTTGAACCGGTTCATGTCAATCTTCAATCCCTTTAAGAGAAAATCGTCCGGCTTCTGCTTGTGCGAAGGTTATAACCCGCCATGACGTCATCTTCTGGATTCCTGGTAACCCGCCATGACGTCATCTTCCATTAAACTCATTTTTTTATTCTGTCATATCCCAACGGATCTTATCTTAATAACCATCCCGAGAATCGAGGCGTTTATGCGGCAAGATAATCATGTCTCCAGCCTCCTCATTTCCCGCGCCCATTTATGAGCTGCCCCTTATAAATAGGCCCGGCCCATAAGCCTTCGTCACTTCTCGATCCCTCGTCTTCCTCCTCTGACGCCCCAGAGCTCGAGCTCCGCCGCCGCCGCCGCGCCCCTTGTCTTCCTCAACCTCGGCCGCTGCATCACCCTGAACTGGTCCAGAGAAATGGCGGCAACCTCCGCAGCTCATCAGCGCCAGTAAGTTCTTGCCACTCCATACAGTAGATTCGCATTAGGGTTCTATCGTTCTCCCCTGTTCTTCGTAGTTCATCTCGAGTTCTTCACAGTTCTTCCACCGCGGCCTCTTTTGATCCAGAAAGTAGGATAGAACTCCTGCGGTAGTGGTTTCGCACCCATTTCCCATACTAGCAGATCCCTCTTGCTTGCAAACAGACCTCATTAGAACTTATGAACTTCTCTGTGCCAGTTTTTAGGTCTAGAAATTTTTCCTTTCTAAACGACCGTTTGATCCAAAGTAATCCCTGCAATCTGTGAAACTTGTTTGTGCAACACTTAGACAAAAACTGCCTCTGTGAGCCATGGCGGCTCATATCGCCGGCTTAAAAGAGGCCATGCTCTGTGAAATTTCCGGCTTACTCATAATAGAGTTAAATAACTTAAATTGCTTATAATACCCACGGTGGCTTAAATAACCTGACACAATTAGTCATATATCATTAGGCCCCTTCATGAACCGCCGTCCTAAATACTGAACTGAAATTTTTCTCCGGCTTAAATTTGAACCGGAAATTTTCCTTTGTCATAGGCTTCCATTTTCCACAATGCCGCCCAAGGCTCCCAAGGCACCCATTACGTGCAACTGGGTGAGGTCCAACATTACTGAAAGCACCTTAGATGACTTCGTAAAAACGGGTTACCTGCCCAAAAAGGAGGTCATGTCCTACCGTGCGCCTGACCCGTCCGAAGAGAGACCTCAACCAAAAGATGGAGAGGTTGTTGTATTTGCCGACCACATGAGCCGAGGCTTCGCTCCTCCTGGCTAAAAAAATTTCAGAGATGTTCTGAACTTTTTCGATCTGCGACCTCAAGACATTGGACCCAATTCCGTGTCGAACATTTGTAACTTTCAAGTGTTCTGTGAGGTATATCTTGGAGAGGAACCCAGCCTACTACTCTTTAGGGAGTTATTTTACCTGAACCGCCAGAATGAATGCGCCAACGGGCCTAGCTTGGAACTTGGTGGAATATCAATTCAACGACGGAGGGATTGTCTCTTTCCTTATGCTGAGCCGCCAAGCCACCCAAAGGACTAGAATCAGACATGGTTCTACTGCCAGGATACTTCTCCGGCTGATGAGAACCCTCTGCCCGGCTTTCGCGCCCTGCGTCTGGAGTCAAACCACCCCCTGCCAGACAAATTGTCTCAAGCTGAGCATCAACCACTTATCCCCACCATCAACAAAATCAAAGCTCTTCTGGGAAACGGCCTTAACGGCGTTGATCTGGTCCGGGTCTGGATTGCTTGGCGGGTGATCCCTCTAAGTCGCCGCCCCGGCTTAATGTGTGATTACACCGGCCGGAAGGATGATCCTCTTCGGCACAGCCCCAACGACTTACCTGAAGACGTCATTAATGATATGACCAAATCCCTTCTGAACAAGAGCTTAGCATATTGCGGGAGGACCGGCTTAAGTCCATTCTGCAAAGCTAACCCGGCTCCGGTGGTAAGCTACTGATCTGAGCACTTTACTTTTCATTTTAACAATTTTCGTCTTTAACTTCAAGAAACCTTTGTTGTATTTTTCAGGCTAATGATAAGTTCTGGAAGGTCAGGTATGACCATGAGGCTGCTAAAAAAGCCAGGAAGGCTAAAAAAGCCGCCAGGAGAGCCGCTCCCCGCAAGAAGGGGAGTAAGCCTAGCGCCTCAGACCTGCTTCAGCTGGATGATACCTCCGAGTCAGAGGTAGCCCTTGATTCTTATGCTCTTCTTCGTTTTTTGTTTGTTCTTAACCACCTTATCGACACTGATTATCAGCAGGAGGACACCGGAGCGAGTAACCCGGTGACTGAAGAGGTAACTATACTTTCCTCCGACTCGGAGCCCTTGCCAAGGCTGAAAGTCCGAAGAGTAACCTGGAAAGTAAGATTTTCACATCCTTTAGCTTATCAAGATCCTCAATTTCTTTTGAAGCGACAGATTCATGAGAGCCGGAGGCACACCCGGACCAACAAGGATGCAGACCTCTCCTCCGGCTTACCTGAAGCATCAAGGAAGCGCCGGACCGAGGTTATCTCCAACTTATATCCTTTTCATCCTTTGGCGGGCGTCACTCGTCAACCGCTCAATTCTTC
Source organism: Triticum aestivum (assembly GCF_018294505.1). NCBI lineage: Eukaryota > Viridiplantae > Streptophyta > Magnoliopsida > Poales > Poaceae > Triticum > Triticum aestivum. The sequence goes on from NC_057799.1 coordinate 80,929,861, forward strand.
TGATTCAAACTATCAGGAAACTTCACCTTCCTCCGAGGACTCCATGCAATCTAACTTGCCGGCTTTCAAGACCGCACCCGGGTAATGATGATCAGCTTATGTTGTGCTTATCTTACTCATGTTTTTGCACTAACCTTTTGACTTTCAGTGCACAAGCAAAGCTCAGCAAGAGGGCAAAGAAAAGTAACCCGGTCGAAGAGCCGGTCTTGACTGAACCCAACGCCTCTGCCTCTGAGCCGCCATCCGCACCAGCTCCAGAAACCACCGCTCCAACTGAAGAACAAGCCATGGGGGGTTCTGACAACCCGGAGATTCCCAGCCCAGCTCAACCGGCCGATGACCCGAATGTGGTGATTACCCGGACCGAATATGTTGAACCGGGAAGACCCACCGTGCTGGCTAGATGCTCTGCTAAAGAAGAACTGCTAGAGCGCCGCAGGGCCAGACTGGATATCAGAGACTATGCTAACTTGAGCATTGGAGATATTGTTGCTGGTTATATTGGTCAGGTGCACAACAGCCGGGACCTGGAAATTGACATGGTGAAGCAGATACAGCAAAAATCTGAGGTATAATTCCCTTGTTTACTCCATAGTCATCCTTACCATATTAGCCCCCAAGTCTATTACTTATGACAGAATATGTTGTAGACTTAATACCGACTTACTTGTTAACACTCAAGGGCCGGGTTAAACAGCCTAGGTGAACCGGTCTTTTACCTTATGTTTTAATCAAGTAATGGAGCAACTTTGCCCATTAGCCCCCAAGTGCCAAGCACCTTTGCCTGCAGAGTGCTTGGGACTTATTTTCATGAACCGGCACTGTAAATAAAGCTTCTCAGCCTACATTAGCCCCCAAGTGCCAAGTGTCTTTGCTTGCAAAGTGCTTGTGACTTTAATATTGCATGATAATCACTCAAACTGTAACCCGGAACTTGTACAGGCTGCCTGCAAAAAACTTGAGTCGGAAATCTCTGATCTGAAGACCCGCCTGAAGACTCAGGAAAAGGAGACCCAGAAGGCCAATGCCAAGTTTGAGTTCAGTGTCTCTGCACAAGAAACTGAAGAAAAAATTTGAAACAGAAAGAAAAGCCTGGGCCGATGAGAAGACTGCCCTGCTCAGCCGGGCTGAACAAGCAGAGGCTGCTCTTACTGAAAGAACCGCCGAACTCTCCGGCTTAAAACACCATGTATCGCAGATGGTCGCCGCAATCTTCGGTAAGTTACTCTGTAAACTTTTAACAAGTTTACATCATTTACGTCTGATAAGTCCCACCATTGCCATCAGCTCACCTGACTTTGTAATGCAGGTCCCAGGAGTTCCAACCTCAACCAGAACGTGCTGACCAAGCTAAAGGCGGTTTACACTTTGGTGGAGAAACTTTACACCGGGTCACAACGTGCTTTAGCCGTTGTGGCTCTGTCCAATGAAGTTCCCACTCACCTGGCAGATGTACTCAGGCGGCTTGCCGTACTTCCTCAGCGCTTCCAAGAGCTGAGACGGGCTTCTGCAAGAGCCGGAGCCATAGCTGCTCTGAGCCGGGCCAAGGCGTTTCTACCGGAGCTAGACCGGGCCGACATCGCTCTTGGATATCCCAGCCTGAAGGAAGACGGCACCCCCTTTGACCAGAAAGACTTTGTCGCCTGTGTGAAGAGCGTTCGCCCGGTGGCCACCTTGATTGGGAATGACACAGACCTTACCAAGTATCAGCCGGGCTATGACGCGGAGAATCAGAGGATCCCAACTCCACGCTATGAAGCAGTCAGCCTGATCCCTCCGACTCGTAAGCATACCTTCGCCCCAGAAGTTGACCCGGCCGGGTTAATTGATGATGAGGCTCAATTTGAAGCTTTGAGCAGCATTGACTGGAAATCATCAACCTTCCAGGTCATGGAAACAGCCGGAGGAGCGGAGAGGGATGAGCCGGAAGCTTCAACCCAACAAGCACCTTGACTACTTAGGCAGCTCATGGTTACGCCTTATAAACAATGCCTCACCTTTTGGACTCGGGGAGTCTTGTAATAGAGTAGGAAAAACAGTTAATTTTGTCGTGCCATCGTGCACGTGTGCAGCGCTTAACTCCGTTGAAGCTACTCTTTCATGTTCCTCCGGATTATGTTTGATCATTTACTTTCCGTAAGCTTGAAGAACTGTCTTTAATTATTCTACATAGAAAAATAAATCACAAGTCTCTAGACGGCTTACCGCATGGAGAGTCATATATCTTACATATAACCCGGAATATAAACCAAGGTCATAAAAGACCGGCTCTCAATCATATCTTCGGGATAACCACAATAGCATACCTGCAAGCCTTGCAAGTACACCTCCGGCTTATGTAACCCAAATAATGAGGTTGAGAACGCAACTCCGGTTCATCAGCACCTATAATGCCTATTGTGTGTTGTCAACATTATTAATCAAAGTTAAGCCGGCGGAGTAAGAACCGCCCTTGCACTCTGTTGATATGATCAAAAGAACTTGTTGCAAACCAAAAGATCAAAACTTAGGGGCTTCTGGTTTGAATACGACCAGAGAACCGTCCCAAAGGGGTTAAGCTTAAGATTCGAATGCGATCATATAGCCCCCAGTGGCTTTGGCGTTGCCTATCAAGAGGGTACCGACAGCTATGTTCTCTTGGGTTCGGATACGACCCATGTTTGAACAGGAAGCCCCCAAATGACCTTAAGAGTTGTTTAACGACGCTGATTCGAATACGATCCACGTCGGTTCCCAAAGGGGGTTGAGCCATGATTCAAATATGATCAAGAAAAACTCCCCAATGAGCTCGACAATTTGCCAATCAAGTGGGTATCGACAGCTATGTTCTCTTTGGTTCGAATACGACCTATGTTTGAACAGGAAGCCCCCAGGTGATCATATTGTTAACGGCTAGATTCGAATACGATCGTAAGCCGGATCCACCTCCAAGTGACCATGTAATGTTGTAATGGAAAAAACACATTTACCTTTGGAGGAAAAAAGGACAGAGGTCCTGCTTTATTATTTATCATAATATATACATGGCTATAGAAATATGTACATTATGAGAGCCGGTGGCTCAAGTGTAATAAGGCCGAAGCTGAGCTATGTTCCACGGCTGATGGGTCTCTTCCTCCGACTTACGTGAATCTTTGTGCTCCCGAACATCGATAAGGTAGTATGACCCGTTGTACAAGTTCTTGCTGACCACAAAGGGCCCTTCCCAATGCGGGGATAACTTGTGTGCATCTGTTTGATCTTGGATGAGCCGGAGCACCAGATCACCTTCCTAGAAGACCCTGGACTTAACCCGGCGGCTGTGATAGCGGCGCAGGTCTTGTTGGTAAATCGCCGAGCGAGCTGCTGCCACATCACGCTGTTCGTCCAACAAGTCAAGAGCATCTTGGCGCGCCCGTTCATTATCCGCCTCAACATAAGCCGCCACTCGAGGCGAGTGATGACGGATGTCGCTAGGGAGGACCGCCTCCGCTCCATAAACCATGAAGAAGGGCGTGTAACCCGTAGACCTGTTAGGAGTAGTATTGATACTCCATAACACAGAGGGTAACTCCTCCACCCAACAACCCGGCGTCCGTTGCAAAGGGACCAAAAGCCGGGGCTTGATGCCCTTCAAGATTTCCTGATTGGCTCTCTCAGCTTGACCATTGGATTGAGGGTGAGCCACTGATGAAACATCAAGCCGAATATGCTCTCGTTGACAAAACTCCTCCATGGCGCCTTTAGACAGATTGGTACCATTGTCAGTTATAATGTTGTGTGGAAAACCAAAGCGAAATATCACCCTCTTCATGAACTGAACCGCTGTGGCTGCGTCACACTTACTAACTGGCTCTGCTTCAACCCACTTTGTGAACTTGTCGACCGCCACCAAGAGGTGGGTCTTCTTATCCTTGGATCTTTTAAAAGGCCCAACCATATCAAGCCCCCAGACCGCAAATGGCCAGGTAATTGGAATCATCCTCAATTCTTGAGCCGGCACATGAGCCCATCGCGAGAACCTCTGGCAACCGTCACATTTACTGACCAAATCCTCTGCATCAGCATGAGCCGTCAGCCAATAAAAACCATGACGAAAAGCTTTGGCCACAAGGGATTTTGAGCCGGCATGATGGCCACAATCCCCCTCATGAATTTCACGTAAAATTTCTTGACCCTCCTCAGGGGAAACACAACGCTGGAAAGTTCCAGTGACACTGCGACGATGCAGCTCGCCATTGATAATTATCATTGACTTAGACCGCCGGGTTATTTGTCTGGCCAAAGTTTCATCCTCAGGCAATTCTCCCCGGGTCATGTAAGCCAAGTATGGTATTGTCCAGTCTGGGGTAATGTGGAGAGCCGCCACCAACTGTGCCTCCGAGTCAGGAACAGCCAAGTCTTCCTCTGTAGGCAACTTAACAGAAGGGTTATGCAAAATGTCCAAGAAAGTATTAGGCGGCACCGGCTTTCGCTGAGAGCCCAGCCGGCTTAATGCATCAGCCACCTCGTTCTTCCTACGATCGATGTGCTCTACTTGGTAACCTTGAAAATGTCCGGCAATGGCATCAACTTCGCGGCGATAAGCCGCCATGAGAGGGTCCTTGGAATCCCACTTGCCTGACACTTGTTGGGCCACTAAATCTGAGTCGCCAAAGCACCTTACCCGGCTCAAGCTCATCTCCTTAGCCATCCGAAGACCATGGAGCAAGGCCTCGTACTCAGCCGCATTGTTAGTACAGGGAAACATCAACCGTAGCACATAGCAAAACTTGTCACCTCGAGGGGAAGTTAATACAACTCCAGCCCCTGAGCCTTCCAATTGCCTAGACCCGTCGAAGTGAATAGTCCAGTATGTATTATCCGGCTTCTCTTCAGGCACCTGCAGCTCTGTCCAATCGTTGATGAAATCCACCAATGCTTGAGATTTGATAGCAGTGCATGGCACGTATTTCAGACCATGAGGCCCAAGTTCTATAGCCCACTTAGCCACTCTTCTTGTGGCTTCTCTGTTTTGGATGATATCTTCCAAGGGAGCAGAACTAACCACAGTGATAGGGTGACCCTGGAAATAATGCTTAAGCTTCCAGCTTGCCATGAATACCCCATAAACAAGCTTCTGCCAATGTGGATACCGTTGCTTGGACTCAATGAGTACTTCGCTGACGTAGTAAACCGGCCGCTGAACCGGATACTCCTTACCTGCTTCCTTACGCTCCACCACCACAGCCACACTGACAGCTCGTGTGTTAGCGGCTACATACAACAATAAGGGCTCCTTGTCAACAGGAGCAGCAAGGACTGGGGGCTCAGCCAGCTGTCTCTTCAAATCCTCAAAAGCAGCATTAGCAGCATCATTCCAGATAAAGTCATCTGTTTTCTTCATCAACTGGTACAGTGGCATGGCCTTTTCACCCAAACGGCTTATAAACCGGCTCAAGGCAGCGATGCGGCCCGCCAGACGCTAGACGTCGTTTATGCACGCCGGCTTAGCCAGAGAGGTGATTGCTTTGATCTTTTCCGGGTTAACTTCAATGCCTCTGTGAGAAACCAGAAAACCCAAGAGCTTGCCTGCGGGAACACCAAAAACACACTTGGTCGGGTTAAGCATCATCTTGTAAACCCGGAGATTGTCAAAGGTTTCTTTAAGATCATCTACCAAGGTCTCCTTCTCCCTGGACTTAACCACAATATCATCCACATAGGCATGAACGTTGCGCCCAATCTGGTTATGAAGACATTCTGCACACAACGCTGGTAAGTCGCCTGCACACTCTTGAGTCCAAAAGGCATAGACACATAACAGAAGGCTCCAAAGGGAGTGATGAACACCGTCTTCTCCTGGTCCTTAACTGCCATTTTAATCTGATGGTATCCAGAATAAGCATCCAAAAAACTTAAGCGGTCACAACCCGCCGTAGCATCAATAATCTGATCAATACGGGGGAGAGCAAAAGGATCAGCCGGACAAGCCTTGTTTAAGTCCGTGTAGTCCACACACATCCGCCAGGTGCCGTTCTTCTTGAGCACGAGCACCGGGTTAGCTAACCATTCTGGATGAAAAACTTCAACAATAAACCCGGCCGCCAAGAGCCGGGCTACTTCCTCACCGATGGCTTTCCGCCTCTCCTCATTAAACCGCCGGAGGAATTGCCTGACCGGCTTAATCTCGAATCAATGTCGAGAGTGTGCTCAGCGAGTTCTCTAGGTACACCTGGCATGTCAGAAGGTTTCCACGCAAAGATGTCCCTGTTCTCACGGATGAACTCGATGAGCGCGCCTTCCTATTTCGGATCCAGATTGGCACTGATGCTGAACTGCTGAGATGAGTCACCTGGAACAAAGTCAACAAGTTTAGTCTCATCAGCTGATTTAAATTTCATTACCGGCTCATGCTCCGTGGTTGGCTTTTTCAAAGACGTCATATCTGCCGGGTCAACATTGTCCTTGTAAAACTTCAACCCTCTGTGGCACAAACAGATTCTGCGTAAGCCGCGTCACCTTCCTCACACTCCAAGGCTATCTTTCGGCTGCCATGAACCGTAATGGTCCCATTGTGACCCGGCATCTTGAGCTGCAAATACACGTAACACGGCCGTGCCATGAACTTGGCGTAAGCCGGCCGCCCAAATAAAGCATGATACAGACTTCTTATCTTAACCACCTCAAAGGTTAATTTTTCCGCCCTGTAGTTGTACTCATCTCCAAAAGCCACTTCCAGCTCGATCTTACCAACTGGATATGCCGACTTACCAGGCACCACACCATGGAAAACAGTATTGGACTGGCTGAGGTTCTTATCAATCAACCCCATACGATGGAAGGTCTCATAATAGAGGATGTTGATGCTGCTACCTCCGTCCATAAGCACTTTAGTGAATTTATATCCCCCCACCTGAGGAGCCACCACCAGGGCCAGGTGACCCGGATTATCAACCCGGGGAGGGTGATCTTCCCTACTCCACACAATAGGCTGCTCAGACCATCTTAAATAGCGTGGAACCGCCGGCTCAACAGCATTCACAGCCCTTTTATGAAGCTTCTGATCTCACTTGCACAGACTGGTGGTAAACACATGATACTGTCCACCATTGAGCTGCTTTGGATTGGCCTGGTATCCCCCCTGCTGCTGCTGCTGATGACCCTAGCCGGGCTGTTGATTAAAGCCCCCTTGAACATTCTGAGAATTGAAATTTGATCCGCCGCCCGGGCCATGAAAGCCGCCACCACCTGAGCCGCCGCCCGGGCCACTGTTGCCATTGAAAGCATTGGAATTTTTAAAGGCCTTCATGATTGCGCAGTCCTTCCATAAATGAGTGGCCGGCTTTTCCCTAGAGCCATGCCTTGGGCAAGGCTCAATCAACAACTGTTCAAGCGTCGGGCCTGACCCGCCGGCTCGGGGAGGTGGTCTCCCCTTACGCCGGTGGTTGTTACCCTGTGAATTGGCGTTGGCCACAAACTCCATACTGCCATCAGCCTTACGCTTGTTACCTCCCTGGTTCGCCGGGTTATGCTGGGGGCCCTTGCCATTGCCATTCCGTTTTCCCTTCCCTGTCCTTTCATCATCCGACGCGGGATCCTTGGTACTATCAGAATCGGCGTACTTGACCAGTGCCGCCATCAGCGTACCCATATCATTGCAGTCGCGCTTGAGCCGCCCGATCTTCATCTTCAGGGGCGCAAAACGACAATTCTGCTCCAACATTAAGACTGCAGAGCCGGCATCCATCTTATCAGATGAATGTATTATCTCCTTGACCCGGCGAACCCAATGGGTTGTAGCTAGACTCACCCTCCTGCTGCTTGCAGTTAGTCAAATCCACAATTGACATAGATTGCCTACATGTATCTTTAAAGTTTTGGATGAACCGGGCTTTTAGCTCAGCCCAAGACCCGATAGAGTCAGGCGGCAGTCCTTTCAACCAAGTGCGGGCAGTCCCATCTAACATCATGGTGAAGTACTTGACCATTGCCGCTTCACTGACCTCCAGCAACTCCATGGCCATCTCATAACTCTCGATCCATGCTCCGGGTTGTAAATCAGCCGTGTAATTAGGCACCTTCCTAGGCCCTTTGAAATCCTTGGGCAGACGTTCATTGCGGAGAGCCGGCACCAGACAAGGGACACCTCCAGTCCTCGTAGGTATACCCGCATCCACAGAAGCCGTCGGGTAAGCCGGGGGTGGCTGGTAAGCCGTCAACTGAGGCGCCTGCTCCGCCTCTTGCCGTGCTTTGTCTTGGTCTAACGCGTGAAAGGCTCCATTATGAACCGAGCCGTGGCCAGGAGGCAAGTCATGGCGTCGGACATTGCTTGAGCCGGTCGCTGAGACCATGTGTCTGCTATAACTCGGGCTCCGGCCTGGACGAGGGGTTGAATGAATCCTGTCCCGGCTATAAGAATATGCCTCCTGCTGCGCCAGAGCCGTCTGAAGGAGTTCTCTGACCCGGCGGGTTTCAACCGCCGTTGGAGAGTCGCCATCGATTGGGAGAGCCGCCAGTCGCGCCGCCGCGGCGACCATGTTTTCCAACGGGTTGGCATAATGACCCGGTGGTATTGGCACGTACTGAGGCGGGGCAGCGTTCACCCGGGGAGGCCTCATCACTTGGGGCTGAATTGACGTTCCAGCCCCGGGCGTCGTGATCTCTGGCGGGTTACTGGGCCCTGCACCAGGCGTGTTGAAGAGGTTTTGAGGATCGTAAACCGGAGGGAGTCGAGATTGGGCCTTTTGATGCCTCCTTCTCATGACCTCATTGGACGCGTTCTGATCCATCGTCAGCCGGAAAGACTGTGCCTGAATCAGCTGAGTCTGGGCGTCGAGAGCCGCCCTCTCCGCAGCCATCCTGACCCCTTCCGCCGCCAGATCCTCCTTGGCTTTTGCTAGATCCAACTTTAACTGTGCCACCTCCGCGTCATGCTAAGCTTGATCCGCTGGGGCGACTGTAGCGGTTAACAGGGCCGCCATCTTGTCTGTGAGATCCATCAGCACCTGAGCCGGCGAGGGCACATGGCTTCCTGCCCCGGCGGTGGGGTTTTGAACAGGTTGTGCGCCAGCCATGAAGATTCCAACCCGGCTCGGCGGCTCGAAGGGGTCCGGAATACTGTCGCCATCGGAACAACCCCTGAGCCTGCCATCTTGAAGTTGGTATAACGAGTCGGTCTCCTCTGTGGATGACTCGCCGTCAGAGCGAGCGGCCGTCTCCTCGCCAGATCCAGATCTTTCAGAGAGTCCTCCATGGACGCATCCCACGAAAGCATGCTTCAAGGTAGGCAGAGTTCGGGCGGGTCGTGCACGCTGAGCCATCTCGATGAGATCGGCGCAGAGGTCCGGCTCAAAGCCCGGCTCACCAATCTTGCCAATAAAGACATGGATTCCACCGAAGGGGACCCGGTACCCGTACTCGATTGAGCCGGCGTCGGGGCCCCAATTTGCATCGTCGATGTAGAGCTTGCCGCGACGACTCTTGGTCATCCGGCCCACAGCGTATCCCTTGAGCCCTTCGAAGCTGCCCTTCAAGAACTCAAATCCACCGTGCGCTGGCCCCATGGTGGGCGCCAACTGTCGTGGAATTATCACGGCAGATGTCCTCGTGCAAGGACTTAGTCATGGAGCCAACGCAGCTAGGAAGTTTAAAGGGGTTAAGTGGGACAAAGGACACGAGGATTATACTGGTTCGGCCCCTTACGGTGAAGGTAAAAGCCTACGTCCAGTTGAGGTTGTATTGATTAGGGTTTCGACGACCAGGAGCTAAACCGCCCTGCCTGGTTATCGATTTGATCTTACTTGTCCCTGAACCGCCGCCAGGTCGTCCCTTTATATAGAGAGGTTGACGCCCAGCGGCTCTCAGAGTCCCGGCCGGCTTATAACAGTGTCCGGCTCGGACTCTTAACTATTCTTGCCTTACACTACAAGTTTCACCATAACGGCGGTTTATCACTACGGGCCTTAAGCCACCTCCGGGTCTTAAGCCCATTACTGACCCGCCGTCCTCAAGCTTGGTACTGGGCTTCACGTGATGATCATTATGACGTAACCCGGCCCCTCCTGGGCGGGTGACTCTAACGGTTATATCCTCAACAGCCTTCGAGCCGCGCTCCATGTGGACGCCAGCAAAGTACGGGTCGACCAGTTTGCGTTCGTCGAACTCCGACTTGACGCGCTCCCAGTACGTGTCGGCGCTCTGGTTCGTGTCGGTGATCGGGTCGAGGCAGACGATCTTCCACGCTTCGGCGAGGCACTCGTCTTCTTTGGACGTCCACTTGACGCGCGGCTCGCCGGTCCTGGCCGCACGTTTCTTCTTATTCCCTCTCCTCGACGGGGCAGGCGCCGGCGCCGGCTCCTCCTCGCTGTAGTCGAGCTTGTCGTCCATGTCATCGTTGAGGTCCATTGTATCTTCTTGGGCATTGAAGCCGGGGGAGGCCGCGGCGGCTGCTGAGCCGGTCGTGATGATGTCGTCCATGTCGGCCTCCGTCGCGTCGGGGTTGCCCGGATGCGACGACGAGCCTTGTGAGAAGATCCCACGACGGTGCAAAGGTGGCGTCGGGGAGGATGCGTACGCCGGTGGGGAGTAGGTGTACGGGGGTACTGGACGCCGGCAAACGCGGGCGAGGGCGTGCGCTGGGTTGGGTGGCCATGTGGAAAGGTGATGTTGGGGTTAAACCCGCCGTGCGCGTCGCCGTCGGCGTAGCCAGGCGAGGGCGCGCAGCCCCAGGGGGACGCCGAGAATCCAGCCGGCGACCCGACGCTCTGCTGGCTCCAGGCGTGCGGGCCGTGGCCGCCGGGCAGGTTCATCATCCCCGCGCGAGACGCCTTGGCCTGCTCCGTGTCGCGCGATCCGCCTGCTCGGCCAAGGCAGTCGCCGCCGCCAGAGCCGCCCTATCTCGGGCCTTCTTGGCGTTGAGCCTGTTCCGCCGGTCGGTGGTGACAGCCTCCCGGCGCTGAACCTCCGCCTTCCAGTCGGCGTTTGACATGCCCGGGGGCTTGGACGGCGGCGCCCTCGGCTTCCTCTGCTTCGGCTGGGCGGCGCTGGCATCGGTGGCGGCGCGAGGGGCGACGTACTTCTTCGGCGGCATGGCGGCCGGATGGAGGGAGAGGGAGGAGAATGGCGGGAGAGGGCGGGAGTAGGGGGAGATGGAGGGAAACGGAGGGGGGAAGCGGGGTGATCAGCGGGAAAAGTTCTTTATCTCGCCGACATAGCGGACCCACGCGCCTTTTCGCTTCAGCCGGCGGTCCCAGGCGCCCCCCGGTGGCTTGGGTTCGACTCGGGTACGCCGGCTGTTATTTCGGCCCAAATCGGCGATAACGAGATCCTGGAGGCGCGACTGGGCCGATTTTTCGGCGCCGACACAAAAAAATGGTCTGGGGGGGCTCTTGGGGGCGCGGCTGGCGGTGCTCTTACGTTGTTTGGTACATCCCGGAACCGTTGTCGCCCACCACATATTCGGTGAAATGACCAAACATAGCATGACCACCAGTTTTGTTCTACGCCTAAAGGGGCACACGATGGACGTTGATGATGAGTATTTCTACAATGAATTCATCAAATCGTCATCATCTGATAGAGACAATCGTTCAGACGATGAATTGCTTATGATGATGAGTGTACTTATTAAACAGGAGCATGTTCTCAACTTTAAGGGTTCCATAAGGATGGGTTGGGTTTTTTTTTTACAATTAAGAAGGATGTGGCGATTGTGTACTTAATGTTGATTTTCACTTCATGGGAAACTATCAAACTCGCACAAGAGGCGGTTGAGGTTGAACATTTTCTCGAAAAACATAAAAAAATTGAGATCAAGAAGTGCGTCGACAATTTCTCGATGATTTAGTGGAGCATGTCTAGGTGCATCATGGAAACCAATAGAAGCATATGTCCTTTGAATATTTTTGTGGTTGAACTATGTCCTTCAGATTATATTTATTTTGAACTGTGTTATTTTAACTATTAGTGTTTGAATTGTGCAAGAATAGAAAGCAATATCAAAAACCGTGAAAAATATCCACGGACAAATGGGGAACAGGATTTGATTCATACCCTTAAAGATGTCTTTATTGCCTCGTGCCTAGGGCCGAAGTCAGAGCATTTCCAATGGATGATGTATAAGTTGGTGCGCAGAAATAGTTTTGATGCATAAGTTAGTGCACAAAAATAGTTTTATTTTTTGAGATGGCACAAAAATAGTTTTAGAACAGGAGGAGGGTTTTGCATCACCGCGATGATTGTTGCTCCAACAGGCAATGTAAAAGTGATGCCTTACATGACTTTTTTTTTCCTTCCTGGCTGCATTTGTGCATATATATCACCTCCAACAGTGTTTTCGGCGCAAGGTGATGTAAACAGCCTTTCTACATGTGGTTATGCGTGATGAAAAAGCTTTACATCACCCGCAACGTTGCTGCAAATACATCACTACGTGCACATACATCATCTGTTGGAGCACCGTTTTTTGACCAAAGTGCCCTAAAAGGCGGTTTTCTGGGCGCAGCGTCGTTTGTACATCATCTGTCAGAGATGCTCTCAAAACAAGTGTCAATCCCTTAAATCGTTACGTACATAAATTACATTACAAAAGCATTACAAAATCACACTCGGATGAGGTTGCTGCACAGCCAAAAAATAAACAAGAAAAAGGAATATACATTCTCGCTAGCAGCTTGCTACAACTAACGAAAGAAGGGGCGAATATCCTTTACCAAGAATATACAAACGTGGAACTAGAAAAAACCAAAACCTCCTCCTATCTCGGACTGTTCCAAGGTGACGAAGACTTGTACTGAAAACCATGCAGCGCGGATCCATGTCCTAAATCAAGACTGTGGAGCTGTTCCATCAACTGCGACCTCCGTTCTTTGAAGAAATCTAGTCTGGTCGTCAGCTCAACCAAGGTGGACGACGGCACGGGCGGTTGCCTCCCATACTCGACAGCCTGCGTTACAACAAGAGAGTTGAACACCTTGGTTGCCTTGAAAAGGATTGGTGCGCTTGGCGTTAAGACCATACAGTATGACCGTAAGATGCAATGATTTCCCTTACCTCCCCTGCTCTTGGATTGTTCGCGGACATTGAACCGCTCTCCACTGGCATGCTTGTCGACACCTCCCTTGAATCACTCGAAGAGGCATCCAGGGAGTGCTTGCGGGAGAAGGGCTTCGAAGAAGCCTGGGTCAGCACGTGCTGTTTGATACTTCTCCAGTGTGATGCGCCCGACAAGCTCTCCTGCCAGAAAGTAAACGTGGCTTCAATTCTTAGTATGATCCTCATGCAACACCAGTTAAGTTTTTCATTGTTGGCTTGCCCCTTTTACAACTAAAACAAACTGAGCTCTGTAAACTATAATGGAAATGCAATGAATAATGGATTTGATTCAGCTAACTGGTTGGAAGACTTCTAAAGGGTAGTAGATTGATAGGGGCGTTTTTATCAAACCTCGTTCCTCTGCTTCTTCTCTTGATTACAGAAAGCAAGTTTAGTATCAAACCCTGGTTGAACAAAGCTCCTGGTGGCAATAAAATATTTGCAATTGTTAATATATTACAATCTGAAAGAATAATTCAAGAACGGAACACATTCAACTTACAGACCATATGTTTTAAGCTGATACGATGCCTTACTACATAAACGTCATGCTTTTGTTACTAAAATACTAAGCATAAAACTTGGTGGACATTTAGTATACCGCCTATATGTTGATATTTAAAAGTAATTGTACATATTAGCTTAATGGCAACATATCAGGTGCAAGTGTAACCCGCTATATCCGGAAGTAGGGAATCTCATGCTTGCACATCTAAGTTTGAGACAGACCTTTCATGGGTGGGTTCAAATAGTACCTGATCAGTTGAGGGCCCAAATCAAATATGAAAATACCCAAATAAAAAACCATGTACTTCTCAGTTTACATTACCTATGTATAAGTTTCAAATTCAAACTCGTTTTGCGTTAAGAGTAGAAATAAAAAGGAAAATAGAAGAAAAAAACTGGCACATTTATAGTTACAACTATCGTTTCACCCTTCTAATACACGAGTTCAAATTCTAAAATGTGTAACCCCGCTCTAGATTACACCAACATTTGTTTACTTTTTGAATTTTTCATGTTTGTTTGATGCCCTGGCCTGACAGAAGCCACATTGCACAATTACACCCTAACAGCTTGGGTTGGACCTGATACATTCACTTCTAATTTGATATACTAACAGCTTGGGGGTATTGCACGATTACATCATGCCGTATGCCCTTTATAAAAGACAGATGAACGGAATTATTAATCATGAGTAATACTCCCTCCGTCCCAAAATAAGTCTCGTTGGTTTAGTACAAACTTTGTACTAAAGCAGCGACACTTATTTTGGGACGGAGGGAGTACATCAATCGTTGTCTTACTGTGGGAGATGACTTGGACGATGGTGATAACGATCATTCTCGTCTATGAAAGAGTCGTACTGGTGTTGGCGCTGTTGACTAAGTTGGACATGCAGCTCTGCAACCTTCTGCTTTAACCTTGCAACATCAGCTTCTGCGAGAGCAATCTCCTCAAGCTCTGCCTTCGTCTTAAGGCAAAGAAATTAGACACCGCCAAAAACTGAAAGTATGATAACTGCTGGCCAGCTGCTAGATTCACATTTCAGTACCTTTGAGTCCATAGCACGTGAACCAGAAAATTGTCCAGAAGACATGCTTAATCCAACTTCTAATGCAGCTCTAAGATCCCTTTCAGCCTGCAGCTGCTCTTGCAACCTTGATACCTACAGGGACAAACAATTGCGATCAGACAAAGAATCAAGCCATCATTTAATCCTACAGAATTTTTTATATTTATTTAATGGGATGTTGTTGAACAAAAATCGCAACAAAATCAAATTTAAAAGATGGAAATTATGGGTAAATTCCCATCATACAAGTGTGAAATGTAGTTGATTCATATAGTGGAAAAATGTGGCATACATCTTGTTCCAGCACCAAACGGCGCTCATGCAGAGCTTGCTTTCTTCTTTCCAAACTAGCCTGTAAGATTGCATTACCTCTAGTCTGAGAAGAATTTTCAGTTAGTTTGCAAGATCCCCACATCACAGGCCTACAATTACAGAATATGTGTTCCTTCCTTACCTCTTTCGCAATCCTAATTTGCAGATCATTCTTTGCAATCTCAAGTCTTTGGATAGCAAGCCTGAAAGGTACATTTGCATAGTGAAATAGTTAAGTACAAAATCAACCCTTCAATGATAATGTCACTATATGTGATCCAATGAAAAGTTAAAAGCTACGCGACAAGCGTGGCCACACCCATTGGTAGCACAAGCCACAAAGATAGCAAGGAAACTTTTAAATTAATAGCAACAACTTTCTCGATAGGGAATTAGTACTTGGAATGACTGGGAACTTACTCTTCTTCACCCGATGAATCAACAAACTCTGACTGCTGGCTCTTTCTTGCCTGTGCAAACCACATGTTTAAACCACAAGGTCAAAACAAAAGGTACAGTAGACAACTACAGATGCTTCTTCAAGAGTAACTAGAGGAGTGTATTTATTCCAAAACCATGACTAGTTTTAAAAACAAAATAATGAAAGTCAACGGAATGAAATTCACTGAACTAGCATAAACATATAGGGGAAGACAACAAAAGGTAACGACTCGCTTACATTACTCCGTCCCCAAATATTAGAACGCTTCACATGTAGCTGAGTTTCATTGGACTTGATGGACTGCCTATCTGCAGAACGTTCAGCTCCAGGACCAGGTAAAGGAACTCCTGCATCCAAAGACGAAAGAATCTCTCCCATTGACAACGGAGACTCATGACTGGAAGCCAGATTTGTTGGATCATTTCCATTCGGTAATCTCTGGACATTTATCGTCCCATTTTGATTTAAATGGCTGTGTGGAGCATCCTTTAAATCCGACTTTGCTTCCAAAGCCTTATCTGTGACAAAACGTTCGGCGTCTGAATCACCAGGGTCTACCTGTTGTGCCACATTAAGATGAGTACGAAAGGAAAAACCACATAATGATATCAACAAAAAAAAGAGTTGCTAGCCGAATAACATTGAAAATCAAGTCAGTTTCGGACTGGACTACTCGGAACTTCACACCACAAACATTAATAAAATGAACTATAAAATGGGGATAGGCTAGGTAGGAATTTACAGGGAAAGGAGCCGGAAAAAAGCTTCATAAGATTATGATATTGTAGCCAAAATTTGATCACACTATTAACATGAGTAAGAAAGGAAAAACCACATAATGATATCGACACAAAAAGAGTTGCGAACTGAATAACATTGAAAATCAAGTCAGTTTCAGACTGGACTACTCGGAACTTCACACCACAAACATTAATAAAATGAACTATAAACTGAGGATAGGCTAGGTAGGAATTTTCTACAGGGAAAGGAGCCGGAAAAAAAGCTTTATAAGATTATGATATTGTAGCCAAAATTTGATCCATGCTATTAACATGCAGAAAAATGCATCATCAGTAAAACTGGAAGCAAATCGATTTTATAGCCATCTTAAAAACATATAAGGCAAATATATGATTGGTAACCATGAATTTCTAGATTAGAAACTTCTAAATTGCAAACCATATCAAACCTGGTAGTCATAGAGGTCAGCACCAGTACGTGCACTGCTTTCACTCAAGTTTCCACTCAGTATACGCTCATCTAATTCTTGATCTACATCATTCTCTGCATCATGAAATCCATTATCTTTGGCATCCACAGTTTCATCATCTGTAGACTCTTCACTTCCACTATCTTGAATTCGAGAATCGGGTGAGAGGGAACACCTTGGGTGTTCATCCTGTAGAAGTGATAAACATTATGATAAGCAGCTTTTACGGTAACTCAGGAAGTGGAAGAACAAGTAGCAAATGTATCAGCCTAGATTGTCTAGAATAGCATCATCAGGGCAATGAACTCTGGGATAGCATCAGGTAAACTTACATCAAATATGCTCTCATATTCCTCTAATAGAGTTGTGACAATGCATTGAGCATTGTTAGCAGCATTTGCAGCAGCTATGAGCTGAGCAGAACTGTCATCACTCATGTCTATGTCATCTTCCATCTCACATTCACCCGCCAGAAGTGGACGCAGCAAGAGAGGAGCCATACAAGCAGCAACTGCTGATGGAGTCATTCGATTCTCAGTAGTATGAGAAGCAACAGTGTGCATCATCCTCAAAATTCTGCAAACATCATGTATATGAGCTAATTGAAGAGTTGACTTGATTACTGATAAGGAAATGATGTTTCTGCTCCAGTTGCATAAACTATTAGGTTCACCATATGGTTGATCATAGAAAGAATTATATTTAGAATGTACTGTTTGGCATGATATCCCTGCAGGTAAAATTGTTCACACATTGTCAACCCAAAAAAGAAGACTAACCTCTGTAACAGACGCCTATTAGGCTCGGGAAATGTCTCAGACATCGCTGCACGCATCGAATTTATCCGAGATTCCTTACTCTCTAGACCTAAACAAGGATGATAGAAGTGAAAAAGAATGGTAAAGAGCAGAATATGAATTACCACTAATCGTTAGATAACTAAGATAATACTAATCATTAGGTTTCTACAGACATCTTTTTAAACAAATAACATTATGAAATTTCATATATTAACTACCTCTGTTAAACTGCAACTTCTGATAAGATAGCCTCAATCCATGGCCATGGTATGAGCATTCTACTTGCTAAGGTACCAAATGTTCCAAGAGTGTAGTCAGATGTTCAAATAGTTTAGGTTTAATGCTACTGGTTTTTGTCTAGTCTATGAGTCCAATGTACCCTTTAAAGTTGGCTCTTAGCCTACAACACCAATATAGCTATGAGGACCAATAGAGAGAAGTAGAAGAAAAAAACAGAAGTCAAATCTGTTTGACTACTTCTAGATACTTTTAGTCCACTCTAGTATTTGTTTCGTTTTCTTAACCAAATCCATAGTTTTCCTGACATAGAAAGATGCACGGAAGAAAGGCTTCCATGCTTCTTAGAAGATGTACTCCCTCCGTTCCTAAATATAAGTCTTTTTAGAGATTCTAATATGGACTACATACGAAGCAAAATGAGTGAATCTACATTCTAAAATACGTCTATATTCATCCGTTGTAGTCCATATTCAAATCGCTAAAAAGACATATATTTAGGAACGGAGGGAGTACTTGGTAACTCAGTCAAGGATATGAGTGCAAAGCAGTAAATACTCCAAGTATTCTTAAATAATATTTAATGTTGGTCAAATGCAGTATCTAGCATACTGCAAATGTTTATTCTAATATCATGTAAAATAGTGAATTTGCTTATATTTATTGATAGTTCTTAAAGTTATGGTAAAAACATATAACCTATCAACTACCCTAACAGATTTCTTCTTGCAAGACCTATATAGATTAACATGAATAGAGCACTTACGGAAAGCTTCTAATAATGCTGTGCAGCAGGAAGCAGGCACTGGAGAAGATGGTAGCTCACGCAGAACATGCTGCAGATGTGTATGTTCACATGAATATAGTTGGCAAGCGAACATGAACTGTTGAAACTCTAATGACTTGTATGATACTTGAAAAAACAACACAAATGAATCACAGCAAGGTACCTTTACACAGTCACCGACAACATGAGCATCCTCATCCGGTGCAAACTCGGTCCTTCCTGGAATAAAACAGAAACAGATGCCCAAATTGAACTATAGGTACAATGACATTAAAACTACCAAACCAAAAGCATCAACAATTAAAAACAGGACAGTTCTAAATGTCAACTATGCAGTGACATAAACCTTGCTCATATTCATTCATTCTTCTGTCAACCTCCTCCACATCTGCAGCCTGACGCAAAATTCCCTCCACCTTTATCCCTGCAAGAAGATGTTCACATTTCTGGTTAAATATTCCAGATTGGTTGTGAGGCAGCATACGGCTACCAAATGCAAAGTGCAGACGGTTCCAAACATTAGTGATAGTTGACTCTTTTTAGTCTTACCATGTTTCTCAAGAAAACACAAAGCTTTTTCTAGAAAAGAAGGGCTGCCATCAATATCTTCTAGTGCAAGAAGAATTGGCCTTCCAACAACCAAGGATTTGGTAGGCCTCTTCTCTCTCCCTGCAGCCGTAAGAGGAGAGGTATGAACAAACAATCAGAGATTGAGTTTGTCATGAGTAACAATAAGTCATAACATAGTGTGAGGAACCAACAATTTGGAGCTGCTCCTTCGTATGCATCTGGTGTGTCATTACGGAATATCCCATTATGTCCAATCACGAGAGCTGCATTTGGAGCCTGTGCAAGAGCTTCTTCCAATGCCGTTTTCCACTCAAGCAAATCTTCAGATGTTTCTGCCTGTTAAAAGTAGCAAGTCCTTTTATTTAGCTTTTGAAGGAGTATTAAAAGGTATAAAGCTGCATTTGCTGGAGTGAATCTGCCAAGTTAAACGGGAAAATATATACCTTCAAGGTAAAAGCACGACCATCACGACCATCTGGAAATAGGACAGTCAATAACTTTTTGTCTTCCCTGACCACTACACTGTGAACGGGAAATACTGTTAGTATGACACTGGGAAAAAAAACAAAAAAAAAGGGAAGAACAAGGACTCGTTTTTCATTGGCCATGAATAACATTTAATACAACAATATTGTTGCAAAAGGCACCAAGAGATCAACAAAAGAATATATTTTTTATGACACATACCTCCCAGAATTATTCAAGTCAATTCCTCCCAAAGTAACGTTCACTTCACCACCTCTTTGGGGTAAGGAATTCTGCAATGTCGAGAACAAGCATGTCAAGGAAGTGAGAATTAACTCATAAGATGGACCAATGAATGGACGGTACAATATTCTAGCAAGTAGCTCCATTAAACAGCATTCATGGTTTAAGTAGGGCAAGAACAAGAATAAGCAGGTTTACGCCAGCTAAGCATCAAGTACTGAACATAATTCAGTATTTTTTTTACTTTTTAAGTAAAGGACCACATGAGAAGTTGGTGAATACCAGAAGAAAAGAAATAAAGCTGCAATCACATCAAGCAGCAAGCGCTGAGAAGACATCACTGAGATTGAACTAAAAAAACTTCCACTCAAAAAGAAAACTGAAAACAGCAAAGCCAAAGTAACCATTCTGCAATTCAGCACTAAATTCAAGACAGTGTATACTCACACAAGATATTGATCTTGGTATACAGTATACACACATAAATGTCAGGACATCAAACCAGACTATTACAAATTGGCAGTGATCAAGAGATGTGATTAAAGCATGTAGCTGGATATTATACGAGATCGTGTTCCGAAATATTGGACCAAGAAGCAGAATAAAAAAAATCTGGTCCGATAAATCTGCTTAGTTTGTGCTTTCCAGTATACATAATATCTACATCTACATTATGGACAAAAATGAAAATACTGACAGGGTCATTCTTGAAGAAAATCAGCGATGTTCGGGTGAGGATGAACCAGCGCTTTTTCCAAGATTTCCATCCAATTCCTGGATATCATATGAGCAACATTCATTTTCAGGTAAAAGCAAAATAAAACTGTATAAGTAGGAAAACTTCTGATTTTCCTTTTAATGATAAGAATATTTACATAGTAGATTGACAAAATTCATGCCATAACCCATATAGTAGAGGGATTAAGCGCAAATCAAACAAATCGAGTAACTAGAATGAGAATTAAACTATGAGAATTTCCCTATACAAGATTCAGTTTAGGGTTTCCGAATATCTCATAGAAAAATAGCTAATTGTATTAATTTTGAATTTGATGATATACAACTGAAATCATAGCCAGGTATCAGGATACAACTAAACTACTTAAAGCTTTATGGCAGACTCAGGAACTCATGAGAGAAAAGGTATTAAAAGGAAACCGACGACACAGATTCTAACTTGGTCACAAACAATACAGAACCTATAGCTCCCTCTCTTACTTTGGGCATGTACCAGATATGGATGGCTGTGATGTTGAAAACATATTGGGGAAACTGGGAATGGGCCCCATGTTAGACTTTCCCACATGGACAGGAAACACAACTAACTATAGTGCCATAATGGTATTATGAATTGATGCATCTCCATCTATGGCTCGAATCTACAATCCAATTCACCAATGGATTCACTATGTGAATACAAGCAACTCAACATTTCTGAGTGCTGGAGGCTGCCAATCAACTCCGCTCCGACGGTTCAAGGGGATGGAACGGCAACCATGAAACAGCTCACCACATGGTTGATCTGAAAGCGTTGGAATGCATGTGTCCTAGATGAAACCAACCGAATATCGTGTGCTTGCTCATACAGATTCAGGTGAAAGCAAGGTCTTGGGAAACAGCAGGTGTGACAGAGTTACGGCGGATCCTGGCAATGGGCACTAGTGCTCTTGTTTAGTGTTGTATGGGGATTAGGCTGTAATTATGAACCCTTCTTTCTACCAATTCAAGGCACAAGACTTTCTTGTTTTCTCGAGCGAGAGAAAATACAAGCAACTCGACTTGGTCTAGCCCATCTTATTTATTTTGTGTACTAATACAGAGAAACCTTCAGCATCATCATCAATAAGATATATATGTTTTAGCTCTGCATATAATCCATTTCTTCTTGATGATGATTTTCAAGAACAAAGAGAAAGAAAAGCATTACTGTTACCTTTAACAATAGTACTAAAGGCAAATGTAAATGCTTAATGTAGACACTTGTGTATGTAGCTTTGTTTCAAACAGAATAAGGCAAGCAGCATTGTTATGACCCCAAAAGGATAGTTAACTCATGTGTGATGTAAATAATTTTACCTTTGGATGATATGAAGAGAGGGCCACTCTTAAATACCTGGTTATGAGGTAATTTTGATGTCAGAGACAGCATGAAGAATTAATGATAACACATAACAGTATCTTGATTGCTTAGAAGTCAGTCAACTGGGTACTCATTACCCAGATAAACGTAACACTGTTAAAGTGATAGCTCAACAGGAACCTACATATCTGATAGATTACATAATGAGCAAATCGAATCATGAGACGTCTCTCATAGTGAAACAGGTGGAAGCTCTCCAAGTAGCCGAACAAATGTACGCAGCTTGTTCCCCTATGCACACAAAAACGAAACGAGGAAAAGCTCCAACAAATTCTTGACCATGCTCCTAAAATTAAATTACCCCTGCACTACAAATCCTTGTCTACCTAGTCATGGGGCACCTTAAGAATGAAGCCTCGTCCCTCAGCCTGCAAAGTAATCAGTGAACTCACACATCTCTGAAGCCAATTGGACACACAGAAACAGTTCCTCGTATCAACGTCGGTATGGCACTAGAATGCCTCCATTTTCCTTAAATGTAACCACCCCAAACGGTTCCATTGGCATTCATGTGCCGTATTAATCACTAATCAGCTACTACTCCAAGCCAAATTAAATCCGTATCCGCTTATGCTCGAGTAATACGACATACACTCTCTGTCTCTCCAGTCCAGCCAAAACCCAGAGGCAGCAGCGGCAGCTCCTGAGAGCTCGCGTCATCCATCGCTCTGTTGCCTTTCGCATCAGAGCCGCCGCAACACATGACACCACCCCTGAGCGGCATTTCTCCTCGACGCCATCTCGCCCCCCAGAGCTCGACCCCGAAAATTCCAGAAACAAAAACAGTGAAACGCCTGTCCGCACGCCAAAGCAGAGCATCTCTGGGCCGCCCGGGCATGAGATACCAAACTCCGACCCTTCACCCCCAAAAATAACCTCATCTCCCCCAAACGCAAGCGAGGAATCCGAGAGCGAGAGAGCGCACACAGGAGGAGGAAGGGAGAAGGCCACTCACCGGGCCGCCGCTCGGCGCCGCCCCCGCCGCAGCCGCCATCCCCGCCGCGCCCCCTCCTCCTCTTCAGATCGTCCGCATCAAGCAGCCAGCCAACCAGCGCCGCCCCCGCAGCAGCTGCAGCCACTACCACAGAAGCAGCGGCGCCCGCATTGGATCCAGACCCGCGCGCGCCTCCGCCTCCGCCGCCGCGGTGCGCGCCGCCGATCTGGCGTGCGGTGGAAGCGCCGCGACGCGTGGGGGGCGGTGGTGGGCGGGGATTAGGCGGTGGTTAGGATTTGGTGCTCGGGTTTCTCTGGAGGCGCCGCTGCCGCTGGGGAGAGGAGGTGGAGGTCTGGAGGAACGAATGCGACAGCGATTACGCGACCGCACGCACACACACACGGGCTGCCCGCCCGCCCGCCCGCCGCGATCTCTCCCCTTCTCTCTCTCTGTAAAACTTCTCTCTCCGGTCTGCGAGGAGTTTGGGGGGAGTCCACTCCACTTTGGCTTGGGTGGAGGGGTGGGGGTGGGGAGCTTGCTCCGAAAGCTTTCTCGATTTCTTAAGGCCCGCTGCCAAGCTGTCCACACTTGCTTTAGATTAACCTTTCCGCCCTATCCTGGCCTTGCCCCTCTGGATGGATCTTACCTTAAACTAGATCGCGCCCTCGGTTTTTTTCTGGGCAAAAATGGTTGGGAAGTGAAGCGTGACCAGCACAAAATGTGCATCCATGGACGATGCTTTACGGCTAGCTTGGTTTGGCCCCTCTCCTGGGCTCCATGCATTGGCACAAAAATTGCATCTATATGGTTCGGTCGTCTAATCGCGTCTTTTTTGTTCTATATACGTATGATTCACACAAGCCTCACCCGAATTTTATTACTGCAAAATTGAATTAAAAAAATTTGGTCGAAAGGGCATGAAGGCTCGTGGCGTACTTGTATCTGGTAGGTGGGACGCGACCGTTTTCATGGCGGCAACAACATTGTTGTACGCAGCAAATAAATCTACGCGGTACAACTCCATAACTCTGGCCGGACCGCACAGCCCCTACGCATCCACCCGTCACCCAGGCCATCAACCATTTTCATGGGACTTGTAAACTGTAATGACAGGTTATTAACTAACTGCACATACTATAATGTCAGTATGAGTAAGACGGATCATTATTAACGAGAACAGCATGGGGTGCGCAAAGCATCGATACGTTCCCCAAGGCCCGCTCTTGGCATCGCGTGAGCCGTCGGGGAGGGAGTAGGTGCGACCCGGCCAGAGAGAGGGAGATTAGGTGCGACGCGCCAGTACACAAGCCTTCTTTTCCGCATAGAAAACGAGCGGTGGGGTAAAAAAAATCGTTTTCTTCCCTGTTATTTCTACCTGCTACAGTGGCCCAGTTGGAGCAGGGGGGCTTTCGGGTCGGGTCGGGCCGGGCCGGGCCAGTGGAGGACCACCGCCGTTTGGATGGATGGATGGAGGGGTTGCTGGGTGAGCTTTTTTGGCTGGTGGTGCCATAATAACGGACCGATGGCGACCCGTTTGTTTTTGGTGCTTCCCTCCGGCGGGTTTGCTGAGGGGGATCTGAGATGAATATCCTTCCTTCGTGAAAAGAAAAAATAAAACAAATCTAAATTGGACCTGCTAGTATTTGTCTACTCCCTACATGGCCATTTATCTTTTGGTGGGCCCGCAGGGGTGTTTAGTTACTGTGGGTTTAGTGAGAGTCACTGGTGGTCAGGCTCGGTCCGTGACCTAGTGGACGTGCTCATGTCATGTGAATGTGTGTGTTTTTATGCGCGCGTCCTCTTCGTGGTCGCGAGAAAGCGATAGTGGATGAATGTGGAACGTCTGGATGTGTGATGGATGGGATGATGTTAACCTCGTCTCGGGTGGGTCAAGAGGTAGAGGAAGGCTATAGAGCACGTCGTCCTTTTCGAAGAGAAACAGTTTTGCTGGAATTAAGCGGTGTGAGGTTTTCTCGTGCCTAAATCAGTGTCTTGAATTGTGTTATGTCTAAACAGTGAGATTCACCAGTGACAACATGGCATATGTGATAAGCTATCTAAGAACTCAAAAGACAATCACTAATGGGAAAGAGAGGCTTCCTTTAAGATTCGTGGAGCCGCTGCAGCACTTTGGGATGTCATCCATTTTAAGACTAGTGTTGTGGGGATCTATACCAGAGGAGGTATTTTACCGTCGACAAACTGCTTTGCAATATACTCACTTCGTCCTAAATATAAGTCATTTTAGAGATCTGAATATGGACTACATACGGTAAATATAGACGTATTTTAGAGTGTAGATTCACTCATTTTACTCTGAATGTAGTCCATATTAGAATCTCTAAAAAGACTTATATTTATGAACAGAGGGAGTATGTACCAGAAGAAGGCATGAGAGCACTAACCGTTCAAGGGGAGAGAGAGAGAGAGGCGACAGTTCCTACGTTCCTCTGGACACCAGCGAGGCGGTGATCTTCACCCCTATTCGTACACCGCTCCCGCGGCTGGTGAACGGGAGGTGGGCTCTCGTTTCTTTTCCAATTGGTCCATAGGTTTAGGGTATTGTCTTCATCTAGTAGTGCCACTTTAATGTGGTTGTTGATCCGTCGAATAAGGTGGCTTCGATCTCTCTTCACCACTGGGATGTTCTCTTTGGCGGCAGCATCCTGCCGATAGCCTCGCCTGTCCGCCGTTCATTCGAAGCGGTGGGCTTTAAGTTTTCCTTTGTCTGGTGGTTGCTGATAAGTTGGATATGTTGGTGTTGGTTCAAGGTTGGTGGCACGACGGTGGCGGGTCTAACGGCCTTCCTTTGCAATGACAGTGGATGCGTCAAATCTAGATCCAGGTTGGCGTGGGGATCGTCCTGGACCGACATGCCACATCGCCAAGTGTCTGTTCTTCGGGTCTGGTCTTTGGCTCTCGGCGCCTTCATGCTCGACTGGATTTTGGTTTGTTGGTGTTCCATCTCTTCCTCAGGTGTGCGTCTCGGCGACGCTGACCATCAACGGCGGTTTCAGATCTGGTTGGTTGCAGGGACCCCAAGGCAATTATTTATAATATTGCTTTATTCTGGGTTCTTTCTGTAGAGCTTTTTGGACACTTGTCATGTCTTGGTTTTCCTGATAGTTTTTCACATGTATGTGCAGTTGTACTCCGTTTATTGATTACTATAATATATGTTGTTCAAAGGGAAAAGGAGGAAATGGTTGTCTACAACAACAAACTCGTTGCTCTACCAAGATTCCCACGGGTTTGTTATTTCTCAATCGACTAAGAAATAGCTACACCTCAATCCATGCCATACTTGTATGCGTGGAGATTCATGCTGATTTTGTTCGATTGTTGTTTTCTTTTTCTATTGTTTTTCATGGGAGACGATTGAGAAATATCGATTGAGCTCTAGGCGCTCCCAAATTCCCTGGTGTGGTAATCAAGATCATTGTTCAAGTTGATTCCTCTGAAGCTTTGTCAAGTCTCTCCGATAATAGATTGTCCAGTTCAGCGTAGAAGCACTTAGTTGCGGAGATCAAGGAACAAATGCTTGTCCGGAAGTTCATTCCTCAGACGATTATGGGAAAACAAAACAGGGTAGCAAATCCTGGCTTTATATAGTCGTAATGAATAGGCCATTGATGTGCGGCTAGGTCAAGGACCCCCTTGTATAGAGCAATTATTGTCACTTGATTGTAACTCTATCATTTTGAAATAAAACTCTCTTTTCTCCGCAAAAAAATCAAGATTATGTTGGATTGTTTTTTTTTCAGTTGTTGTTTTTCTTTCTATTGCTTTTCATGGGAGACAGTTGTGAAATAGCTCTAGGCGCTCCCAAAAAAATCCGCTAATCAAGATTACGTTGGATTTTCTTTTTTGTTTTCGATTGTTTTGTTGTTGTTTTTTCCCTATTGTTGGGAGACATGAGAAATATCGATTGAGCTCTAGGCGTTCCCAAGTTCCCTAGTCAAGATTATGTTTGATTGCTCGAGTCATTGACTGAGACGTAAATCTCAAATACTCCTCGTCTTCATGGATGTCAAGTTGTCAACTACACTAGTGCAAAAAACATTTTTATATTATGGCACGAAGGGAGTACGTACGTACTCCTTCCGTAAAAGAAAGATGAGATCGTTTTTAGGGAGTACTCCCTCCATTCCAAATTACTTGACTTTCATTTGTCTAGATACGAATGTATCTATACTTGTTTAGTGTCTAGATACATCCGTGTCTAGACAGATGGAGGTCAAGTAATTTGAAACGAAGGGAGTACTTGATATCCCATCTTTCTATTTTTCTAAACTAATACAGGGTATATCATGATTGCGGATTACTAGCTGTTTTTACTGCGTAGGGCGGTAGCGTATGATTGCAAATCAGTGGCCATACGTTGGCCTATCATCTTGCCGCATATCCTGCAATCATTTTTCACATCATCCTGCACGGCCGTGTAAAAACACATTCAGGTAGCAATGATCTCGCCGGCACCTCGAGTCCCAGAAAACTGAAAGTAAACTTAACTACAGTTCATAGTATACGTACACCGTCCGTAAAAAGATTGCTTTGAACAGGGAGACAGCACAATCACGTCACGTGCATGCTCATGGCCGGCTGAATCTTGTCACTTTCGCCATAGCCGGCGACCCGAACCTCTCGCGGGAGGCAGAAGAGTATCCACGAAAACAAAAGTTTTCAGGCATTTTCTGATGTCCGTGCGAGTGGCAGAGATCTCGCTGCAGGTGGTCTGGGTAACTGTAAACTTCCCTCCTCCAAAGGAAAGGTAAACTTTACTGTCACGGTTGAGTAAGTTTGTGGTAGTCAGTACCGTTCAAAGGTTGCTTTGTTACGGTAACTCGCTTTGTTTTTGTATACTGCCTTTTTCTCTGTATCTTTTGCCTTTTCCTTTTTGCAGAAAACAGCTATCAAAGTGCTGGGCCAGTATTTCTGATATGATTTAGCAACCAATTGACCACAAGTTTGAAAATAAAATACTCCAACAGAAATTTTATGTTCCGCTTTGTGGCTATGACTCACAATTTATAGGTTAAATTTTGGGGTAGTTAGAGCATCTCCAACAACAGCCATATTTTAGGGTATAAAAAAGTGCTTGGAGTAAAATTTAGGACATCAAAAAGTGATATATTTTTTTGCACCAAAAAATGTGTATCTCCAATAGCAGCCACACGGCATGTTTCTTCTTCACAATTTGCATTTGTATTGCAACAATTCAACATCAAACACATCAAAATTTAATCCAAAATAAATAGTACAAACATAACTTCAAATTCATCAATCCACAATAACAAATTATTACATATTTCAATGCGTATCAAAAAGTGCCTGAAAACTGTGTTTTCGTGGATAGGCTTTTGCCTAAAAACTTTTGTGTTCAGTTTGATGTTGTATTGTTTGATGAATAATTTGTACAACAAAGTTCAACAGACATGACATGAAACATAGAGATAAACTATGTTGTCTTGTTACTCATGCCAGGTCCACCACTCCTCCATAGGATCTTGTTAAAGATCCACATGTGTATCGAGATCTCTAATGTTATGGTACGCCTAAAGAAGGTGTCAGGCTCTGTCTTGCCATCTAAGCGCCCGCACAATTTTTTCCATCAGATCATATAAGTTGTAATCCAAATATTTCACACGCTCATTCTCAATGATCATGTTGTGCATGATGACGCAAGCTGTGGTGATGTACCAAAGGATTTCTTGATCCCCAGTCCTCGCACAATAGCAAGGCTCTCTCCACATCTTTCCTAGCGACCGTTTGAGCATTATGGAAGTAGAGTTTTGTCTTACCTTGGGGGATTGAAATTGGCCTCACAGAAGAGCCCACTTAGAATATATCGCATTCGTAAGGTGGTAACCCATGTTGTATGTGCGCCCATTTGCTTGTAACTCCACCAGTGATAATCCCCCATTGGTTATCTTTGCAATGAGAGGTGACTGCTAGATCACATTGATGTCATTGCAAGATTGAGGCTTTACAAAATATGCATGCCAAATCCATGCCTTCTGATCTGCCACGACTTCAAGAATGATGGTGACATCCTTCTTGTGTCCTTTGAACTGTCCATGCCATGTTGCAGGATAGTTCTTCCATCTCCAATGCATGTAATTAATGAAGCCAAACTTGCATGGGGGTTTTGTTTTTTTAAAGGGGGGTTTGGGGGTTTTGTAGGGTTAATTTAAGGGTTTCATATATTGTGTTAGCTAGCTAATAGAGAGAAGTGTCATCTCTTATCTCCGTGCTTGGTCGACGCTAGGTACTATACGTATAGAGAGGACTCGACATGCTAGCTAGTAAGCAAATGAAGGAAACCATTAAGTACACAAGATCGTCATGAACATATATATACACAGAGAAGTGATCGACCTCTCTTTCTCCGAGAGATTGGTCGAACAACAAGTTTTCGTATATCTATCCGACGCTACTAGCTACATATATACAATATAAGATCTCTTACAATTCCCTAACATATAATGTCAAGTTCCACATGGTATTCTCTGGCTTTATTTATGACGTGGTCAAGAAAGAATCCCGCCAATTCCTCTTGAATTGCTCGTGTGCGATCTTGTGGTAGGAGTTCATTCCGCATCTGCCACATCTAATTTGAAGAAGAGGGTCAATACATATATATGAATGAAACTCAACACAAATGATGGTAATAAAATAAAATTGTGAATATTATTGCTTACGCACTTCATATTGTTTTTTTAGAGAAGCCCCGCTTAGAGCTCATCGCGTTGTAGATGAACTCGCAAACATAGTATCCACAGTAATCATTCTCGGGTTCCTGCCACAAGCACTTTACGAGAAATAGAGGTCAATCAAACTGATAATCAAACATTATAAATGGTATTGATGAAACTAGCTAGAATCAATGGGAGATGCGTGGAACTAGCTAGTAGCACTTATTTTCGGGTGTGTAAATCACAGCTCCCCCGGCAGTCCCGGAGCTTTTGCGGTGAACTCTTTCCAAACCCTGCCAGACAAAGAAAACAATTACTTGATATCAGGAAATGAACAAAGTTGCCGATATGGTGCAATAATGATCGATTGAACTTACTTCTCGAGCATTTTAGTCATGGCTGCATACTCCTCGGGATCTTTTCGTCTCGAGTCTAAGACGGTTACTAGTCTCTACTCAAGCTTAATCTCTAGGAGAATAAAGTGGAAGCTGCGCACGCATGCATAACTCATCAACTACATTACTATAACCTCGAGTAATAAGGGAAACCGAATATGTACAAGACAGTAACACTCACTTGAAGTTGTAAGGAAAGAGTATTTTCTCTTTGTTTTGATTTTGAAGCAACGATTGTAGCAAGTTGGCATCGGTTTCTTTGGCATTAAATTTAACCGTAAAGTCATCTATGAGATTTGTGTTAATGAACCCAATATCATAGCACTACAAAAAAAGACACATCCATGACATTTTGGGCCGAACGAATTTTTTTTCTGTCATACATATGACACTTCTATGACGATAATTGTGACAAAACCCGGTATCATCATAGATGTGGTGGGCTCCTACTTTTATGACAAAAAATCATGACAGAAAATGGGCTTTTCGTCCTGGGCGGGCCGGAGACGCAGCTGCATGACATTAGTTGGGCCGTCCATGAAGGAAAAACCGTGGTAGAAGCGAGGGCGAGGAAAATTTCGGGGAGTTCCCGGTTACGGTGGGAGGTCGGGGGCTGAGCGATGCGCGTTTCTCTCGTACACGTACACGCGTGTGTGCGAGGCGTTGGCTCTAACTGAACCCGAGCGAGGCGTTGGGCTCTAACGGAACCCGAGCGATTACACTGCAGGCTACGCGTTACTGAACCCGAGCGATCGATCGGTGGCTGTTAACTGAACCCGATCGAGCGATTCCTTCGCTACTGCTGCTAACTGAAGCCGATCGATGCTGCCTCTGGGATGAAAGTGAGCGTTGCCGGGGGGGGGGGGTTTGGATGAACAGTGAGCGGTGGCGTTGCCTCTGGATGAACAGGACCCCGTGGTGTGGTGGAGGGCTGGATGAATAGTAGACGATGGAGGGGTGCCCGTGGAAGGGTGGTTGAACAGGACCCCGTGGTGTGGAGGGCTGGATGAACAGTAGATGGTGGAGGGGTGCCCGTGGAGGGGTGGTTGAATAGTAGCCGGTGGAGTAGCGCGCGGTGGAGGCTGGATGAACAGGAGCCCGTGGAGGCTGGAGGAGGTCGACGGTAGCCCGTGGAGGCTGGAGGAGGTCGACGGTGGAGATGAACAGTATCTTGTGGAGTCCTGTTTTGCGGTACGCCACACCCCTCCCGATGAACAGGACCCCCGTTTCGACCGTAGGAGGTCCGTTTCGTCCGTTTTGCGGTACGCCACACCCCTCCCGATCAACAGGACCCCCGTTTCGACCGTAGGAGGTCCGTTTCGTCCGTTTTGCGGTACGCCACACCCCTCCCGATCAACAGGACCCCCGTTCCGACCGTAGGAGGTCTGTTTCCTCCGTTTTGCGGTACGCCACACCCCTCCCGATCAACAGGACCCCGTTCCGAACGTAGGAGGTCCGTTTCCTCCGTTGTGCGGTACGCCAGGCCTCGTTTCCATCGCCTGTTCCGTCCAAGCCCTCCCGATGAACACGACCACGCATTCCGTTCCGACCCAGCCGGTTGGCTCCCACGCGTTCCGTTGCCTCCCGATGATCACGACGCATTCCGTTGCCTTCCCATGAACACGACACATTCTGTTGCCTCCCCATGAACACGACGACGACGCTGTTTCTCCGTTCCGACCCAGCCATGTACACGAGCCCTGGCCGTACGTATGCGCGAGTAGGCGTTCGAGACCCCGCCCGTATGTACACATACGTGGCCGTATTTTCTTTTTTGCACCCTGGCCGCTGTACGTACGTGTACATGCTACGTGCGCGCCTCTACTACGACACGTACGCGCCTCTACTACGACACGTGCGCGCCTCTACATCCACCAGTATATATGTACGTACACGTTCGCGACCAGAATGACAACGCTACGTACGCTTCGACCAGGTGGGTCCCGACTGTCAGGCACTTCCTTGCCTGCGAAGATGTAGCTGGTGGGTCCCAGCAGTCACGGGGGCGAATCGTTTTTTTTTGCCCGGACGCACTTCCTTGCGTGCGAAGATGTAGCTGGTGGGTCCCAGCAGTCAGGGGCAAATATTTTTTTCGCGAAATACGATGGCCCGGCCGGTGGGTCCCCGCTGTCAGGTGGAGGAATAATTATTTTGCACGTAATAAGGAGGCACTTCCTTGCTGCGGCCGTGGACCCAGCTGTCAGCCTCTCCATGTACAGTCCACGTCCAATGGAAGCCATTCCTTGACCACGTTGACCACGCCGCGCCGAGAGCACCAGGGCGATGGACGACAGCGAGGCCTAGGAAGGGGACGACGCGGAGCCAGGGAAGACGCGGTAGTGGATGCACACGCGGAGAGGAGTACGAGGGTTCACTGGTTCGGCTGCGCTGCCGTCGCCGCAGAATAACAGGGGGTGTGGGTGAGTGGAGGGATGGCCTGGCCAGCGGTGGGAGTAGTAGGGGGCGGTGAGGCCTCCGCGGCAGCACAGCCGGCCACGGGAGGCAGGAGCAGGTGGCACGACCGGCGCTGCTTTGGGCGGCTGGAGCAAGAAGACCAGAGGTTGAAGAAGCACGACGGCCGTTGGATGGACATCGTACGGTCACTGCAGCTAGAATCGTTTATATTGACTAAGTTGACAAAGCCCTTGGTACGTCAACTTAGTAGGCCCACAGGTCAGCTTCCGAAACGGTGCGCCCCAGATGTCAGGGGGAGGAATCATTTTTTGGGCGGGTGAAGCTAGAATATCCGAGATTGAAGAAGAAGCACGGCATCCGTTGGATGGACATCCAACGGCCACTGCTGCTAGAACCGTGTGTTGACTATAAGTTGACAAAGCCTTGCATACGCGTCAACTCTGTTTTTTTAGGGGACGCGTCAACTTAGTAAGGCCAGAAGTGTGTGGCAGAGAACTTATAGCCCATTTGAGATTTGTAAGAATGTGTAGCCCATTTTTGAATTCTAATGGAATTTACTACAGCCCATTTACAGTTTGTTAAAAGTACAGCCCATTTCAACCAACCGTTCAAAACAGAATTCAATAAAATTTCCCACATTTTGATGGGATCCGAAATATTTTTATCCCGAAATTTCTAGTCAGATTAAATACAATTTCAATATAAATTTATATTACGTAAAAATCCAACGAAACATTGCGCTCGCAACAATTAATGAAATTAAAATTTTCAATATCCAAAAATAATATTTTATAAAGTAATCACGTGTTTGGTGCATTTTTTTATAGTTACTGCCCAGTTTTTATAATTACATCCCATTTATTATTTCTTAAAGCCCATTTTCTTGTTAAGCCTAATGCATCCCTCCTAGGAAAGATTTGCAGCCCAGCGGGGCGGAGAATAACAACTTGACCTTGCCTGGGTATTCCTAAAAAAAGTATAGCTGGGCTAGCCATTTTCAGCTTGAAAAAAATTAATATCTGGGCTGGATATCTGGCCTGGGCTAGACGGGCCACAGCCCGCCCAGTTAATACCTGCAGCGATGTTTTCGTTGTTGTTCAGAGGAGAAAAATTAATATCTGGGCTAAACATCAAAAAACTCTGCAGTGCTCACACCTCAAAAACACAAATACTGCTCGAGCTGCTTGGTCCCAGCTGTCGGCCGCTTCTTGTGCAATTCTCTCGTTTATTGACTACTACATAGGTTGACAATGGTGTGGGACCGTGATGTCAGGAAACCAGGAGGAAGCAAAATAAATTATAGTTATATATATATATATATATAAATAAGGAGGCACTTGCGTACGTGAGGCTATGGACCTGGTGGGTCCCCATTGTCATCCTCTCCAAGTAAAGTCATCTCCTCGCCCGCGCGCGCTTTCCGCCCGAAACAGTCAGCGCCGCCCGCCCCGCTTCCCGGTGCAGGCGATTGCTCCGCCTTCAAACGACACAAGTGTCGTCCGTCCGTCCATCTGCCGCCCACATTAATGATACGCGGTTGCCGAGGCGGCTACTCCGGCGCCACACGTCCGTCCCTCCGCCCGCCCACCATTGCTATATAAACTGCTGCGCCGGCCATAGCCGCAGTCATCCGCATCCGTTCCCTTTCTCCTGTCCACACCACTACTGCCCACCATGGCTTCCTCGCGCTCCAGCGCTCTTCGGGACGGGCGGACGACGGACCACAAGGAGATGGCAGCCATTGCTGCCGACCGGCTGGCCGGCAGGCAGCCGGAGGACGACGACGTCCCAATGGAGAACATGGTAGTCGACGATCCGGCGCCAACCCCCTCCTCCGCGCCATCCTCGCCGGTGCATTGCACCATGACCATCGGCGAGGCCCGTGCCCAATATATGGACAGGGTGAGGCAGATGCGTGAGGAGCAGTTCCGGGAGGCGCAGGCCGACGCCGCCTACAACCACCATCTCCTCCAGGAGCACCTGCAGGCGGAGGAGCAGATCGCCGCGGAGCGGGCGGAGCAGGAGGCGCTGCTCGACTCGTACCGCTCCGCCCGCAAGGGCCGCCTCGAGCGCTGGCGGTACCGCATGCGGGTGGCGGAGGCTGCGGCCGCCTACAAAGAGGCTAGCAAAGAGGGCGATGAAGCGGGCGAGGCGCTGTTTGGCGAGACCGAGGACGAGGCAGAGGACAATGCCGGCTCCGATGAATCCCCGCTCCGCTGGCGTCGACGAGGCCCTGCTCCGCCGAGGCCCGCGGCGCCAACAACGAGGCAGAGGACACCGCCGGCTCCGCCGAGGCCCCGCCCCGCCAACAACGAGGCAGAGGACATCGCCGGCTCAGCCGAGGCCCCACCCTGCCGGCAACGTGGGGGAGGATTTCCACCGCTCCGCTGAGGCGCCGCCCGCCGGCAACGAGACAGAGGACATCGCCGGCTCCGCCGAGGCCCCGCCCCGCTGCCAACGAGGCCGCGCCACACAGAAAATGAGGAAGAGTAGAACACGGTAGGTCGCCGCCGCTCGGGTCCAAGTAAGGCCACCGCTGCTACCCTCCGGTTGAAGCCAAGCTAGGCGGGTTGACCATTGACGGCCGGTTAGCTTCTTGGCGGCGACGTGGAGTCGGAGAGCTGCGCTGGAGAAGAACGCTGCTTCTACTTAACTGCTGGTGCAGTTGGCTGACTGACACGTGGGCCCAACAGGCCACATGTCAGTTACGCAACTGCACCTGCAGTTAAGTCACTGAAGCTTCTGTTCGGCTCAGCGGGACACAGGTGGGTAGCTTCGGTTAATTAATTATACCTCCAGCGCACCCCTTTTTAGTTGAAGAATGTATGAAATGTAATGAAATCCGGCATGTTTATATGAAATCCGACCGTGTATGAATGAATTTATTTCGATTAGTTCGAATTCCTGTATCACTGGCATTGGATGAACATGCAAAACAATACGTACTAGCATTATTCCCAGGGTGATCACCTCGTTTGCAGCAGTTTCACATGTACTCCCTCCGGTCCTTTCTAGTCTGCATACAAGTTTTGTCTGCAGTCAAAGTATCTCTACTTTGACCAATCTTATACAAAAAAGTATGCACTTTCACAATGTGCGAAGTAAAAAGGAACAGAAGGAGTACAAAGAGTTTGAGCAGCTTTTTAGCGTTTCTGTACATTGCAATCAAACACACAGGCCTGGCAATTCATAGAGAACATTCAAAACAATCGATGATTATGCATCTCAGCGACTCACATGTCAGAGGCAATATTTACTTCACAACTAAAGAATAAAGAAAAAATTGATCGACGCTGCTGACAGCAAAGGGCGTCCCATTCGAAAATATCAAACGCATGTCTTGCTAAAATCAATGAGCAAAATTTGACAAGGTTGTCCCATTCCAAAATATCAAATGCCTACGATTGTGGAATGGGCAGGGTTTGCCATCAGTTCGGACATTGACATGGCACCTCGTGCTAAATAAACCAGCTGTTCTTTTTGTGCAGTTCCACCAAAATCAACCAAATTCGCGCGTAGCTTGTATGATTTCGCCCTTATATGTTGCAACGCCTTGAACTTATCGGCACCTCCTTTCTTGTGGTGGAAATGAATGATTCGATGTATTCATGAACATTTTGTGCAGTTCCCATTGAAATCAAGCTGAGCACCCCTGTTTGCACAAATACAAAAAAGTGATTAGTATAAAGCAAACTGTACTATGAATTGACAGTTTCAACAGGCACATACATGGTCCATGTAGAGCACACTTTTAGAAAAATGGAACTCACCAGAAAGAATCCTAGAACAACATTGTACTCGCGCATCACAGCAAAAAAATGGAGATTTGTCAGTCCTTCTGAGCTGAAGTTAGTTTGGTCTTGTGGGGAGTAATGTAACCATCCTTCAACTGCTCCTTCTGATGAGAAGATAGACAGGGCTTCTTCATCCTGGCATAATCGGAACTAGTCACTTCACGTACTCCATATTCTTCTTCAGAGGAAGATGATCCTGTTGTGCAAAGACAAGAGGACTACTAAATGCTAGCATCCCTGTTTGCTCGAAAAAAAGGAAAGGAAATATTTAAAACAACACAGATGAAGCACTTCTCAAGGACAATACCACTTTTTCATGACAGTATCTAAACAGTAGCACAACACCAATAGAGATGACAAAGCTCAATCATATGGATGAAATCAGTGGGCGAGTACCAACCTTTGTCAGGAGGCTTATTGTGTAGAGCATACAGATGAAGCACTTCTCCGGAACCATCTGTTGCTATCTACGGTGGTGGCCATGCTTACTATATACTCCTCGATTAGTTTAATGTTTCCAACATCTTCTTGTGCAGTTCCACTAAAATATATGGTATCTTCAAAGAAGATCCCTGTTTGCACAAGTAGAGATAATTACATATTACATTAAGAGTGGCATCAAATCAGTGGCAAAACAATTGCTCGTTCCAGCCATAGCAATAAATTAAGATGCAAAACTATATCATTACTTGTGTCATCACAGTTCCAGTGCTTCATTACAGCACCGGGAGTTGATTTTTGTTTTTCTTCCGCTTGTTCTTCCCCTTCATCACTTGGTTCAATAACAGACAAGCTTCGCCTTCAATGTAAGATTTGGCATGTCAATTAGGGAGCACAAGTATAGTACTAAACTTAATTTTCTGATGAAAGTGGCAAAATACAGGCCAGCAGTTGTGAAATATCCTTATCTTACCTCAATGGGATATTACGGTGCACATACAGATTGGAAGTCTTGTCTCCATTTGTGCAGTTCACTAAAATCAAGCAACATTATCGTACAAGTAGCACAACATATGAAAGCACACTGCAGAATCATGTGAAAGAAGGCTAGTACTGACCTCTCATGATGCGGAATTCAAACAACTCACAAGAAGAAGATCTGAACCAAATTCGCCTTAACGGATAGGAAGTAAGATCTCCTCTTGTGCAGTTCCACTAAGATCAAGCAATCAAGCAACGTTGTCGGTGTGACATTTTGGTTGAACTGCACAAAACACTCTTAAAACAAAAGTGTTTTGTGCAGTGCAACAAAAGGTCACAATGGCAACGAGGTGAAGTAGATAACCCTGTTTACACAGAGGTGCAAAGGAAACAATTAGTGGTCAATAACGGTGGATGACACAGAAGCCAACAAAAAGAAGCATCTACCTTATCTAAATGGGAAAGAAAGCAAGACAGTAGCATTTCTCAAACGGTGGCATTGATTAATATTAACATAGAGATTATATTAACAATAAAATTCGTTAAACATGTAATTTGCTTTTAACTGTGGCATTGCATCAATTTTCCAGCGGCATTATTAGAGGGTGTTTGTTTACAGGGACATTTTGGTGTAGGGACTAAAAAAACTCCGTGTCAGTCCCATCTAAACCAAACAGGAGGGACTTTTAGGGACTAAAAGTGGGCATTTGGGACTAAAGAAAGAAGACCCCGAGGGAGTCTTTTTGGGACTTTTTCCAACAGTTGCCCCTGCCACGCATCGCACCTTGTCTCTATTAGTTCATTACTAGGGGTAACATGGTCTTTTAGCATGTCATTTAATAACCTCTAGTCCATGTTTAGTCCCTGGAACCAAGCAGGTAGGGACTAGGGAGTTTTTAACCAAACAGGGCCTTAGATTAACAACAGCTAATGAGTTGCACGGGACAGTGGACGCACCAGCACCATGTGCATCTACCGATGTACTGTGGTCATGCACAGTCTGTTGCAACAAAGAACAAACAACCAAGGAGCATATTTGTGTTGGTCCCAGTTTTGTTATCTTTAGACACCTTTCCCTATGTGAGCGCAGCAAATCTAGTCCTGCTCAAACTCTACAGCCTTGTCCCTTCCTTTCCTTTTTGAACTAGTACTTTCGCCCCTTCCTTTCCTCTTTGAACCACGTCCTAGATTTATGCGATACAACTTTCCCCACTACTTTCCCCCATTCCTTTCCTCTTTGAACCACGTCCTAGATTCATGCTATACAACTTTCCCCCTTCATTTCCTCTTTGAACCACGTCCTAGATTCATGCTATATACAACTTTTCCCACTACTTTCCCCCACTCCTTTCCTCTTTGAACCACGTCCTAGATTCATGGTATACATGCAGCTAGAGCAATGCATGTGGAGTAAGTAAATTATACCTTAAGGTTCTTGGGGCGTGGTTCGGTGGGCGACGGGACGGCGGCGAAGAAGAAGGGGTCGGAGGCCCTCCCGCGCCGCCGCTGGGTGGAAAGTGAACAGCTGCGCCGGTAGTCCCTCGCCGACGGCGACAGCGTTAAGCCTCCTTCCCTTCCCGGCGGACGGATCCTGCCGGCTCTTTGAGCAGCAGTGAGGGGAGAGAGAGGCCAACGAAGTCTTGTTTAGATCTGGAGAGGGCGAGAGAGTGTGAAGAGAGCAACTACAAGCGCTGAGGCTCCAGCGGGAGAGGGCGAGAGAGTGTGAAGAGAGCAACTACAAGCGCTGAGGCTCCAGCGTGTATATATATACTGGAGAGAGAGTGTGAAGCGTGCAAACCCTAGAAAACATTTTGACCAGTCAAAGAATCCTCCTGGCACAAATTATGCTCAAGTGTAGTTATCGAACCCGAGACCTCAAGTTTGATGAGCGAACAGGCTAACCAGCTACACAACCCTCCCGTTATGTTCAACGAGAGGGAAATAACCTTTTATACATTCCTGCATTCGTGTGACAAGCATGCCGTGTTTTTTTGTGTGTGTGGGAGTCATTGGGATTTCAATCATAATCGTGTCATGTGGCTTTGGTGGTAAGACTATCCACAGTGGTGCAGAAATAATGCAGCCTTAGTCACCTTACCTCTCTCCACGTAGTACGTTGGGTCCCACCAGTCAGAGGGTGAAACAAACAAATTAATAAGAAAAATTAAAAGCGCCAGCGGTGTATCTTACCTCACACATCTCGCTACTGCTCGGGAACACTGTCCAATTGATCCCTCTGTTCGCTCACGTACTATTTTAAGTGAATCCTTATTATAACATGCACACAAATTTTGGGCACTTGTATTCGACTTAAGTCAGTGTGCCACCGTATCTCGTATACTTACTACTCCCTCCGTCTAGGTGTAATAAGTCACGTTAGAAGGTGCAACGGGACCAAGGTGCGTGCGTGTGTGTGTGTGTGTGTTTAACAGCATGTGTGTGTTAGAGAGAGCGACAGATCGACCTACTCCTACAGAGAGATGTTGTGTAGTGTACGATTTTAGCCGCGAGAGTCGGTGCATCCTCTCGTTTCCGGGCGTGTCCGGTAGGGACATGCGGACAGCTGCCACGCCCGCTCCTGACCAGCCTGGCCCACCCAAAGCCCCTCCATCGCCCGCGCGCGCTTCCCGCCCGAAACGGTCAGCGCCGCTCCAAAGAATCGGTGCCGCATTCATGCCCGGGCAGAGCGGACGCGACCTCTCACTGGCGCAAGAGTGATGGTTGCTTCGTCCGTCCAACTTACTGCTGGGTCTATGTGATTTGACGGCTCATTGGTCTTTATTACTGAGGTGGTAGGACTGCTGGATGTCCCACGCTTTCGGCGAAAGGAGGTACTACTACTAGATTACAATTTTCTCCATTCTTACAGCGGAGGCGTGCAAGAGCAGTGAAAACACGCAGGCTCAGTGATTACATGGCCCACCTCACACTATCACCGTGCGACACCTAACTCTTTACATAGTACTCCCTCCGTTCCTAAATATTACTAGATGAGTCCCCGCGCGTTGCCGCGGAACAGCGGTATATCTCTCTGCGCAAAATTATCGATTTCATAGAACTAAAAAAACTCTATAACCGCATGACAAATGTGGTAGCCAAACTAAATAAACTCCCATCATCATTTAGATCATCCCACGTAAGGAAAAAAGATCAGCCAACTCCTACTGCATAATGGGATTATATTTTTCTTTTTGACATGTTAATGGGACTTAAAAGCTCACTTACATGCATGCTACCGGTGCATGCTTGCATGCAGACATGTTGATGTGATTTAAAACCCACTCACATGCATGTGCCACGGTATTTCTGCATGCTTGCATGTGGCTTAGTGCGGAGCCTCTCAACGTCTAGATCAGACGGCTATTATGGACTGATTTACTTCATCTAACGGCTACATCAATTTTGATGATGTGGCTCAAGGAGAGGATAGAGAATTCCTAGTAGTGGGGGCTAGCTATTACTAGTAGATAAGTCTTTGTAGAGATTCCACTACATACGGAACAAAATGAATGAATCTACACTTAAAATGCATCTATATACATCCGCATGTGGTTCATGGTGAAATCTCTACAAAGACTTATATTTAGGAACGGAGGAAGTACTAGTATAGTACGTACTGTAATTTATCAGCGAGATAAATTTGTACAATGCTATGAAGCTTCCAGCTTCTGTTACATGTATCTTGCGTCCAAGGTTGCCCGTTGCAACATTTCATCAAATACAAAGGAGACTAACATGCATGCTATTGCATCTCAATGATTGACAGATCATAGCAAATATGTACTCCCTCCGTTCCAAAATAAGTGTCTCAACTTTGTGCAAACTTTAGTACAAAGTTGTACTACTACTAAAGTTGACACTTATTTTGGAACAGAGGCAGCTAAAGAAAAAAACGATCCATGCAGTCCCTAGCCCTTGAACCGTGAACCCTGACCAGGCTTCAATTTGCTGGCAACGTTCGAGCTTCCTAATAAATGAAGTTTGCAACCTTTTGACCATCGGATCATTTTGTGCAGTTTCACCAAAATCGAGATGAGCATCCCTGTGGCAAAGAAATTGAAGAAGCGTGATTAGAATAAGATTACTGGGACTAGTTGATGAGACATAAACTCATCACAAATACAGTACGTAGAAGCCAGTAGAGGTATGTGCGGGGCAAAGAAGTAGAGAAATATCCACAGGGAGTGATGTGGGCAGCTGGAGCAGTGGTGCAAGCCGGCTGTAAAGGGAGTTGTACCTGAGGGACGTAGCTCAACCTTGAGGAGGGCGGCGGGAGGCGGCAACTGCCCACGTCGCGGCAGTGAGCAAGGGACGAAGGCAACCTCACCGGCTTTGTGAGAGAGAACGGCGGGGACCCCTGATCGGGACGTGCCGACAGTGGGTTTTCGCCGTCGGCGACGGCCACCGCATCTACACTAAGCATCCACCCCTTCCCCAAGCGGACGTGATCCGCCGGGATGTTAGAGATGTGGCCACAGTCGTTTTGTGCGAGAGAGTGTGAAGAGAGCAACCCCAGCAAGCAACCGTGTAGGCTGGCCCGTCCTGACTATGTATATAGTGGAGCGGTTTCCTTTTCTCTCCATATGAACCTATCATATTGCGTACGTGCCACTGAAGAAAAAAAACTTTATTTATAAATGACGCGGCACCTACTACTCGTTCTCCTATAACCTTGCGCTTGGCATCTCCAAAATATTAACCTTGCGATTGGCTCTTCGCCTCTTCGGGAAGTCGAGCAATAATGGTAGTGCAGTATATATCGTTCTGGCTATATGAGACCGAATGAATTGCTGCACGTCCACCACGTGGGCGAGGGTCGAGGGGCGAGGGAGAGTGCTACATACGGAGCAAAATGAGTGAATCTACACTCTAAAATACGTCTATATACATCAGTGTTTGGAGTATGTACTAGTAGTTCATATTGAAATCTACTAAAGGACATATATATTCCAAACAATATGATATAATCTCTATAACCAAGGTAGTAGGGACGAGGAGT
The DNA here is from genome assembly GCF_018294505.1 of Triticum aestivum. NCBI lineage: Eukaryota > Viridiplantae > Streptophyta > Magnoliopsida > Poales > Poaceae > Triticum > Triticum aestivum. The sequence goes on from NC_057799.1 coordinate 80,971,849, forward strand.
AAACGGAGGGAGTAGTAAATTTTTCTCCTCGTCCTGCGAGCCACCGCGCGCATGGGCGAGGGAGCGGGCGTAAGGCGGAGCAAGCTTCACCTCATCCTGCGAGCCACCGCGCCCGTGGGCGGGGGAGACGGCGTACTAAGCAAGCTTCTCCTCGTTCTGCGAGTTGACGGGACACATCAAAAGTACTCCAGTGTATAGAGCCTTGCCTCTAAGGTAGGCCCCACATGGTTTGCCTCTTTTTTTAACATAACACGTCAAGTCGCAATTTGTTTGTTCACCCGTGGTAGACGATCCTCCCTCCACCAAGTGGACAACCAGTACACGTGCCAAATTACCACGTGGGCTGCCTTTTTCGTACAGAAATGAGCTCCACCGTGTACCCGCGCGGGTGTGGTTGGGAAAGAGACGGGAGTACGTGCGCCGTGCATGCACCTCTTCTCTTCGTGCACGTCCCCCACCTACGTGGGTGTGTGTGAGAGATACAAACCGCGTTCGTGAGTGTTTTTTGTTTTGGGGTGGGGGTGGGGGGGTTGATTTCGTGAATTATTTGTGGGAATATGTGTCGATGACATCTCAAACAAAATTTTTGCATGCAATGTGTGTGAAATGGAGGCCTATCCATATCATACATAGAGGGTCGGGCAATCCACGAGAAGAGAGGGAGGGGTCATAGCTATCGATAGAGTCGAAGAGAGGATCAAGTGGGTGGGTGCGAGACCGATGAAGAGAGCCATCGAAATTGTGTGTGTGTGCAAGTCAAAGATATAGGGCGACTGGCCTACCGGAACGTTAGAGGGCACATGTCAAGTTTGTGTGTGGCAGGGAGACATGACTAGAGCGCTCGATGTATCGGTGTGTGTGGGGGGGAGGGGGGTGGGGGGAGGGGTAGGCAGAGGCCTAACTATAGAGGTAGAACGACTCGTATATGTGTTGAGAAGGAGAGACCCAGCTATGTCTTGAGGGAGATCGGTCGACATCCATACATAACTGAAGGACGGGAAATATGATGGGACAGAGAGAGAGAGAGAGGAGAGAGAGAGGGAGGGAGAGGGAGGGAGAGGGTAGAGTGCTGGATGGGTGATGGAGTTGCTTCTCGAAGATGGTGGGAGAGGCCTACTAGACAAACTGAGGGTGGAACTGCAATGTTATCAATAAGAGTGGGGATGTGTTTCTGTGTGTGCCTGTGCGTGATAGATCTGTCGGGACGCATCCATGGATGATGAAGGGGAACCATGTGTTTGGTAAGCAAACCTAACTAGATCGGTAGATCAATTGTTGTTTGTCGGAGGAAGGGAGAGACACAACTAATGAGGTAGATCGATTGACGTGTGGGTAAAAACGAGTTATAAGGACCTAGCTAGCTATATGTATAGCGAGAGATCGGTCGGTGTACGTCCATTTGTTAGAGGCAAATAAGGCCCAGCGAGACGGATAGACAGAGAGAATGGAGCTAGGAGGTGGTGCGAGAGGCCCAACTACTAGCTAGATAGGGGGAGGAGTGTGCGGTTGTGAGATCGATGAAAAGAGGGGCGAGAGTTTACACGTGTGTCTGACCGTATGAGAGACACGAGGCAAGGACACATAAAGGAGGAGATTGAAGGTGTGTGTGTATGTTGTAGGCAGGCATCGCTGGAGAGGTTTATCGATCGGTGTGTGTCGGAAAGGAGTTGTGGAGACTCTGGGAGAATGACCTAAAGAAAAAAATGAATGTGCCCGGTGGATAGGAATGCCGAGGGAGGGGGAGGGCGAGGAGGGCGTGTGCATGCATGAGAGAAAGTTAGTGGTAGCTACAAAGGTTAGAGGATTGTGTGGGTGTAAGAGACTAACAAAGATCATAATTTGATATGAAAGCGGATTCATATATTTGAATAGGAGATCATAGTGTTTTAAACATTGCATGCATGAGTATAGCGGTGATACACGTGCTGTGCACATGTTATACCATAATGTGATAATGCATGGCGTTTGCAACTCACAGCTAAATGCCGAACAATCTAAACCATACTATACATCAAACAATCTCACATTTTATTTGAATTTGTGATAATGTGTGGCGTTTGCAGCTTACAACTAAATATCGAACAATCTAAACAATACCATATATCGAACATTCTCACATTTTATTTGAATTTGTGGTAATGTGTGGTGTTTGCAACTCACATCTAAATACTTGTAGGCGTAGGGGGCCGGGCACCATACATAATGTGATAAACACATTATACATATGAGACATGGTTTAGATTATGAAGATCTAGCTAGAGCTAGAAATGTAATGTGATTTGAAATCAAAATAAAGTGGATTCAAAAAATCTAGTTCGAGTTCATATAGTACACATAGTTCATATGTAACTCGAGACTAATCATGTGGTGTGCTGTGAAGATAATACACAAACGATGGTTTAACTTGACAATAATGATGATTGTAGATCTTATTAAAACAGAGAAACGAATTCAAATGCTTTGACTTCACAACAATCATTACTGTAGATCTTATTCAAATAGAGAAACAATTCAAATTTAGTTCATATTGAAGCGGTAGTATATACGTTTGGAATGCACTAAAACATTCATTTGAGTAGTAGGTTGCATGCATTATACACGTAGCGAAATATTTTAATTGAACATAACATGAATTCAAAGTTTTGAATGACATTTGTAGTGCGCATTGATTTGGTACAGTACATGTTAGGCTTGTCCGGAAATTTCAACCCGCGCCTTGTTAGCCCGAAATATTTAAGATATATCTTTGTCTCGTTGTGCTCCGACAACTCCCTCCATCTCAACCCGCGCCTTGCTATTCCGAAATTACAACGCGCGCGAAAACTCCCACCTCCTGTGAAATCCCGACACGTGAAATGCCCGTGTACCCCTGAATCGAAAGAACCGCCTCAAATCGGTGGGGTACTTTCGTAACTTACCCCACATTTCGGACAAGCGCGTCTCTAAGCCATGGTTCCCCACTGCCATCCCATCCGCCCATCCATTCGTACACCGAGGCCGCGAAAACCCGCGACGAAACCCCACACCCTGCTCCGTCCGCCACCTAGCCGGAGCCTCTTCCCCGACGACGTCGTCCACAGCAACACCTCGACGTCCCTCATCCACCGTACCGGATGAGGATCCATCGTCGATCTCATCATCCCACAGGTTCAGCCACCCCGTCCTCCACCTCCAAGGAGCTGCCCCGACGTTCCCCTCGTCTTTCGCGCTACCCCCATTCCCACACCGCCGTCTTCACCTGCACCACCGGAAGAGCATCATCATCACCGTTTCCTCGGATGAAGCTGCGGCCTAATCGGCGCCACCATAGAGGTTGTACACTAATCGCCACATTTTCTTCTTGATTCGATCTCACGGTGCTGCCGGCGCTCGGTCCCGAGCCGACACGGCGCGGCTCCATCCACGGCGGCGTCGCCGGCCACTTCCTCCACTGCGTCGCTCCCTCGGCGGCGACGTCCACATTAGTAGGAGCTGCTGCTGCTTTAGCTCTCGCTCGCGCTGCTGCTCTGCTCTTGGTCTCGGTCCCCTGCTTGGTCTGCTCTTGCTATTGCTCTTGCTCGTGCTTCTGCTCTCGCTCTTGCTCTTGCTTGCGATGCTGCTCCGATTTAGCTACACTTCAGTCGACTGAATCGACTTTTGGGTCAGTCAATTTTCAGGGGGTGGGAGGGGGGGGCTTGCCGGGGTGAAGGAAGAACCAGCCGCAGCGGGGAGGGGGCTCGCCGGAGAGGTACCCCACTATCTATCTTAGGGTTCAGGATGGGGGCAGTGGTCGCCGGCGGTGGCGTGGGGATCGCCGAAGAAAAAGCTCGGCACGGGGGGCCTAGAGGGATGGCCGGGGTGGCGGCGGACCGACGGTGGGGAGTGTTTTCGGGGCGGGTGGGGCGGCGCACCGCCGGCCGTGGGCGGCGGGGGGCTGCTGTTTGGCCGGTGGTGGCTGGCGGCTCAGGGGGGTGGAGGTTGAAGATGAACCGCAGGCCCTTGACTTCGTATCCAACGACTGCAAAATCGACTGACCAGAGATGAAAAAGTCAGTCGACCGACGTGTAGCCTCACCTTGCTAGTGCGTTCAGTTTCGACAGCAAAATTCAGTTTCGACAGTAAGTTCAGTTTGACAGTTAAGTTCAGTTTTGACAGTTAAGTTCAGTTTCGACAGTTAAGTTCAGAGATGAGCGGCTGATGTATTTTACATCTAGCACTTTGTGGTTATGTATTTTACGTCATGTATTGGAGATGCTATTAGAATTCCACTCAGGTTAACGTTGTTCGTTGTCTCTCTTGTCCTGCTTCAGCCTCGGCGTCGTACAACTCACCGGAGCTGCTCCAACGACGAAACCCTCCATCACAGCGGAGCAGTACCTCGGGCTCCATCTCCAGACGCCTAAGATCTTCTTCCCCTCCTCCGACAGCAAAGTCAGCCGGAGCATCCTCACCGGCCAACCCAATCACGCTGAGATCGACATGGCTTCGCCAAAGAGGTTGTACACTTGTTGCATCTCTTTTTTACTCTACATGTTATATATATTGTCCACTGAGCACACGGATTTGTTCCTTTAGTGTCTCCTTGAAAGAAAAAACGTAGGAATTTTAATTTTCACTTGTCCTCCTTTTCAAATTCCTATTCATGAAGCACAAGACTAAGAGATAGTAGCATAATAGCATTATAACCGAACATTTTCTTGTGGTTTGACTTAATCTCACCATGCTTCTTTGCATCCTGTGATCTTCCAATTGTTGTGAATCAAACACCCAGATTGGCAGAAATCCCGTGTTTTTAAATTCTCTGTTTTGCACGTGCATTCCTATCCTATTCCTGTCTATTTCCTATCCCTGCATTGTTGGAATCCTCCAATTCAAACGAGCCCTTACAGAATTACTTCTCTTACAGATAGTTGTCAAAGAAAACCTTGCGTGGTTTGTCCCGCTCCTGCTGCGCCGTCATCCAGCACAACAGGGATCCGGCCTCCAGACTATCTTTCGCCGCCTCAGATCTTCTTCCCCACCACTGACAGCCATGAAAACTGCATTACCATCATCAACCGAGCAGATGACCTCGAGGACTACACGGGTCCGCAAGAGAGGTCGCACTCTTTCGTGTCTGCTTACGTTATGCATCGCTTAATATTACATGCTACTTTATCGTCCTGTTCACCGATTAGACTCTGAGTCAGCTCCAAACTAATGGTCAAACTTGAGTTTTTAAATGGTTGTGGGGTACATATCGGGGCCGCTATCAATAGTATCTATCTACTATCTGGTTAATCTCCGGTGTCTACTATGAGTTTCATGTTGGGTGGGAAACAAACAGTAAAGAAGCCATTATCTGTATTTTTTAACTGAAGCCATTATCTGCCTGCTATTATTGGTTTTGGGTCTATCCACAGGTTGCTACCATCACTCTGGATTTCTGCATGCACTCCTTACATAATCTCACTATGTTTTATTCCTATGCATGACAGTTATTGTAAACAATGGAACTGAACATGTAGAGCAAAAGAGACGAGCCTTGCGTGGCAATAAAATTTCATGCAGACGTCGCTCCATGGTAGGCGCAAAGGCAGCCCCCCTCCACGCATTTCGGATTGTAATCGAGAGGAAGATATCTGTTCTGAGGGGGATTCAGAAGGAGAAGACAACTCCTATTTACCCCCTGAGGTCTTCGCTCTAACTTGGCATGCTGATGTTGGTTATATCATGCATATGGTGTCTTGCATTGCTTACTTTATACATCAAATATGTCATCTGCTTAGTTTAGACATCCTTTGTGCGAATGCCATCTGTTTAGTTTATTCATCGTTTATGTGAATTATGCAACGCCATCTTGTTTAGCCAGGCATCATATATGTGAATTTTGCAATGCCATCCTGCTTAGCCAGTCATCTTATATGTAAATTATATCAGGCCATCCTTTTTTTCGTTACATATTACATTTGTCAACAATGTTAGTACATTCAACTGCTCTTCGTGTGCATCAGCCATTTGACACGGTGATGGCAAATTCTGGAGTGAAAACAAGGTCTTCAGAGCAGACTATGCTATCTGACGAAGCGCATATCTCGCTGGTTACGGATAGCTCCTCAGAGGAGGATTCAGAGACAGATGACCAGTCCTATTCCCCCCCCCCGAGGTGTATGCTCTAACTTGGCAGGGTTATGTTGCTCATATCGTGCGTATGGTGTCTCGCATTGCTATGTCATTTGATTAGTTTAGACATGCTTTGTGTGAATGCCACCTGTTCAGTGTCTAATTACCATATATGTGAATTATGCATTGCCATCTTGTTGCAAGACATTATATATGTGAATTATACAATGCTATCTTGTTGCAAAGGCATTATATATGTGAATTATGCAATGCCATGCTGTTTAGCCAATCATCATGTATGTGAATTATATCATGCTATCATTTTTTTGTATTACGTGTTCCATTTGTCGACAACGTTTGTATATTCAACTACTCTTCCTGTGCATCAGCCATTTGAAGCGGTGATGGAAGTATCTGGAGTGAAAACAAGGTATTCAGAGCAGACAATGCTACCTGCTGAAGCAGACATCTTGCTGGTTACAGAGAGCTCCTCAGAGGAGGATTCAGAGACTGATGACCAGTCCTATTTCCCCCCTGAGGTCTATGCTCAAACTTGGCAGGGTTATATTACCCATGTCATGCATGTTGTCTTGCATTGCTTAGTTTTTACATCATATATGGATTGCCATCTGCTTACTTGCTTACTATATAAATCATATATTTGAATTATATCATGCCATCATGTTTACATAGTACATACACATCATCTATCTGAATTATGGCATGGCAACCCATTTAATAAAGACATCATATAGTTATATCATCTCATCCTGTTTAGTGTTTACAGTCATCATATTTTGAATTATGGCATTCTATCCGTGAATGTATGTGAATTATGGCATGCCAACCTATTTAATAAACACATTATATAGTTATGTCATGTCATCCTGTTTACATAGTCTCATATTTTGAACTATGTCTTTCCATCTTTTTTAGTTAGCCATCATAATGTGAAATTGTGTCATGCTATCCTGTTTAGTTAGCCATCATATATGTGAAATTGTGTCATGCTATCCTGTTTGGTTAGACAACATAAATATGAATTATTTCATGCCCTCTTTTATTCCCCACTATCCATTGCACCTGTCTATCATACAATGTCTATACTTTCAATTACTTTTCTTGTTTATCAGCCATTTGAATTGGAGAGCGTGATGGCAGTATCTAAGGGAGTAACAACACGGTCTTCAGAAAAGATAGTGCTACCAGTTGATGCAGATAGAACCACGGTTGTACTTGCCCAAGGACCAGATCCACCACACATAACCCAGACTCTCGCAGATTGTACCCCTACCCAGTTGGACAGAGAACCAGCTACACCCCTTCTAACCCCAACCCCGGCAGATAGTAACCCAGTTCCAGTTGACACAGCACCGTCTCCACCACAGAGCACCCAAACACGAGCAGTTAGTAAGGGAACTGCAGTGCCCAAAGCACGAGGACCACCACTCCGAATCCCAACTCAACGCTTAAAGGAGAAGAAGATTTGTTCTCAGGTCAGGTTCTGTAGCTATGGTTCATACTCCTTTGCTCTTGCATTACTGTATTTACTCATACCAACTATTTTCAAATTTGAAGGATGGAATTGAAACTCCAATGGCGCAACAGGTATGTTTTAAACCTGTTTCTTTAACTGGTTTGCTGTTGTAACCTGCTCTATGTTGATTTCAGTTTCAATTGAATAAACAGTTATGTTCTCATGTCATGCACATTACAAGTGTTGTTATTGCTCTATAGTTACCCACACTTATATTCTGTCTATTCTGCTTTGTCTTGAACAAATATTATTTGAACTGTGTCTCTATCTTGATTTGGCAACAAAAACTAGAATGATATAGACCATAAAGTGACCATGGTACATAGATATATGTTTGTTTCATGCTGTTATCCTGTCCACTTTACTACTGAACTCATTTACCAAAATGAGTTTCATATACAACATGGTAAACATGTGATGTGTCTGCTTGTTTCTCTTTTAGAATGCGGACAAAATATTGGAGAACAGTACCGCGTTATCCAATGGTAAAGGAAGTAATGCAGATAAGGTTCAAGATAGTGAGACATCCCTGTTGGTCTCCAAGAAAGCTGATAAAAACTATCTTGACGACAGTGAGGGAACCCAAAAGTCCTGTCTTGATGTAGTGTTCGAGTTACTGGCCACTACTGCTGGCACAAGCTCTTCGAACTCGCTGCCTGAATCAGTTCGTCTTCTTGAGTCTCAACTTCAAGTTGAAAGACATCGATCAGATGTGCTGCGACAGGAAGCTGAAGGACTGAGGAAGTCCCTGCAGAATTCAGATGCATATTTTCTGGTGCAACAGCAAGCGCTGGAGGATTTAAGCGCCAAACAAGAGAAAGTTAATAAGCTTGCTAAGCATCTTGCCAGCATTATGGGTACCCAGGATATTGTTTCTTGAGATCTTCTGAAGTGGTTTCAGTTCTGGATTTGTTTTGCTGCGGCGTTTATTTGCGCTGGTCGCCAACTTTGACAACCAGTGTATATGATATGCTGCTTTGTTCCCTATATTTGCACTGGTGGCGAACTTTGATGCCCAGTGGATGTAATATGTGTAATAGCCGTGATAGCCTAGCGTTAGTTGCTTGCTTATTTATTTCCTTGTTGTCTTGTTTATTTGTTTGCTTGTAGTCATTGCAGTTCTTTTTCCGCGGTTAGCTAGTGGCTGCAATAACCTATTTTTTAAAACTAGGCCACAATAACCATGGGCTAATATTTACTGTAGTGACACTGGGCCTCCTACTGGCCGTAGAAACAGTGGGCCTTCTACGGGCCGTAGAAACAATGGGCCTTCTACGGGCCGTAGAAACAATGGGCCTTCTGCAGGCCGTATCATCAATGGGCCTTATACGGGCCGTATGATCGATTGGCCAAACATGGGCCAAACAGACCGCATTATGGCCGTAAACGGGCTAGAGTTGGAATCGTCCGTTCATGGGCCGACCATAACGGGCCATCGTTAATAGGCCGTATTTGGTGATGCTATGAAAATGGCCCAACAGACTAACGGTCCACAAACGGGCCGACTGTAACGACGGGCTGAATTTGGCCCACAAGCAGAAAATGACAGTAACGGGCCGTAAGTAACCGAATGCTGCAAATGAGCCCAAGAATAAATGGGCCCTCAGAAGGCCGAAAGTTAACTTGGGCTGGAAACGGCCCAACGGAATAACGGGCCGTTAATGGGTATAAAGTGATACACTGTTCATTACGGGCCAGTTTCACCACGGGCCGTTAATGGGTGTAAAGTAATACACTGTTCATTACGGGCCAGTTTCAGCACGGGCCGCTAATGGGCCAAGAGTTACAAAGGGCCTCATATGGGCCGAAAGACGTCATGGGCTATACATGGGCCAGAAGTGAAAACGGGCTGGAATCATATTGGATGGCCCAGATGACGCTACTGGGCCTAATTCGGATAGGGCGTAACGGGCCTTGGGTTAGCGGGCTGTAAATGGGCTATATGCGAACAGGCCGTTAACAGGCTTTCCATGGGCCGGCCCGCCAGCTTTTGACCAAGTCAAACGGGCCGGCCTTTTCACAGGAATGGGCCACTGTTGGGCCGTGCCACGTGTCGACGTATCATAGGCGCCTTCTGTCCAGTGAGTGGATGACATCTGTCCCAACGATGAGCCGACACGTGTTTCCTCTAGCCAATGATGATTTTACACGTGGAAAATCCCCATTGGTCGGGGCTGTTAACGGGTTATCGGATCCAAAACCCGACCCGATAGCTTAACGGCGTTCCGTTACGGTGGATGCCACGTGTTGGTCACCCTTGACGAAAGCACTTCTGTGACGCGCGATTTATCGTCATGGAAGTGGACACTTCCGTGATGATAATTTTGGTAATGTCATGGAACACTTCTACGACAGCACAGGTATGACTATCTTGATTCTGTCATAAATTTGTCATGGATGTACATGCATGACAAAAAACCCGACCTACTGTGACAAACACGTATCATCACGGAAGTGTATTTTTTTTGTAGTGTAGATTTGTCTTTTCTTGCATTCGACGATCTTCAATCTGCATAATATAGTGAGGATAATTATATATACATGCAATGAAAGAGCTGAGCTATATATAGAGACTTAATGACAGAAGTAGTACTTATAGACAGTAGCAAGTGACGATTATTTTATCGAGGGCCTTTTGTCGGTGGGAACGACACCTATGGGGTCACTGGGATCCCTTCTATGGTCGGCGGGCGCGAGGTTGTGCAAAGAGCAGTGTCGTGGTGGGCGCACGGCAGATGCCAAGGGATGGCTAAAGAGAGGAGGAGGCTCGAGGGCGCTGGTGGGCTCCAGAGGCGAGGTTGGCATGAGCGGGCGCGGGACGCCGGACATACCCAGGTTCGGGGCTCTCCGGAGATATAATACCCCTAGTCCTGCCGAGTGTAGTTGGATGATCGATAGTACAATGTTGCTCCTGGAGCTGTATGAAGGAGGAAGGAAGCTGGCCAAGGCTTGGGCTGCTCCTTCTCTCCGGTGTTGCTGTTTTGTGGCTAGTCCTCCTGCTTCGCCTCTCGAATGATCGTGGGCTCCCGGGGTTTTATAGTCCAACCCCTCGGGGGTACAATGGTAATGTTATAAGTCGGTGGGTCCGTGTAGTCGGTGGCCGGGGACCCGGGCTGGGCCCCGCTGAGAGCTTGTGGTTCGCCGGGTTCCCCTAGGTGCGGGCCCCGCAAGCCTAGGGGGACTATGCGCCGTCTTGTCGATCGTCAGGGCGTGGCCGAGTCGAGTCACGTACAGTGCTCTCCGTCAGGTTGCCGCTTGCTGTCGTCAGCGGTGAGGGTGGGGGCACTGTTGCCACGCCGGCCCTGGTCAGCGGGTAGGTGAGGGGCACTGTTGCCACGTTCCTGCTGACCAGAGGCATGGGCGGGGCACTATTGCCTCGGTCATCGTTGATTGAAGTCTCGTCCCCGTCATACGGTCTGGATGGCACGGGAGTTGACCCGCGGCTGGATTGCGTAGCACGCCATGGGTGGCGCTGGCTTGATGAGGAGGCTTTGGCCATGCCGGGTTCGGCTGTCTTGCGCCAGTTGTTGGGGCCGAGACGACGTGTCTTGCCGGGGCGGCTAGTCTGGCCGGCTTGGGGTCTCGGCCGGGTCGAGCGACCCGGCCAAGCGCGCGCCGGTATTGAGGGGCGGTACCAGCCCCGTTGTTTTTGAAGAGGATCCGAGTTCCGTTGCCTGCCCAGAGTCCATCCCCCCCGACAGTAGTCCCCGAAGCTGTGAAGGTCCCCCGTCTTCGGATGAGTGGGCCTTCACAGTTTCCCTCTTAAGCAAGGTGGATTCTGCGAGCGCAGGTCCGGCAACACCCACTGTGTGCCAGTTTTCTCGGAAACCGGATCGCGGCGTCTCGGTCATGGCGGGGACCGAGAAGTCCGCCGAATCTTGGGGCAATCCCTCGGGCTTTGCGCGGGGGCCACGTGGTGCCCGGAAGCCGGAGGGGCCTGACAGGCCACGCGCGTGACGGGACCGGGCGACGGGCTGGGGCCCGCCGCCGCGCGCCCTCGGCCCAAGCGTGCGGATTTATTGCGGCGTCCGGGGGCCGGTTGCTCTTCCCCGGGCAGTTACTGCGCGTGTACGCGCGCACTTATTGCGGGGTAGTGGAACGGGTGCATGCAGACGATCCCACTTCCCCACGTTCAAACCGAGGGTTATAAATCGGGGGGGGGGGGCAGGGGGCGGCGGACATTATTCTCGCTCGCGCCCTCTTGTCCCTTTGCTCTCGCTACGCTCTTCGCAACAGATGCACTGTGGCGCCCGCTGCTCCGAGCAGAACTCCTTCGCCGTCCTTCTTCCTTCGATCATGTCGCTGCCATCGGGCTCCTGGATGGGCTCGAACGTCACCTCCGAGGACATCACCCAACTCCTGGCGACGCGGCGCCTGCCGCGGGAGACGGACGTCGGCGTCCGCCTGCCGCGTGGCGAGCAGAGGCCTCGGCCCGAGGGGCAGGAGCGCGTGGTCTTCCTCACGCACTTCGAGCGCGGGTTCGGGCTGCCGGCGAGCACCTTCTTCCGCGCTTTCCTGGAGTTCTTCGGGCTCCAGCCGCATCATCTTGGCACCGGCACCATCGTCCAGCTCTCCGGCTTCGTCACCCTTTGCGAGGGGTACCTGGGGGTCGAGCCTATGATCGACCTCTGGGCGCGCTTCTTCTCCTTGAAGCAGCAGGGCCCGTCGGCCGGGGAGTCCGCCGATTGCGGCGCCGTCGTCATCTTGAAGCGGTCGGGGGCGGATTTCCCCAAGATCCCGCTGGAGGACTCTGCCAAGAAGTGGCAGAACTCCTTGTTCTACGTCCGCAACCTTGGATCAGATCGCATCAATCTTCCGGCCTTCGCCATCGCACCGCCGCGGGTGAAGACGAACTGGGGCTACTCGCCCAAGCGCCCGTCGCAGGAGATCGTTAATCTCTGCGAGCGGGTGACAGTGATGAGGACGCAGGAGGGGCTCACCTGCACCGACCTCCTCGCCGCGTTCATCATGCGCCGGGTCCTTCCGCTTCAGAGGCGCTCCTGCCTCATCGGCGAAATGGTCGGCCTTCAAGACCCCAACCGGATGGGGTCGACGCGGCTGTCCGCGGAGCAGGTCGCGCGCGACGTGAACGACATCTCCAAGGCCAACCTTGGGGAGGACTGGCGGTTCGGCAAGGCGCCGTACAGCCAGTCGAACCCGGCGCCGCAGGTGAGTGTCTGGTCTTCTCACTTTGCTGCCGTGCACCTTCTCATCCGTCCTGACGCGACGCGGGGGGTACTTCTGAACGCGATTCGGCATCCTTACGCCCGGGCTCCGTCGCAGGTGGAGCCGGTGGCGCCAGAGGAGCCCGTGGCTCGTGGCGGGGAGGAGGAGGCCGAGTCCGACACCGGCGCTGGGCGTCGCGCGGGTAAGTCTCGCATTTTTCTTCATGTGTCTTGAATTGCTGACCGCGGCACGGAACGGCCGGTGCTGACGCCAGTTGTTGGTGTAGTGGCGTTGGGCGGGGGAGGCGGCGACGCGGGCGGAGCCGGGTCCTCGCATGGGGCGGCGCCGAGCCGCCCGCATGGGAAAGACAGTGTCGCGTCGCGACCTCGGGCCCCGAAGCGCACGGCGGACCCGGCCAGGGCCGGGAGGCCGGCTAAGAGGAAGCGCGGCGGCGGGCACGGGAGGCCAACCCCGGTCCCGGTCTTGGCAGGGTAAGATTCATCTCTTGTTTGCGCTCAGGTTTTTTTTTCTTGAGCTAGTCTTGTTTCTTTTTTGCTCATTATGTCTTCTTCTCTAGGTCGCCAATTGCGCTGGCGAGGGCGGCGGTGGAAGCCGCGAGCGCCGAAGGGGCCGCGTTCCGCAGGAGCCGGTCCGACCTTGCCGACCAGGCCGAGGCGGAGGAACGGGCCAACTCGGACCTCGGCCTGGATCTGAATGACGCCGAAGCCTTGGCCTGGCGGGACAGGAACTGGGCCGAGGCAGAGCTGGAGGCGGCATCGGTCCGAGCTTGGACCGACGCGGTGGCGGCATGGGCGCGACCCGGCGCGAGATGCCGGAGGGCACGGTGGTGGCGGTGACGGTCTTTGAGCCGTCGTCGGTGAGGGAGCGCGGCCGTGGAGGCCGGGCTGAGGTGGTGATCCCCGACCGGGGGGTCGTGGAGGGGGAGGATGACACCCCGCCGCGGGCCGACGTGGCCGAGCGAGCGGGGACTGATGGTGGTGGAGGCGGCGTCGTTTTGGAAGAGACGCTGCGGGTGGCGGCGTCGGAGGCGCCGCCGGTTTTGGAGGAGGCACCGCGGGCGGCGATGCCGGAGGTCACCCCGGCAGCTGGGCCGGAGACGGCGACGCAGGGCGTCCCGGCGTCTGGGTCAGGGACGGTGATGCAGGGCATCCCGGAGGAGGTGCTGGCCGCGTCACGAGCGGCCAGCGAGGAGCACGCCTTGGTGCCCCGGCAGCCGGCGCGGAGCGGGGGCGCCGTTGTCTTCGGGCCTCAGACCCAGGAGGAGGCGGCGCTGGACGCCATCAGTCGCCGCCTGCGAGGCCGGACGGAACGGCTCGAGGCCTTCGCCCAGGCCGAGGTGGAGCGGTCGCGCGACCTGGAGCGCGCCGTTCTGGTAAGTCTTCTTGCATTTTTCTTCTTTGTGGGGGCGCGCCAGCGCACCCACTGGGTGTAACCCTCGAGGTTCGGGCCAACTACGTAGTAGTTGGGTCCAATCTTTAGAGTGTTGGCCTTGTTCTGATTTCTGATTTCTTCAGCATCTCGACGCCTTCCGGGTCGCCGCCTACAATCGTCTCCTGGGCAAGCACCGGGAGCTCGTGAAGCGGCTTGCCGCCAAGGAGGAGGAGCTCCGCGTCGCCGCAGGTATCCTTGTGCTCTTTTCTAGTGGGGGCGCGCTAGCGCACCCACTTGGTGTAGCCCCCGAGATTCGGGTCAACTGTGTAACAGTTGGGCCAAATCTTAAGTCATGCTTTTTTCTTCTGCTGAGTCCTTCTTTTTCGCAGCCGAGGTGCAGTCCTGGCGGACTCGTCTGCTCCGGGCCGGTCATCACCACGACCGGCTCGTTGCCGACACCGGCCGTCTTGGCGTCGAGGCGGCGCAGGCGAGGGCGGAAGCGGCCGCGGCTCGGCGGTCTCTCGACGAGGCCAACCGGCTGCATGAGCAGCTGGCGGGTCACAAGAGCCGCCTCGAGGCCGAGGTGGAGCTCCTTAAGGCGGAAGCCACCAAGGTGGCAGAGGCGCAGCAGGCCCTGGTGGAGGCGGACCAGTAGCGCGGCCAGCTGGCCGACGACAAGGGCCGGCTTCAGGCCAAGGTGGATCGCCTGAGGGGGCAGGTCACCAAGGCTGAGGGGGCCCATCAGGACGAGGGCCGTCGCCGGGAGGCGGCCGAGAAGGCGGCCGAAGACAAGGATGCCGAGCTGAAGGCGGCCCTTGCCAAGGTGGCCGATCTGGAGAAGGCGGTCGAGGAGCGCGACCGCGCCATCGAGCGGGAGCGGCGTGGTACGTTGCTTGAGGCGCAGCACCTGGAAGAGTCCTTCTCCAGTAAGTGCTTTTTTCTTGTCGTTTGCTTGGTCGGGATTCGGCCTTTCTTCCTTGTTGTTCTTCTTCTAACTCGCTTCTTCCTTTGCGGCAGGGGCCTTCCCAGAGACACAGCGGCTGGCGGAGGAAGCCGTCCGCTATCAGCATGACCCGATCGGCGTCGTTGGGTCCGGGACGGATCCGCGGGTGGCCTGGAGCTTCCCGGAGATCATCGCCGCTGCTGAGGCCCGCCTGCAGGTTCTGGGAACGCAGTTGGGGCGGCTGTCCCAGGCCGGCACCGCGATGGCGGCGGCCCTATGGCCGGACTCCGTCCAACCGAGCAGCTTATCGCGCCTGGCGCATTGGTTGGAGATGGGGCCGGACCGGCTTGGCGAGTGGCGCATCTCTGCCGCTCCTGCCGGTGCTGAGATGGTGCTCCGGTTCGCGCTGTCCTGGCATCCGGACCTGCAGTTGGACGCGCTGATGGGCCAGCGGGCCGGTTCGGAGAAGCTCTTGCAGGAGCAAGCCGGCCGGATCGCCTCCCGGGCCAGCTACATCGCCGAGTTCGCCTTCCACGACGAGTTCCATCCGGAGCGGACGGAAGACGGCGGGGTCATGGACGGCGACGACTACGGCTTGCTCCTCCACGATCCGGAGGGGAGCTCAGAGGAGACGGGCGTCTACCGCGACGCGGATGCTGAGGAGGGCACCGGCACCTCGCTGGACCCAGAGGCCGTGAGGGGAGAGCCGTCGATGTCGCAACGCGGCGCTGGAGATGCCTGAGACACTTTGTGTTAAATCTGTTAAATAGCAGGTCCACCCACCCACTGGGGGTTTTTAGGGTGTAATGAACTCGGGCCGTGGGCCTTTTCTTAAATACTTGTAGATGTCGTGGGTGCTTTTGCTTTTTTGCCTTCCATTTTTTGGACCGATTTCATG